>NC_090237.1:10472500-11072500 GCF_024489055.1 Chanodichthys erythropterus | reverse complement strand
CCGCCTTCCCTCGCTGGAGCCCATTGACTGCAAGCCGGGTATGGATGCCGAGCTCTTCCGCATCCTCTCGCAAGCAGTAGAGGTTTTGGACCTCGAATGGGCTCCGCCAGAGGAGCCATCACGGAGCAGGCTCGATGAGTGGTTCCTGCCGGGTTTCCGCCAGGGCCCTCGTCAACGCGCCGCACCATTTTTCCCAGAGGTTCACAACGAGCTGACGAAGTCGTGGCGTGCCCCGTCTATGTACTACGCATTATTCAGCTCTCACCTCTGTGAATGGCTCTGAAGAGAAGGGTTACGAGCATCTACTGCCCCTGGACGAAGCGGTGGTGGCTCACCTCTGTCCCCCCACGGCTGTGGGTTGGAAAACTAAGACGGCCCTTCCATCCAAGCCCTGCAGGACCACTTCTGCCCTGGCTGGCAGAGCATATACGTCCGCGGGCCAGGCTGCCTCAGCGCTGCACACCATGGCTATTCTCCAGGTGTTTCAAGCGAAGCTTCTCCGTTCTCTGGATGAGTCCGGTGTCGATGTACCCGCCTTCCGTGACCTCCGCAGCGCCACTGACTTAGCCCTGCGTGCCACAAAGGCCACAGCTCAGGCCATTGGATGTTCCATGGCCAGCCTGGTCGTGCTTGAGCGCCATTTGTGGCTCAACCTGACCGAGATTAAGGAGATGGACAAGACGGCCTTTTTGGATGCGCCGGTCTCTCCTTCTGGTCTCTTCGGGCCAGCAGTAGAGGGCTTTACGGAGCGTTATACTGCAGCACAAAAGTCGTCTCAGGCTATGCGACACTTCCTGCCTAAACGCTCTAGCTCCACGTCTGCTTCCAGCCGCCCCAAGTCTGCGCCGGCTCAGCAGAACAAACCTGCCCCCTCTACCTCTCAGGCAGCACCACCGAAGGAACAGCGCCATCGTAAGCGCTCCTCCTTCCCGAGGCAACGTCAGGGACCCCCGCCTAAGATTACGCTGGACCCGACACCTCCTAAGCCCTCCTGATGTTTCAGGAAGGAAGAGGATTGGGCAAAGTCTCGCCACGGCCGGACCACCCCAAAAGCTCTTTCGTTCCACCCCCCCTCCGCCTCGTTCAGCTCCGGACGTGGGAGATATGTTCAGTGTTGTGCTAACTGGGCCCAGTGCTGTGTCCATGCAAAACGCTATTCTTATGGCGAACACTATGAATATTCTACCTTCTCTAAGAAAGAGCGAAGTTCCTCTTCCACTCTCTCCGGTGCACGGGCCCCCGATTGGCGGCCCGTCACCCGATACCATTCAACCCCTTGTCACGCGGGCCGAGGCCTGGCGGGGCATCCCCGGAGTGTCAAGCTGGGTTCTGGGAACCATAAGTCGAGGCTACTCGCTTCAGTTCGACCGAAGGCCCCCGCGCTTCAGCGGGGTGCTTCAGACTTCAGTCAACAAGGACGACGTTCATGTCCTCCGAGCCGAAGTCACGTCTCTTCTGAGGAAAGGAGCTATAGAAATAGTTTCCCCCTCAGAGAGCAATTCGGGGTTCTACAGCCATTATTTTCTAGTTCCCAAAAAAGATGGCGGTCTCAGACCCATCTTAGATCTCAGGCTCTTGAACCTCTCCCTCATGAGACGGAAGTTCAAGATGCTAACGCTGAAGCAGATCCTCGCGCAGGTTTGCCCCGGGGACTGGTTCTGCTCGCTGGACCTGAAAGATGCATACTTTCACATCCAGATAGCCCCCCATCACAGGCGATTCTTGAGATTCGTGGTTGTATGATTTAGCAATACGGGACAGCCTATGCACTGGTCAAATCGGGCCGAGTTTTTCAAACATGCTTAAAAAATGATCACACTTCCGGGTTTTTGGCTTCCGAAATGATCCACGCCGGGTAAAAGTTTTTCCGATTACAGTGATAGATAGCCTCGATCAGAACCAGCTCGGGAATAAAAGTCGTTTTACGAATTAAATATCATGAAAATGTTTTTGGTGAATTATTTGTGAGACTACAGAGCTCTTATTAAGAGCTAAATTTAATAAATAATTCAAAGTGATGGCGGTTAAACTGGTTACATTCTCCGTGTCTGTTTGGATGTGCATTCCCACACAGCAGGGGACTCATAGGCGGATCCGCATTCAAGTCACCAAGCCCGCGTGACTATCACATTTGTTTTGGCGCCACCCAGAGGATCAAGTCCACCTCCGGTCGATGCCATAAACTGTACTGTCAGTCAGCGATCCTGAGCAGATCCATGTCGGATCCGCTGAAGTGCCTTTACTGTAATGGTTGTATCAATTTGCATGTCCCAAACGGACCCGCGGTGGAGGTAAGGTTTTAATCTCGGATGCGGAGCGGATGCAGTGCGAAGCCAAGGCGAGGTCCGCGATCTGCCTTCGTTGCAGATCAGTCACTGCGCGCAAGTGGACGCCGATACGGGTCTGTTCGCGACAGAGGTGGAAAGTCTGGGGATCAGAAAGTACAAATCTTGCCATATGTTTTTTCCACCCACTTAAGTACTTTTAAAGTTTAATTGAGTGATGATTGAGCATTATTGAAGACACCTGATGATAACAAGCAGAATCACCAAAGGAGAAAAATCACAATTTTTAAGACACCATCACAGAGATCAGGGTTTGTTTTAGTTGAGCTCTTGACCCTTGACTGTTTAATGTTAGAATTTGTTTGGGCTGCTGTAGCTGAGTTATAACAGCCAGACAAGCAAAGAGAAAAGATAATCAGGTGAAGTTGGTTGTGTTTTCACGTAATCATTGTTTGATTTGAATCACCAAACTCATTTAAAGCTTGATCTAATGGTTAGATTTACATTATTGATTACAGCAGCACTGTGGTTCTACAGAAGATCAGCTTTATCAATATAATCTGAAGGATTTCTTAAAAGTTGTTCTGATTAAAAAAAAAAAACAAACTTTCTTTTAGGCACACACAGATATCAAGTATCAGCCAGTGAATCTCAATGACGGTGACAAGCAACATATTCTGATCAACAGATCAACTCTAAACATTAGAAAACAAGCTACTAAGTCACATAAAAACAGCAAAAAATAAAATAGTGAGAATAAAGAAAATTACTAAGACAATTCAGCTCATAATATATTCATGCAGCAATGCATGATGGGAGCCGTGGATGAATTTTGATTGGTGGCACCCAGAATGCATTGCAACATGCTTTATTACTCTCACAACTGTTGAAATTCATATGCTGATTCTTGATCTGTGTGTCAAGAGAATAAATTTTTTTAGAGCAACTTTTGGATTATTTTGAAAAAGCTGGATCTTCTGCCGTAGAAACACAGTGCTGCTGTAATCAATAATGTAAATCTAACTAAAACTGGGCTTTAAATGAGTTCAGTGATTCAGATCAGACAATGTGAAAACATAACCAACAGCACCGAATCTTTTTTTTTCTTCTCTTTGTTTGTCTGTCTGTTATAACTCAGTTACAGCAGCCCAAACAAATTCTAACATTAAAAAGTCAAGGGTCAAGAGCTCAACTAAAACAAACCCTGACCTCGATATGGTAACTTAAAAAATTGTGATTTTTCTCCTTTGGTGATTCTGCTTGTTATCATCAGGTGTCTTTAATAATGGTCACTTATTTATCTCATTAACTTTAACAGCGCTTAAGTGGGTGGAATAAAAATATGGCAAGACTTTTACTTTCTGACCCCTGGACTTTCGCTGTGTGGGTTATCGTGCTCCATGTGCTGTAAAGACAGTGCCTGAGTCTCAAAGTGCATACTATCCATCCTAAATAGTAGTCTATTTGACATTAGTAATATTCAGTACTATTTAGGGTGGATAGTATGCACATTGGGGTGTATAGTTTTTCATGACGTGCTGGGGAAATCATCTGGCAGCTCCCTTATCAAGCAAGCTTGATCCTCTGATTCTTGAAACAGGACCGCTCGCACCGTGGATATTTCTGGATATAAACATCATCATCTTAAAGTGTGTATTAGCCTATGCACAGTATTATTGAGCTGTTGCAACATTATTGCAAATACTGATAGTTGTGTACAGTGTAGTGTTGGAAATAAATTATGTCTTCTTAGTTTAATCAGTTTAATCGATCAAGATTAGTTATAACATACTTGAATGTGGGATGTAATGCCATATGAGATTACATGCCATATATTTTTAAAACGTATTAAACTCACTACAATATATGTATCTCACGACTTTATATTCCCCATTGAAGTATTGGGAGTTAATTTTTTTAATGAATAAATTATATAAATAATGTTTGTCGTACGTGATACGATCGGGGGAATTACTGAATGAGTAGCTGCGTAGCCTTTACTTTATGACAGCTGGTGATATAAATCCATCTGCCGGTGAATTCGAGCAACGGTCTGACTGAGTGGCTGTATAACCACAAACAAGTAGAAATTAATTTATTTGTAGACTGTACAACAGCAACTTGGGAAAAACACAAAACAGAAAAGGTAAGAAGCGCTACTTGAGAAAAGAGCATATCAATCGAATAGCCGTAGACGCATAGCGAAACTAACTTTACCCGGCGTCACGTGATTTCCGATTCTTGTGAAAAAGGTCTATCGCCTGCGAGCTCGTACGACATCAAAAATCATGTCGTGTATTCTACTCTCGCTTACAGAAAGAAAATATATTTCCCTATAGGCCTATATGAATGATCAATTTATTAAATGATATAACATTAGGCTATATCTGAAAATATAGGCTATACAGAATAATATATTTGTAAATATTACAAATATAATATTAATATTACAAGCTATATTGAATAATAGGGAATTGCCGCTTTTCATATAGCCTATGCTACTGAAACGTTACAATATATTTACTAAAATATCATAATGTAGGCTAGCCTATATTATGTAATTTTGTATTCAGTAGGCCTAATACACTTCATCAGATATGGTGCTGCATGTTTAATAGACCGCAGTAAATATAGTTTGCGGTTTGATATTCAGATTTCTTTTGGCTATAAATACGCAGTGCGCTATCATAGACATGCAAATAATACCGAATATCGTTCTCCATGATTTGTGAATTAAGGTGACGCTGTCCTTTGGGCCGAAATCAGGGTTTTTTTTCGTAGCGACTCTTAATTTTATAATGGCTATAGCTCCAAATGTTGGACACTTAGAGGAATGAAACTGGTGTCATCTTCACCAGCTTGATCTGTGAATTTTTTCACAGCAAAGCTCTTGTCCGTAAACCCCTTGGTAAGACCGCCAGTAAGGAATGTGAAATAAAGGCGTTCTTCATGTTTAACGTCTATTACCAATGAACAGGCAGACTGCTGGAATAAAATAACATTGTTTTAGGTCGAGCTCGATTTGTGAAAACTTTCACAATAGCATTTTATCTCGTGGTCGTGTTTCTCTTTGCTCTGCCCCCCGTTTTTTGAATAATATGATATATATATATATATATATATATATATATATATATATATATATATATATATATATATATATATATATTATATAAATGACCTTGTACAGATTATGTACATCACTATTCTCATTTTTGAAACTTTCACAGTTCAGTACGGGTCAGCTGACCCATCCCAGGGTCTCTAGCATCACTATTCTGATCTGTGAAAACTTTCACAGTTCAGTGCGGGTCAGCTGACCCATCCCAGGGTCACTAGCATCACTTTTCTGATCTGTGAAAACTTTCACAGTTCAGTACGGGTCAGCTGACCCATCCCAGGGTCATGTACATCACTATTCTGACCTGTGAAAACTTTCATAGTTCAGTGCGGGTCAGCTGACCCTTCCCTGGGTCATGTACATCACTATTCTGACCTGTGAAAACTTTCACACTTCAGTACGGGTCAGCTGACCCATCCCAGGGTCACTAACATCGCTATTCTGATCTGTGAAAACTTTCACAGTTCAGTACGGGTCAGCTGACCCATCCCAGGGTCACTAACATCGCTATTCTGATCTGTGAAAACTTTCACAGTTCAGTACGGGTCAGCTGACCCATCCCAGGGTCACTAACATCGCTATTCTGATCTGTGAAAACTTTCACAGTTCAGTGCGGGTCAGCTGACCCATCCCAGGGTCACTTGCATCACTATTCTGACCTGTGAAAACTTTCACAGTTCAGTACGGGTCAGCTGACCCATCCCAGGGTCACTAGCATCACTTTTCTGGTCTGTGAAAACTTTCACAGTTCAGTACGGGTCAGCTGACCCTTCCCTGGGTCATGTACATCACTATTCTGACCTGTGAAAACTTTCACAGTTCAGTATGGGTCAGCTGACCCATCCCTGGGCACTAGAATCACTTTTCTGATCTGTGAAAACTTTCACAGTTCAGTACGGGTCAGCTGACCCTTCCCTGGGTCATGTACATAACTTTTCTGATCTGTGAAAACTTTCACAGTTCAGTACGGGTCAGCTGACCCATCCCTGGGTCACTAGAATCACTTTTCTGATCTGTGAAAACTTTCACAGTTCAGTACGGGTCAGCTGACCCTTCCCAGGGTCACTAGCATCACTTTTCTGATCTGTGAAAACTTTCACAGTTCAGTTCGGGTCAGCTGACCCTTCCCTGGGTCATGTACATAACTTTTCTGATCTGTGAAAACTCTCACAGTTCAGTACGGGTCAGCTGACCCATCCCTGGTTCACTAGAATCACTTTTCTGATCTGTGAAAACTTTCACACTTCAGTACGGGTCAGCTGACCCATCCCTGGTTCACTAGAATCACTTTTCTGATCTGTGAAAACTTTCACAGTTCAGTACGGGTCAGCTGACCCTTCCCTGGGTCATGTACATCACTACTCTGATCTGTGAAAACTTTCACAGTTCAGTACGGGTCAGCTGACCCATCCCTGGGTCACTAGCATCACTTTTCTGAACTGTGAAAGTTTTCACAGATCAGAATAGTGATGTACATGACCCAGGGAAGGGTCAGCTGACCAAAACTCAACTGTGAAAGTTTTCACAGATCAGAATAGCGATATTAGTGACCCAGGGATGGGTCAGCTGACCCGTACTGAACTGTGAGAGTTTTCACAGATCAGAAAAGTTATGTACATGACCCAGGGAAGGGTCAGCTGACCCGAACTGAACTGTGAAAGTTTTCACAGATCAAAATAGCGATGTTAGTGACCCAGGGATGGGTCAGCTGACCCGTACTGAACTGTGAAAGTTTTCACAGATCAAAATAGCGATGTTAGTGACCCAGGGATGGGTCAGCTGACCCGTACTCAACTGTGAAAGTTTTCACAGATCAGAATAGTGATGTACATGACCCAGGGAAGGGTCAGCTGACCAAAACTCAACTGTGAAAGTTTTCACAGATCAGAATAACGATGTTAGTGACCCAGGGAATGGTCAGCTGACCCGTACTGAACTGTGAAAGTTTTCACAGGTCAGAATAGTGATGCTAGTGACCCTGGGATGGGTCAGCTGACCCGTACTGAACTGTGAAAGTTTTCACAGATCAGAATAGTGATGTACATGACCCAGGGAAGGGTCAGCTGACCAAAACTCAACTGTGAAAGTTTTCACAGATCAGAATAACGATATTAGTGACCCAGGGAATGGTCAGCTGACCCGTACTGAACTGTGAAAGTTTTCACAGATCAGAATAGCGATGTTAGTGACCCAGGGAATGGTCAGCTGACCCGTACTGAACTGTGAAAGTTTTCACAGATCAGAATAGCGATGTTAGTGACCCAGGGAAGGGTCAGCTGACCAAAACTCAATTGTGAAAGTTTTCACAGATCAGAATAGCGATGTTAGTGACCCTGGGATGGGTCAGCTGACCCGTACTGAACTGTGAAAGTTTTCACAGATGAGAATAGTGATGTACATTATCTGTACAAGGTCAATTATATATATATATATATATATATATATATATATATATATATATATATATATATATATATATCATATTATACAAAAAACGGGGGGCAGAGCAAAGAGAAACACGACCACGAGACAAAATGCTCTTGTGAAAGTTTTCACAAATCGAGCTCGACCTAAAACAATGTTATTTTATTCCAGCAGTCTGCCTGTTCATTGGTAATAGACGTTAAACATGAAGAACAGTGTTGCCAGATTGGGCGGGTTCCCGCCCAATTGGGCTCCTTTTGGTCACGTCCGACCGGAAAAAAATGCATTGGGCGGGTCTTTAAAATTTGGGCTGGTTTTTGATGCAACAGGCGGGTTTTTATTTTTGACTATAAACAGTATTCTTTATTATTTTTTTAATGAAAACTAACTATAAAATAAATTATATAATTTAGGATGACATTTAAATTAGGTATGGTTCAGGTTAGCCAATAAGGTTCAGGGGAATCCTGTCCAATCAGACTTCAAGCTTGATTGGCGGGTTGTTGTAGGCTAATTCGTTATATCGTCAAAACTGCATTATCATCATCAGTGATCATCATTCATCATCATCATCATGCCAAAGTGGGTTAAATATAAAAAGTCCTACAGAAAGGAATGGGAGAGCGGATAAGTCAACAATGCTGACTCATCTCTCATCTCCGCAGTAGTGGACGCGCCTATATACAAGTTTCATATGGATTACATAATCTGAGAATATTTATTTTCCATTTGAATTGGCTCGTTTAAAAGTAGACATTCCAAGCTATAGATATATTTCTTGTGTCTGTGAGGAAAGCAGCCTATACGATGAGTTTCGGTTCATGCTTGTTACGAGCTCAAGTTCACCGAGACCGAGATCAGAAAACGCATCCTGATTGCTTTCATTGTTTTACAAAAGCACAACGTTTTGCTGTTATTGTGAGTTTACAGAAATAAAAGTAGACCCTTTACATTTTGCATTACTCTTATCTATGACCAAAAATGTCGGAGTATTTTAAGTTAAGTGCAGTGATCACACCGGCGCCTCCATGTCATGCAGTAAACACGCTCTCCACACAAACACTTGGATATGCCAAATGCACATTTATCTATAGGCAAACATTAAAGAGAATGGACTAAAGTGGCGACTTACATGTTTCAAGTGATAAGCCATATTTGAGGTCGATAAATGATAGGTGAATGTTTGGATTTCCTGCAGTTAATGATCTGTGCCTCTAGGACTGCGTGACCTCGCCACTTCCTGTGGAGATTTTTTTTTTCTGCGACTAACCGATTAATAAAATCTTGGTCGACCAAGCCTCTTCAAGCTGACTAACGGTCGACTATTAGGGGGCAGCCCTACTAGTGACGATTCAGTGTATCATTCAGTCATTATTTTATTTAAAATTAAAAGAAGGAAAAAAAAACGAGAATTCATGTTGAATCGCCCAGTGGTCTATAAGTTAAATAATAATAATAATTTTAATAATGATAATATAAAAAAATTAATTAGTTGGTAATTAAGCACAAATTTGTAAGTAGCCTACTAATACAAAAAGAAAAGTATAATGAAATGATTTGAGAATTGGCCTATTAGAAAAGAACTGTAGTTCTGACAATAGTAGCACAAGAACAATAAAAAATGTTGTCCCCTTCTGAGGTTTCCGATGTAGACCTTGTGTTTTAATAAAATTATCATTTATATAAAAAAAAAAATGTGTTAGTCTGGTTGTTTAATAATAATAATAAAAAAAATTGTGTGTTTTATTCTATAACAGTTTTAATAACAGTATGTATTTTGGGCTGGTATTTTTTGAAATGGGCGGGTTTTAAGCTGTAGTTGGGCTGGAAATCTTTAGTCCAATCTGGCAACACTGATGAAGAACGCTTTTATTTCACATTCCTTACTGGCGGTCTTACCAAGGGGTTTACGGACAAGAGCTTTGCTGTGAAAAAATTCACAGATCAAGCTGGTGAAGATGACACCAGTTTCATTCCTCTAAGTGTCCAACATTTGGAGCTATAGCCATTATAAAATTAAGAGTCGCTACGAAAAAAAAACCTGATTTCGGCCCAAAGGACAGCGTCACCTTGATTCACAAATCATGGAGAACGATATTTGGTATTATTTGCATGTCTATGACAGCGCACTGCGTATTTATAGCCAAAAGAAATCTGAATATCAAACCGCAAACTATCTTTACTGCGGTGTTTAATAGGCCTATTATGCAGATATATTTTACTCATGCAAAACAAACACACATGTAAAGAAAGACATAATGTAAAACATTTCTTATATTTTTTAACTACTTGCATTAAAACGTTTCATATTCTTAAACTAGTTATAAAACACAAACATACCTGCATGGTTTAAAGAATTGTGCAAGGAAACACTGTTGAAGAGCGCACAACCACTAAATATATAAATTAAGTAAACGCAGTAAAAATGGTTATTGGCCAACCTAATCACAGGCTCTAACTCTTCAGCACAATGGTAACCCCCCAAAAAAGCATACATACCAGAAGACCTTTCAAATAGTGATGTTACGTTCTTCGCCGAGGCTTCGGAGTGTGTGTCGAGAAATCCCGGAATCTTTCAGTGAAGCGCGTGTCGAGGCTTGTTTAGATTTAGACCAATTACGTCATTGATGACGTCCGAAGCCTCACTTGTACTTGACTGTTCAGGAAGCGGTTCGAATCTTGGCGCGATATATAAACCCATGGGTCCCCTCAAAATGTGTGGTTTAGAATATCGCTCCTCCTGCCTATTATGACAAAAGAATTGATTTAGGCTACACACATTTAATAGCCCCATTCATTTCAAGCCAAAACGTTTATCACACAGTTATGTTATAGCTACAATCATTGTATACCACCAGAAAATATACATTATATTCATATAAACAGTACTCTGGGGAGAATTTATGTTTTTTCTATCGTTATTTCTAAGCCTTAACTGGCACAAAATACAGTGCATCACATAAGGCCATCTATAATACCTAATAGTTTAAATAATCTAATCTAAATATAATAGTTTTACATTCTTTGACCACCATTGTGAGCAAATGAAGCACTGAGAAATGATACCTTTTGGGGTCCACTTTTTTGAAGTATATTTGGCAAAATACAATTTGAAATAGAGTTGTGTCTATATACAAAGAAATCAAGAATCAGCGTATAAATCCCAACAGTGACATGCTTCATGCTGCAATGCATGCTGCCATGGATGAGGTAAACTATGATGGCTCCCAGCATGCATTACAGCATGAAGCATGTCACTGTTGTTGAGATTTATGCTGATTCTTGTCTGTATCTAAACAATGTAGTTAAAAATGTTTTTTTCAAAATATGTTTTTAAAAAATCTCATCTCAACAGGGCTCAGCCTTCTGCTGTAGTACACTCAAAAAATACCTCATTGGATGAACTCAATTTAATTGAGGGCAGGTTTTCCATCCAATAAATATGTGTGACCCCAACTCAAAAAAGACAAATTCATGCAATGAAATGTAAATGAGTTGGTCCAACTTAATTTTATTAAATACAGTTTAAATGAAATTGATTCATTTATAAAAATAATTTTATTTATGCTCGTCCAACTCAAAATAAATCATTTAGTTGGACACAAAACTTGGTTGAGATGTTTTTATTTAAAAGTCATAAAAGCAGGTATAAAACAGTTATTTACTGTAAAACAACCACAATATTAAAAACAATGTAAATATGCACTAGCTGTCAGTGGTCAATATGAAAAATAATCATTGCTGTTTAGTAATGAATTATTGCATTCATAACTTTGAAATATTAATTAACCATTTAAACATTCGTTTAGCCAACGTTTTTATTCATAGCAACTTAGAAATAAGGAACAATTCATCTTAAGGAGGCAATAAACACAAGAAGTGCTAAAAAATACAAAGATTCAAACATTATTCAGAATAGTACAATCTAGAACAGAGAGGGATTTAATAGTTAAAGCATAGTGGGGGTTTTTTTAGAGTCAGCAGGATGCCATTAAGTGTTCATGGAAGAGAGTTTTCAGTTGTTTCTTGAATATTGTCAGGGATTCAGCTGTCCAGTTAGGGTTAGAGAGATTGCACATGTTCGAAGAGCGTTGCAATAGTCCAGTCTAGAAATGACAAGGGCCTGGATGAGAAGCTGTGTTGGACGCTCCATTAGGAAGGGCCTGATCTTCCTGGTATAGTGCAGTGCAAACTTAAATGACCAAATTGTCTTTGTAATGAGGTCTCTGAACTTCAGCTGGTCATCAAAGATTACCACAAGGAATTACAGAAATCATGCTGAATCATCAGAGTGGCTGGGAAGACGAAAAGTTTTGTCTTTGCCAGATTGAGTTGCAGGTGATGTTCTTGTATCCATGCCGAGATGTCCACCAGGCAGTCCAAGATCCATGCAGCTATACTGTCAGATCATCAGCCTGAAATGAAAAGTAAAGCGGTGTGTCATCAGCATAGCAATGGAGAATCCATGTACCATTATAGTATACAGTACCGGTCAAAGGTTTGGACATGTTACTATTTTTAATGTTTTTGAAATAAGTCTCTTATGCTAATCAAGCCTGCATTTATTTGTTCAAAAATACAGAAAAAAACAACAAAAAAACAGTAATATTGTGAAATATTATTACAATTTAATGATTAAATATATATAACAATTAAACATTTTAATTTGAATATGCTTTCAAACATAATTTATTCCAGCTGAATTTTCAGCATCATTACTCCAGTCTTCAGTGTCACAAGATCCTTCAGAAATCATTCTAATATGATGATTTATGATCAATGTTTGAAACAATTGTGCTGCTTAATATTTGTTTTATAACCTGTTATACTTTTTTCAGGATTCGTTGATGAATAAAAGTTAAATAACAGCATTTATTTAAAATAAATATTTTATAAAGTTTGGGGTCTGTAATTTTTAAAGAAATTAATACTTTTATTTAGCAAGGATGTGTTAAATTGATACAAAGTGATAAAGATTTATATTGTTAGAAAAAGATTTCTATTTTGAATAAAAGCTGTTTTTTTTTTCTTCATCAAAAATGATCACAGGTTATAAAGACATTAAGCAGCACAAATGTTTCAAACATTGATAATAAATCATCATATTAGAATGATTACTGAAGGATCTTGTGACACTGAAGACTGGAGTAATGATGCTGGAAATTCAGCTTTGATCACAGGAATAAATTATATTTTAAAATATATTAAAATAGAAAACCATTATTTTAAATTGTAATATTTCACAATATTGCTGTTCTGTATTTTTATAATAAATAATGGTAGCCTTGATCATAAGATTCTTCTTTCAAAAACATTAAAAATAGTAATGTGTCCAAACTTTTGACCGGTATTGTAAATGAATATACGGAGAAGGGAGGGATCCCAGAACTGACCCTTCAGGTACCCCCGTGACTAGTGCTTGATTGAAAGTGCTTGATTAAAAGACCTACCTGTGAGATTCACACCAGCAATGTATAGTTCCTGTGATGAGAGTGTGGACAAACGTATTGGATGGCTAACGGTGTCAATCCAGTTGCACCAGTCTGTGGAAAGACTAAAAAAAATAAAAAATAAAAAATAAATTATATATATATATATATATATATATATATATATATATATACATACATACATACATAAAAAATAAATAAATATATATATATATATATATATATATATATATATATATATATATATACACATACATACAGGGCCGGCTCTAGCCCTTTGGTTGCCCTAGGCGAGATTGCCCTAGCCCCCCTCCCCCCAAAGGACAAATACTATACAAGCATAGATAAATGCAACATAAAGTTACAAATAAAATATGAGTTCTAACTGTAGTATTAATTCGTGTACAGAAATGTAATAATTAAATATAAAATTAAACTGTTCACTGTGTAAATGTAATGTAATATAGATTAATCTTTGTTAAAGCTGTGTTTTGTTGTTTGACATGACAGACAACCGCAGGTATTTTTAGGTTGCTGTCACTTTAAGAGTAAGACTCCATGCACGCGCACATCCAATATACACATCCGATTCCGAATTCTCACCTCGTTCAATTAAGACATAACCCAGGGCCGTCGGCAGAACATATAGAATGGGGGGGCATTCGGTTTCCATAGGGGGGCACACATTTTTATAATCTGATAAACAGACGTTCGCCAAAATAATAATGTCCCGTATTTATTATTAATGAAATAGACTTCTATAATGAAATAAAGTTCTATATTACCACAAAAACACAAGATACTCGATCCTAATTAAACTACACCAAAAACGAAACCCCTTTGCATTATGGCAATATACTTTGCAAACACGAGACACAAAAGCTTTTCAATTCCTCGAACAGCACAATAATAAAAATGATACATACCAAAACAGCAATAAATAGGCTAGCCTACATCTATAGCATATTTAAGTGTAACTAAGACTTTTGAGTGCACTCACCATTAAAATAGTTGAAGGCGGCAGGTCTCCGAGTGATAGTCATTAATAAATACGGCCTAATTATGTTTCGAGTTCCGTTTTGTGTAATAATGCGTTAAATATGAATTTTATGCTCAGGCGGAGGGTGAACCAACTCCAGGGTAAGGAGATGCGATTTCCATTTAAAATCATATTTAAACAGATTTCCTCGAAATAGCTTTAACTTACTTGTCACAGCACAACCTACATATCCCAACATAAACACTGCTGATAAAATATTATTTGTTAATAAAGTGTTTACGTTCACAAACCACTGTTAATTTTAACAGATTACGCACACGGAATTTGGCAGAGAGTGCGCAAAAGGCGCTCTCTTTATAATCAGTAAAAAATCTCGCTCATCTTAGTTCATTGCGATCTCAAGAAGTTCTGTAACAATGAATTAAACTGACTGCATAATTACATAACAATTTACATAATTTTTTGTTAACCAAAATCTGTTGATTTCTGGAACGCAATGACAAGTCAGAGGTGTTTAAGTTAGCACTGAACAAAAACTCGTTTTGAGCGGCGAGTGGATTTTGAGTTGTAGACGCTGGCAAATATTCCCTCATTATAATTCGTTCTAGAAATCAACAGATTTGTTCGTGATTAGCTACAATGCTGAACACTCCAACGTTCTAAAGTATTGTCGTTCTTCAGAGCGCACTGGATCATTTGCCAAATATGTTTCGTCAATATGCTAATATTAACTGATCCTAGACCAGTAGTTATGTGCAGTTTTTCCCTCTACACTCAAAAAAATGATTCTAGCTGCTTGTTCAGTTTATTTAAATAAAATAAGCTGAACCAACACAAATCTTTAGTTTTTTACTTAATTGGCATTCGCACTCAATTGTATTATGTTAAATGAAATTAAATTTGCAAAATGTTAGGTCAACCTAAACCATTTGTGTTGGGACTACATGAATCATTTATGTTGCATTGATTGAACCTGGGCAGTGGATTTCTAGTTCCCAGCATGCTTTGCGTAGGTAAAGATTGGGACAGTAAATGTTGAACTTAAGTGCTGTTTAATGTGTTTTTTAGTAAATGGAAATACCTTTTAAAGTTTGATGTTCAGTTATATTTGACATTTAAAAGAGTTTATGTTATGTCGATTTTTTGAGGTTACCATTATGCTGAAGTGTAGACCTTGTGGTTAGGCTCTAGGTGGCTACGTAAAACAAATTTATAATTTTCTCAACGAGCATTAACTGTGCTCAAGCCAGTAATGAGAAGTTCTTTATCTGATCATTTCTTGCATGCTATAAATGTTACTTAGCATATGAAAAGTATTATTTTAGTTTAGTTTTTATAGAAATATAAATAAATTAGTTTGAGGGCCAGCACAAAATTTACACAGTCTACATATGGTCATCAGCTTTTCCCCTCTAAATGGTCATGAAACATGTATGTCTGTGTACAACAGCTACTCAAAACCTAAGCACAAGCGCACATCTTCGCCATGATGGTAACAAAAAAAAAAAAAAATGGTTGGATCAACAAGAATGAATTATGTTCAGGAAACATACACAGAATACGTCAAATGAAACTGGTGTGATCTCATTCAATTAGGATGAATTTCACTCATTAGTACAATTAACCTAGCTTAAGTTCAAATAAATCAGTTCAACTGTGTGGAAATAGGTGTCATAATTGAATTAAGTTAGACCAACAAGTTATTTTTTTGAGTGTACAAGCAATCAGAAGCAGCAGCAGTTAGGCAGTGGTTTGACGCGAAAGAGAAATTAATTTAGGGTTTAAGAGCTATCTGGAATGCGCCTCTCTCTCTCTTTCTAGCTCTCTGTGCGCGCGAGCCTTGTATGCGCGTCTGCGCGTACCGATAACACCTGCGTGCGATACCGAATTAAATCCTCTTTTTCCTCTTCTAGCGCTGGAATAGTTTTATATCTATTTAATGTGTGAAATAGCAAAACAAAACACGTTCAAATTATAACCTGTTCACTCTATTGCGGTGAAACTTGCAAATGATCTGTGAATCATATGCGTCCCGAACCGTGGGGCTTGATCCGAACGGATCACGGATCAACAACAATCCGTTTAACCGCTAGTTCAAGGTGATGATGCACAATACTAAGCACATTTATTTCATTTAACACCTTAATGGCTGAGATGAGAAGATTTACCTCTATACTGGGTTTTCCTTTTATCTTTCTCCGTTTTCGTCCCTGTGCACCGGAGGGTTTATTAGACCGCTTCATTTTCTTCATCAACTGCGCACCTAACGTAACGTAACGGCGGCCCTAGAGGGCGCCCGCGCCCCCAACATATTTGTCGCCCTAGGCAACCGCCTAGTTCGCCTATAGCAATCGCCGGCCCTGCATACATAACTGTGAAAAAGTCTTAGAATTTTCACAACCTTCACAATCTTGTGCTGTTGTGTGTCAGTAGGAAATTTACATTTTCAAATATTAATTTTGCCATTAATTGTAATAATCCATTGAGATTTTAATATGCACAAGGAATCTAACAACAGCTGGTATGATCTGATCTCACCATCATCAAGTCCACCTGTGATTACATGAAGAAACAAAGAACGTACTCGGTTACTAACGTAACCTCGGTTCCCTGAGATACGGAACGAGTACTGCGTATGGGGAAAGGTCTCCCTTTTTCCCCGCTGCTGAAGCCTTTTTCAATAACGCAGTGTAACTGCACCGTCATTGGTTCACTCATAGACAAGTTGTTGAACCAATGACGGCGCGGCATAGCTGCGCGGCCTATGGCGACAAAGCGCGCGAATATTCCCGCCGAAATGGGCGGGGTTAAGGGCTATATAAGCAGGAGTTTCGCCATAGGATTTCAGTGTCATTCGACTGAAGCGACGACCCTGAGCCGCAGCCTCGTGGCACGGCAAGTATCGCAGTACTCGTTCCGTATCTCAGGGAACCGAGGTTACGTTAGTAACCGAGTACGTTCCCTTTCGATACTTCACTCGTACTGCGTATGGGGAACGAATTCAACCACGCCGTGCCACGGCTGGGAACGATATAGCTTGAAGTTTGGACACCTGAGAGGGGGCCAAAAAGACAAGCGAGAGGGCAAGCCCTTACCGAACCCTTGCGTTACACTTAGAGGAAATTTATTTCCATGATAGCGTGAGGCGGAGCTCATCTGAGGCCGCTAATCACACTGAAAGGACTCGAGCCTGTAAGGTCGGGACATCGAGATGGTAAAACCTGACAAAGGTGGACGGCGAAGACCAGCCGGCCGCCACACAGATGTCTTGGATGGAAACTCCGTTGGACCAAGCCCATGAGGAGGCCATCCCTCTAGTGGAGTGGGCTCTGACTCCTATGGGGCATTTGGCTCCCAGTGAGGAGTAGCACAGCGTAATAGCGTCCACTATCCAACGAGAAATGCGCTGTTTTGAGACCGGAGATCCTTTGGTGCGGCCTCCAAAACAGACAAAGAGCTGATCTGACTGTCTGAAAGACTGCGATCGCTCTATGTAGGTCCTCAATGCCCTGACAGGGCAGAGTAACTCCAGCCCTTGCTCTTCCGTTGAAGGGAGCAGAGCAGAGAGCGAGATGACCTGAGCTCTAAATGGCGTTGAGAGCACCTTAGGGACGTAGCCATGCCTGGGTTTCAGAACGACCTTAGAGTCTCCAGGCCCGAATTCGAGGCATGCAGGGCTCACAGAGAGGGCCTGCAAATCGCCAACACGCTTAACCGAGGCCAGTGCTAACAGCAAGGCGGTTTTTAGCGTCAATGGCCTGAGGTCGACTGAGCCCATTGGTTCAAATGGGGCTCCTTTTAAGGCCCTGAGGACCAAAGACAGGTCCCAGGAGGGAACGGTGAGGGGGCGAGGAGGATTCAATCGCCTAGTGTCCCTCAGGAAACGGATGACAAGTCCGTTTCGTCCCACTGATTGGCCAGCAATAGGAGCATGGAACACTGCAATGGCTGCTACGTAAACCTTGAGCGTGGAAGGGGTGCGCCCCATTTCCAAGCGTTCTTGGAGGAAAGACAGTATAGAAGATACGTCACTCTCCATTGGGTCTATGTTGCGTGACGAACACCAGTCAGCAAAGACCGACCATTTCTGGTCGTAGAGGCGTCTCGTGGGCGGCGCTCTAGCCTGAGAAATGGTATTTAGGACGTCCCTGGGGAGGTTAGTAGGCTCCCATCGAGGGACCAGAGGTGCAGAGCCCAGAGCTCCGGCTGTGGGTGCCAGATTGCCCTGTTCGCCTGAGAGAGGAGGTCCCGTCTCAGGGGGATCGGCCACGGGGCTCTCAGAGAGAGCTTGAACAGCTCCGAGGACCAAATCTGGTTCCTCCAGAGCGGGGCCACTAGAAGGACTCTGTGTTGGTCTTCTCTGATGCGCCTGATGACCTGAGGGATCAGGGCGATCGGAGGAAAAGCGTAAAGGAGCGTGCTGGGCCATGAATGGGCCAGAGCGTCGACCTCCTTCGAGAAAAATGTTGGGCAATGAGAGTTGTCTTCTGAGGCGAAGAGGTCTATCTTTGCCTTCCCGAAGAGCTCCCAAATCCTGAGGACAACCTGGGGATGGAGCGTCCACTCGTCGGAGGGGATGTTGCTCCGTGACAGCATATCTGCACCCAGATTGTTCCTGCCAGGAACATGAGTCGCTCTGAGCGACTGAAGCCTCGGAAGAGCCCATTCCAGTAGACGTTTCGCCAGAGCGCATAAGCGGCTGGACGAGAGACCGCCCTGGTGGTTTAAATATGACACCACTGTCATACTGTCCGATTGGACTAGAACGTGACGCCCTGTCAAATGAGCCTGAAAGAACTGAAGGGCCTTCATCACTGCTAGCATCTCTAGACAGTTGATGTGCAGAAGGCTTTCCTCTTGGCTCCATGAGCCGAAGGCCGGTCTGCCGTCGCACACAGCGCCCCAACCCGAGTTGGAGGCGTCTGTTGCTAGCACCGTCCTTCGTGAGACCGCCTGTAAGGGCACTCCGCGCTTCAACCATACAGGGTTCGTCCAAGGTTTCAGGGCTAGAAGACAGGCCTGATTGACCTTGAGGCGAAGGCGGCCGTGCCGCCAAGCGCTGGGAGGAACCCGGAACTTCAACCAGTACTGAAGAGGCCGCATCCGAAGAAGGCCGAGCTGTAGTACCGGAGAGGCGGAAGCCATTAGCCCTAGCAGCCTCTGAAAAAACTTCAGAGGGAGGCAGGCTCTGTTCTTGACTGAGGCTGTGAGCTGCTGAATCGTCAGAGCGCGCTCTGGCGAGACTACTGCCGTCATATGGACTGAGTCGAAAACTGCTCCCAGAAACGATATTCGTTGAGTGGGGCACAGCAAGCTCTTGGTTGCGTTGACCCTGAGACCCAGGCATTGTAAATGGCTGAGGAGCACGGATCTGTGGTGTTCCAGCTCGACTCGCGAACGGGCTAGAATGAGCCAGTCGTCGAGATAATTCAGGACTCGGATTCCCGCCTGTCTGAGAGGGGAAAGTGCCGCGTCCATGCACTTGGTGAAAGTGCGAGGAGCCAGAGACAGCCCGAAGGGCAGGACCGTATATTGGTATGCCACTCCCTCGTATGCGAATCTCAAGAATCGTCTGTGACGAGGGGCTATCTGGATGTGAAAATACGCATCCTTCAGGTCCAGCGAGCAGAACCAGTCCTCGGGGCAGATGTGCGCGAGGATCTGTTTCAGTGTCAGCATTTTGAACTTCCGTCTCATGAGGGAATGATTCAAAAGTCTGAGATCCAGGATGGGTCTGAGACCACCATCTTTCTTGGGGACCAGAAAATAGCAGCTGTAGAAGCCTGACTCGCTTTCCGCGGGGGGAACTATTTCCACAGCTCCTTTTCTTAGCAACGTCATGACTTCGGCTCGGAGGACATGGGCGTTGTCCGGATTGACCAAAGTTTGAAGCACCCCGCCGAAGCGAGGGGGCCGGCGTGCAAACTGGAGCGAGTAACCCTGAGTTACGATCCCCATGACCCAATCTGACACATCGGGGATGGCCTGCCAAGCCTCGGCCCGAGTGGCAAGGGGTTGAATGATATCGTGTGACAGACCGCCGCTGAGGGGGTTGTACACCGAGAGTAGCGGAAGAGGAAATTTGCTCTCTTTTAGATGATATAAAAATTTGTTCGCCGTGAAAACGGCGTTTGGAGTGGGCGCAACAGTTGTGGGCCCAGTTGTCACTTGAAACATGTTTCCCACGCCCGGATTTAAACGAGGCGGAGGGGAAAATGTTCGTGGGAGCTTTTGGGGTGGTCCGGTCGCGACGGGACGATTCCCCATCCTCTTCCTTCCTGGCAGATCAGGATGACTTCGGAGGCACCGGGTCCAGCACAATCTTGGGCCGGGGTCCCTGGCGTCTCGGGAAGGGATGGCGCTTGGCAGAGCGCGAGCGCTGGCGTTGCTCCTTAGGTGGCGCTGACTGCGGTGCTGCAGGTGGAGCAGGCTTGTGCTGCTGAGCCGACGCAGTCCTGGGGCGGCTGGAAGCAGAGCTGGAGCGCTTGGGCAGGAAATGTCTCATGGCCTGAGACGATTTCTGTGCCGCTGTGAAGCGTTCAGTGAAGCCATCCACTGCAGGGCCGAAGAGACCAGAGGGAGAGACCGGGGCGTCTAAGAAGGCCGTCTTGTCATTGTCCTTGATCTCCGTCAAGTTAAGCCACAGGTGGCGCTCCAACACTACCAGGCTGGCCATGGAACGGCCGATGGCCTGAGCCGTAGCCTTCGTGGCTCGCAGGGCAAGGTCAGTAGCGCTGCGAAGGTCCTTGAAAGCCGGCGCGTCAATCCCAGACTCGTCCAGAGAGCGGAGGAGTTTGGCCTGGAAGACTTGGAATATGGCCATGGAGTGTAGCGCAGAAGCGGCCTGTCCTGCCGAAGTGTAAGCTCGACCAGCTAAGGTGGAAGTAGTCCGGCAGGGCTTGGAAGGGAGTGACCTCTTAGCTTTCCATCCCACAGCCACGGGAGGGCAGAGGTGAGCAGCCACTGCTTCGTCAAGGGGTGGCAGGTGCTCGTATCCCTTTTCATCGGCGCCGTCGACGGCAGTGAGGGCGGAGCGGTGCGTGGTATGAAGGCGGGCGGAGTACGGAGCGCGCCACGACTTCGTCAGCTCCTCGTGGACCTCGGGAAAAAAGGGCGCTGCTTGCTGGCGAGGGGCTTGGCGGCGGCCAGGCAGGAACCACTCGTCAAGGCGACTGCGCGACGGCTCCTCAGGTGGGGCCCAGTCGAGGTCCAGCTCTTCTACGGCTCTGGATAGGATGCGGAAGAGCTCGGCATCCATGCCCTGGCCATGTTCAATGGGCTCCAAGGGAGGCGGGGGGGCGGGATCGTCCGATTCGCCAGCCCACACTTCTGCTTCGGAAGCCGCAAGAGACATGGAGTCGTCCTGCTCGTCGTCTGTTCCACCGAATGAGACAAGGTCACTCGCTTCCGCAGAGGGACGCTGCTCAGGCCGAGAGAACAGGACGGGAGAGGGTTCCCTCGGAGGAGAGGGCGAGGCACGCGGGAGCTGGGCCGGCGTGAGCTCGCCTATCTCCTGGCGCTGGGTCGCTCTGCCCCGCTGTCTCTTCCTAGCCGGCTCGCGGGAGGAAGGAGACGGGAGGGCGCGAGCGGCGAGATCACCCTCTGTGAAGAAGGCGACCCGCGAGCGCAGGGAACTGAGACTCATGCACTCGCAGTGCGGGCATGAGTCCCCAGCGAGCGCGCCGTCTGCATGGGGCTTGCCCAGGCAAGCGACGCACTCGCTGTGACCATCACCGTCGTGCAGGGGGGCCCTGCACGTGCCACACGAGTGGCGGGGCATCTGAGAAGACGCCGTTGCCGTGAAAACGGCACTTGGGTGGCTCTTTTAGAGCGGCGAGGGCCGCGGAAGCTCTAGAAGCGGTGAAAACCGCTGAAATACGCTCTTTTAGAGCGGCGTTAAGCCGCGGTGAAGCACTCAAGACGGCGCGCCGGATGGCGGCAGGGGACACACAGGAAGCGGCCGGGAGCGGGAAGCGGGAGGCGGCGACTCGGCGACGGCGCTGACGCTGCAGTCGGAGAGGGCGCCGGCGCTGTCCTCAGTTCGGCGAGTCCAGGTGAATCCGCTGCGGGAGCCTCTTCAGACGGCGGCGAGAGCAGTCAGGAAGGCGGCGAGCTTCTCGGCTTCAGGCGGAGATCAGCGAGGAGATGATGAGGTCGTCGCTGAAGGAGAAAACACTGAAATCCTATGGCGAAACGCCTGCTTATATAGCCCTTAAGCCCGCCCATTTCGGCGGGAATATTCGCGCGCTTTGTCGCCATAGGCCGCGCAGCTATGCCGCGCCGTCATTGGTTCAACAACTTGTCTATGAGTGAACCAATGACGGTGCAGTTACACTGCGTTATTGAAAAAGGCTTCAGCAGCGGGGAAAAAGGGAGACCTTTCCCCATACGCAGTACGAGTGAAGTATCGAAAGGGAACTGTGTTTAGTCTGTCTCAGATCTTTTATGTTTCTTCATGTAATCACAGACAGACTAGATGATGGTGAGATCAGATCATACCGGCTGTTGTCAGACTCCTTGTCTGGATTATTACAATTAAAGGAAAAATGAATGAACTGATATTTCCGACTGACACACACACACTATATATATAAAATCAGTCTAGTAATAGAAAAAAAACATACTTTTTGTGTGGAGGGGTGTGTCTGCCACATTCACAATCCTAAAAATAAGAATAAAAGTATTATTACACACCACATTTAACAAATTGTAAAAATCAGATTATTTGAGCAAATATGACTTAATATCACTAGGAGGTAGTCACAATGATGTTAAATAACGTCATCAAACTGTGAAAAAGATGTAAATTTTATTTGCATAACATTAACATATGAAAACAGATGCTTTTGATTACAAGGTTCAATTCCCAACTCTGATGCTCCCCATAACACATAAAAAATTAAAAAAATACACAAGACTTCACATCAGAGACACAGATCCATCATTTCAACAAAAAACAACAAAAAAATCTAGATATGTTGGGTTTGCGATGTTATAAAATGGCCGGAATGTTGCAGAACTAGCTAAGCTAAAGTGTGCAGCAGTGACATTGATGAGCGCGATGTTCAAGTTGGAAAAAAGTATGAAGCGTGCATAATTAGATTTGGAAATATTGCTAGCCATAAATTAATTTGTATCACTTTGTTCCCTGGGCTAGCAAACTTGATTTAAATTGAGTAATGTACGTTAGTCGATTGCAATCCAATGTATTCAGTGAATGAAATCAAGCCAGCTAGCCAGCCAGTTAGCCATAGTCAAATTCTGGACTGTTACACTGGTCTTGCTCACTGTCTGACAGTGCTATTTTGCACATTATGTGAGTCTGAATTTAAGCGAAGGTGCGTTTGTATGCAGTTGCTAAAATAATTCACCTCGATTAATTATTTTAACGCTGTATTTCACCCAACATATTTCACTCAATATTATAATATACACATTCCTTGGCATTGAAATCTATTTTTAAACACAAAACAACTAGTACTTACCAGCAACGAATATCCAATTGCAGAGAATATATTATTTAGACACACACAGATCAAAAATCACCACATCAATTTCAACAATGGTGGCAAAAAGCTGCATAATTTATTCATGCTGCAGTGCATGCCCGCAGTTTTGTACTATGCTGGCATCCAGCATGTATTGCAACATTAAACTTTTGGATGTCACCATTGTTGAGATTCACAATGAGATTGTTGATGTCTCTGCTGCTATTTTATGCATGTGATTTTTTTTTAAATAACTGATTAATGAAACATTGCTAGTCCTCACTCTGCTGAATCATGGACGTAAAATAAAACACAGATCAGTGAACTAAACAAGATCGTTACAAGAACCAATAAAGCTGATCAACTTTGTGTTGGTTTTTATCCTGCCATAACAGATGTGTTTTATTAACACTCAGTTACAGCAATCAGAGATAGCTACTGTAAAAGAGTCAAGAGCCCAACTAAAGCAGACACTGGTCACCACGATGGTGACTGCAAACTTCAATACATTTTTATTTTCAATAAAACATCAACATACAAATCTGTTAATTCTCAACAAGAACTTCTGTACATGTATGAAAGAAATAATGTCAAACTGGTTTGTGAACTGGTTTGACACTCAGTGTGGCTGAAGTCAGTTGTAGTTCCTGTGTTTCTGCTCGTCTCTTCTCTTTTTTCTGTCCTTCAGTGATTCTGCTAATCAGGTGTTCATTAGCGTCTGAATTCACTCACTTCTTTTCATTCACTCTGTCAAGTGGACTATATTAATGAACTAATGTAAGGAATACTGAATGAGAGTATAGGGTGTGATTCAGAGGTAGGAAGTCCATGGGGTCAGAGAGTAAAAGTCCTGCCACATTTTTTTTCCACCCACTGAAGCACTAATGAGATAAATAAGTGTTTAATTGAGTGATGATTGAGCATTATTGAAGACACCTGATGATAACAAGCAGAATCACCAAAGGAGAAAATCACTATTTTTAAGTTACCATCATCGAGGTCAGGGTTTGTTTTAGTTGAGCTCTTGACCCTTGCCTTTTTGATGTTTGATTTTGTTTAGGCAGTAGAGTTGTGATGTTCGCAAACAAACTGATTCTTTTGAACGGCTCATAAACATGAACGATGGGAGCCGTTCTTTCTGTCGTTCTTTTTTTCCTATGTGTGTTTCACACAGATGCACACAAATGAGCTCCTCTGCGAGACAGAACAGTTATAGGGGAGGGGCGCACCCAGCGCAGGCCAACCCTTTATAGCGTGATGATATTAGTTATTAGTTGTGCACGCATCCTTCACGTGAGTACTCCAGTGGAAAAAAACCCTGCGTTCCTCTGTCATTGGGTAGGAAAAAGAGAGGCAGAAAAACCCATAAAGTAAGGAACTGCTTTGTATTTATTTACATTGCATTTTGTGTTCATTTAAAACTTGTTCTTTTAAAAACATTAAAAATGTTCTTTTGTGATACTGTTCTTGTATTGAAATTTTTCACTAAAAGCTGTTTTGCACAGACATTCATTGCAGCCCACTTTGTTATTGTTCATTGACTTGAAGGGGCTGATGTCCTATTTGCAAAGTTTACAGTAGTAATAGTATGTAGTATGTAGACATTTCCATTTTATTTATTTAATCTAATTTTATCTACTTTAAATATTTTTTAGTTTTCTATCAAAATGTTCTTGTGTGATAACAATGTTCTTGTGTGTTTATTTGTGAGTAGGTATTGTATGAATAACATAAGTCAACGTAGCTTTACACACACACACACACACACACACACACACACACACACACACACACACACACACACACACACACACTTTGTACTAAAGGTAAATCCAAAATAGTGATGTCACTGTCTAAGCAGAGGGATTTGTGCAACCCTATGGAATATAGTCCACACATGACAAATGAGGTAATAATCAATATTTCAGAATAATTCAAACTCAGATATTGGTGTGTGATATCCGAGTTTTAATTATTTGACTACAAATCTCACCTCATCATTCCTCCCAGTGATTATTTCCAGGATAAACTGAGATGCCCCCAAGCTGGCTTCTTGACTAAATATTTAAAAAGAGCCAAAAGAGCCGTTCTTTTGAACGGCTCTTTGAAAGGAACGGATCGCAAAGATCCGGATCCCCTCAAAGAGCCATAAATCCCATCACTATTAGGCAGTTTTAACTGCATTAAAACCAATCAGGCAAGCAAGGTTAAAAGATGATCTAGTGGTGTTAGTTATGGTTTCACATAAATGCAAATGTGAGTAATTGTTCTGAATTATTATTTTTTTTTTTAAAAAGTTTATTTTACACAGACATCAAGAATCAGCGTATGAATCTCAACAACGGTGACAAGAAACATATTCTGATAAACAGCTCTCACTATTCAACCAATACGCCTATATAGGTCGTTTGTCACTTCCCTGAAATACGACCCATAGGAGCGTTTACTAAGGTTGTGCCCCTGTCGACAACAGGACACTTTCATTTTAATGCATTGTTCCCTTTTATCTCCGTCATATTTCAGGTTTCGCATAGCTCATCTTAGTTATATTTACATTATTGATTCCAGCAGCACTGTGATTCTACAGCAGAAAATCAACTTTTACAATGCAAAAGACATATATTTTTTTAAAGTTAAGATTTAAAAACAAAAAACAAAACAAAGCTTAACTTAAACATACAGACATCAAGAATCAGTCTGTGAATTTCAACAGTGGTGAGAGTAATAAAGCAGGTTGCAATGCATTCTGGGTGCCACCAATCAAAATTCATCCATGCCTCCCATCATGCATTGCTGCATGAATAAATTATGAGCTGAATTGTCTTAGTAATTTTTTATTCTCACTATTTAAATTTTGCTGTTTTTTTTTGTGACTTTTTAGTAGCTTGTTTTCTAATGTTCAGAGTTGATCTGTTTATCAGAATATGTTGCTTGTCACCGTCATTGAGATTCATACGCTGATTTTTGATGTCTGTGTGTGCCTAAGATAAGTCTTACATATTTGTGATAAATACAACTTTCCATATTAAAAAAATTTTATTAATAAAGCTGATCTTTTGCTCTATGATGTTACTCTAACTAAGATTGGGCTGTAAATGAGTTCAGTGATTCAGATTAAATAATGATTATGTGAAAGAAACGCCACCTGATCATCTTTTAACTTTGCTTGTCTGGTTGGTATTAATGCAGTTAAAACTGCCCAAACAAAATCTAAAGGCTACTTTCTCGAAAATAACAAATATTACCCAGAATGCCTTGTCTTCTACAGTATATTACTGTTTTAATGGAAAATTGTTTGTTACTGTCAGAATTTGGCTGTTTTTCTACAGCAAGGTCTAAAAGTGTGTGTTCACCATCACAGGTTAAATGTTTGTTTATTACATAAAAACTCAAGACACTTGAAAACAATTACAAAATTAAATTTTATTAGTCTTAGTCTATAAGATTAGTCTTTAATCAAATCTATCTGTTACACTTAAAGTTACACACTTCAAGTTGAGGATGTCATACTGTATTCTTTGTATGTTAAACAACACTTTAAATAAATAAACCTCAACTGACAATTAATTCTTTTAAGTGAAAGGGTGCGTGATTCAGGCAATTTATATTCTGCCCACACCAATACTTTGTGTTTTAGGTGTCTGCCTTTTAGGTTTGATCCAGAAAGCAGACATTGTGCTGTCTGTGTTAATAATTTGTTCTTCTTTAAGAAAACAGTTTTTTCCCTCTTCACTAGAATACAAAACATTGATTCAATTTCCAGTGAATAATCATTCACAAGAATTTGAGGAAACATCTGAATCCCATGAAATCCACGGGGCACACCCGCAAGCCGAAAGATTGAGGGGGATGTGTCACACTTGCAAACTTTGTGCAAGTGTTATGCCGGTGAAAGCTTAACCTCGGTCAGTATTCAAAGTGAAAGTAAAAAGTGACGGAGCTGTCTGACTCTGCATTAACGCAGCATATTCTGTCAGTGACGAACTTCAACATAATATGCTGATAACGGTATATATAACTGTCATAATTTATTCCATTATTTCTCTTGTGGCCCGTACATGTAAAAATGAGAAGAATATTTCGTAGGCCTATTAAAGTTGTTTTTTATACCCAGCCAGCACAGCTATGTGGGGCCCAGATGGGTGTCTCCTGGGCTGTCTACGGTGTTTCTTGATTCTTGCAGAGGTGGGAAGTCCAGGAGTTAGAGAGTAAAAGTCCTGCCATATTTTTATACCACCCACTGAAGCATTAATGAGATAAATAAGTGTTTAATTGAGTGATGATTTACCATTATTGAAGACACCTGATGATAACAAGCAAAATCACCAAAGGAGAAAATCATTATTTTTAAGTTACCATCATCATTTTTTTGTAAAGTTGTACTTATCACAAATAAATAAGACTTATCTTAGGCACTAGAGGTGGGCAGATCGATACTAATATCGATAATATCGATACCAACGTTGGTATCGGTATTGATCGATACCAACGTGAAAATATCGATCCTTAAGTTTCAGTTTCTCTCGTTATGCGACCTGGCCGTGTTTGTCAAAATGCTGCTGCTGTCACAGAGCAGAGCAAGCTCTCAAGAGTGCTGCTCGTGCTCGACACTGCTTCCCCTCACCACTAGCGCTACCACCAGCAGTCAGGCGCGCATTTCTAACAGCAGTTACAACGCAGGCAACGTAAATGCCAGCTGAGAGGATTTTTTCAAAGGCAGGACAGTTAATTAGTCACAGGCGATCTGCAATAAAGGCAAAAAATGTGAACATGATTCTGTTCCTGAACAAAAACCTCTAACCAAAACCTCTTTTCTGCACAGGGGAACAGGGACCACAGGGCATTCTGGGAGTATTTCTTTCAACTGAAGGCTTTGGGTGTTGCTTAATTTTTACATTTTATATTTTGTATTTACAGTAATTGGTTTTTATTTATGATTATTTTATTTTTTTTAAACCCTGAAAAGAAGTGCACTAAAGAGGAGAAACGTTATTTTGTACTCATTATATCGTATTACAAGGAGAATTTGTTTTACATTTTTTATATTTATTGTGAAGTAAAACTTTGTGACTTTGTTTATTTAAGAAAAAAATCCTGAAAAGAAGTGCACTAAAGAGGAGAAACATTTTTTGTTAACATGCTACTTGAAAAGAGAATTTGTTTTTACATTTTTTATATTTGTGAACTAATCATTTTGTAACTTTGTTTATTTAAATAAAACAGAAGTAACCAAAAGTTGTTTCTGAACAAAAGCTTTTGTAGTACTGATTAATAACCCAAAATGCAAATCACAAAAACAAATTAAAAGTCATGAAAATTCATTTAGATTTAGGTTGAAGACGCATCCACCTTAATTATTAAAAAGTATCGGTATTGGTATCGGTATCGGCGATACTGGCCCTGTATTTACTTGGTATCGGATCGATACCAAATCTAGCGGTATCGCACACCTCTATTAGGCACACACAGACATCAAAAATCAGCGTATGAATCTCAATGACGGTGACAAGCAACATATTCTGATAAACAGATCAACTCTGAACATTAGAAAACAAGCTACTAAAAAGTCACAAAAAAACCCCCAGCAAAATTTAAATAGTGAGAATAAAGAAAATTTCTAAGACAATTCAGCTCATAATTTATTCATGCAGCAATGCATGATGGGAGGCATGGATGAATATTGATTGGTGGCACCCAGAATTCATTGCAACATGCTTTATTACTCTCACCACTGTTGAGATTCACAGACTGATTCTTGATGTCTGTATGTTTAAATTAAACTTGTTAAATCATAACTTTAAAAAAAATATATATTTTTTTGTATTGATATAGTTGATTTTCTGCTGTAGAATCACAGTGCTGCTGGAATCAATAATGTAAATATAACTAAGATGAGCTATGCGAAACCTGAAATATGACAGAGATAAAAGGGAACAATGCATTAAAATGAAAGTGTCCTGTTGTTGATAGGGGCACAACCTTAGTAAACACTCCTATGGGTCGTATTTCAGGGAAGTGACAAACAACCTATATAGGCGTATTGATTAAATAGTGAGAGCTGTTTATCAGAATATGTTGCTTGTCACCGTTGTTGAGATTCAAACGCTGATTCTTGATGTCTGTGTGGGCCTTAGAGTTGTGACGTTCGCGAACGAACCGATTCTTTTGAACGGCTCATAAACATGAACGATGGGAGCCGAGTCGCGGCTGGAGGGGAGCCGTTCTTTCCGTCGTTCTTTTTTCCTATGCGTGTTTCACACAGATGCACACAAATGAGCTCCTCCGCGAGACAGAACAGTTATAGGGGAGGGGCGCACCCAGCGCAGGCCAACCCTTTATAGCGTGATGATATTAGTTATTAGTTGTGCACGCATCCTTCACGTGAGTACTCCAGTGGAAAAAAACCCTGCGTTCCTCTGTCATTGGGTAGGAGCGGAGCCATGACGTGTGCACGCTGCCGTCACATGCTTACTCCAGTTAAAAAAAAAAAAAAAAACACGTGCGATTGCCTCTCTGTCTCAGTGCCAACGTCAGTAATAGCGGGTCGTTCGGACTTCGAAAGGATGAAGACACACACATCTTGTGTGATAACAATGTTCTTGTGTGGAAGTGTTTGTAGTAAAAGCTTTTTTGCACAGAAATTCATTGCAGCCGGCTTTGTTTTTGATGTTTATTTGTGAGTAGGTATTGTATGAATAACATAAGTCAACGTAGCTTTACACACACACACACACACACACACACTTTGTACTAAAGGTAAATCCAAAATAGTGATGTCACTGTCTAAGCAGAGGGATTTGTGCAACCCTATGGAATATAGTCCACACATGACAAATGAGGTAATAATCAATATTTCAGAATAATTCAAACTCAGATATTGGTGTGTGATATCCGAGTTTTAATTATTTGACTACAAATCTCACCTCATCATTCCTCCCAGTGATTATTTCCAGGATAAACTGAGATGCCCCCAAGCTGGCTTCTTAAAACTGACTAAATATTTAAAAAGAGCCAAAAGAGCCGTTCTTTTGAACGGCTCTTTGAAAGGAACGGATTGCGAAGATCCGGATCCCCTCAAAGAGCCTTAAATCCCATCACTAGTGGGCCTAAAATAAACCTTTTTTTTTTTTCAAAAAAAATTTCAGACCAAATAATGATATTTGTTTTTATGTGAAACCATAACTAACACCACCAGATCATCTTTTGACTTTGCTTGTCTGATTGGTTATAATGCAGATAAAACTGCCAAAACAAAATCTAACATCAAAAAGTCAAGGGTCAAGAGCTCAACTAAAACAAACCCTGACCCTGATGATGGTAACTTAAAAATAGTGATTTTTCTCCTTTGGTGATTCTGCTTGTTATCATCAGGTGTCTTCAATAATGGTCAATCATCACTCAATTAAACACTTATTTATCTCATTAATGCTTCAGTGGGTGGAAAAAAAAAATGGCAGGACTTTTACTCTCTGACCCCTGGACTTCCCACCTCTACGTATGACTGTCGTTACGAATCAAAATGTGTGCTCATTTAAATGCAATGTGTGGAGTTTTTACACCATTTCTCCTATTTCCATTTAGCAAAACTCATTTTTTTTTTATTAACGACTACACCCACTCCATCCCTAAACCTACCCTTAGTGATTTATAGTGAATATACTGTAGACTTTATGAGCACATGCGCTCCCTGGGATCGAACCTGCGATCGCATGATCACGATTGCATATTGTTATTGCAATGCTCTGCCAATTGAGCTACGCGAAACCTGAAATATGACGCAGATAAAATGAGTGTCCTGTTGTCGATTAGGGGCACAACCTTAGTAAACGCTCCTATGGGTCGTATTTCAGGGAAGTGACATACGACTTATATAGGCGTATTGGTTGGAGAACATGTTGAAATTTAAAGAACTGGGAGCTAAGCTTAAAAGTTTACAGAATTGCTTTATTAACGCTTATTTGATTATAGCTGGAAATTTTAATGAAACTCTTGACGATGCACAAGATAGATTTCCTACAAGAACTACTTCTAATTCACATGTTTCTAATTCACAAGATGTTCATGCTGTTAATCATCAGTTTGCCCCATTTACTAACCACATGTTAATTTCTTTAGATCTTGCACAATATAAAAAGTTAAATAGAACAAGGAGTTATTGGAAATTTACCAACGGTCTTTTGGAAGACGCTAATTTTAATGATGTAATTCAGCTGTCTAATTCTATGTTCAGTAACGCTGAAGACGACCTTGGCTCTAGTTGGGAGTTCTTTAAATTTAAAGTTAGAGACCTTGCTGTTAAAGGTGCCCTAGAACCCTTTTTCACAAGATGTAATATAAGTCTAAGGTGTCCCCTGAATGTGTCTGTGAAGTTTAAGCTAAAAAAAAACCCATAGATTTTTTATTATTTAATTTTTTAACTGCCTATTTCGGGGCATAATTAAAAATGCGGTGATTCAGCGCACATCCCCTTTAAATGCCCGCACCTTTAATAGAAATAAACGAATTAAAAGAGAAAAAATGAAAGAATTTGAATTCATTCATAGATTAGATTTGTTAATGCAGAAAGAAAATCCCAGTAAAGAAGATGAGGTTGAATTGAGCGTATGTCAATCGCACATTGAAAATGTGTACACAGTGATTGTTAAAGGTGCTTTTATATGCTCTAGAGCGAAGTGGATCGAGAAGGGTGAAAGAAACACTATTTACTTTTTTGCTCTAGAGAAAAGAAATCGTAAAAATACATCTCTCTCTGCTTTAAATGTTAATAGTGTTTTATGTACAGATCCAGGAATGATCTCAACCTTTGTATATTCTTTTTACAAAAAAATTGTATACTTCTCAGTTTTCTCAAGAAAAATGTGATGATTTTCTTTTGTGCATTCATGATAAGGTTTCATGTATTAATGATGATTATAATCAATTTTGTGATTCTGATTGTAACGGTGGCTGTTTCAGAGGAGTAGGATCCAGATGCAGCAATCATTTATTCAAACAAACATAAATCAAAGTAAATCCAGGCAAAACTGATAAATCCAGACATGGGCAAGGAAAAACTGACAACAACCGCACACACATAACATCCATGGAAGAACAACACCAGACAAAGAACATGAGAAACACTGGGGTATACACAAGGAGAAAACAGGCTACCAGAATAACAAGGATCAAGAAACACCGTAGACAGCCCAGGAGACACCCATCTGGGCCCCACATAGCTGTGCTGGCTGGGTATAAAAACAACTTTAATAGGCCTACGAAATATTCTTCTCATTTTTACATGTACGGGCCACTTGAGAAATAATGGAATAAATTATGACAGTAAAATATGGTGTAACCTATAGGTTACTATAGCAAAACCTGAAAAAAAAAAGAGAAATTAAAATGCACATGAAAACAATTTTATTGATTTATTTTAATGTTTAAGAAATTAAATATTATTGTAGAAATATAGAAAATGTTACAAATTGAAAAAATAATTAAATGAAACAATTAAGAATAGCTCCGCCCTTAGCGTGTTGCATCATCTCTCGCGCTCGGCAGAGTTGCACAGCCTCTCGTCACGGAGGGAAGTGAATTGGCCGATTGAGCAGTGATGCATGTTAATCACGGTTCTAAAATACATAAAGATTGAGTAAGAAGTTGAGACGATTTGTCTGATGAAAACTGCATAGAGCAGATTACCTCGATACATCTATTCCATTTCTGATCTTTTCCGATTTATCCTTGGTTGGGTTTTTTTTTTTTTTTCTTCCTCCCTTTTGTTGTTTTTTTCTTCTCCTTTTCTCTATCTTGATGTCCCAAACTTCTGCATCTTTTTGAAATTGAACGAGGAGTTTCTTGGAGTTCTGAGTTAGAACGTTTCTGCCTTCAATGAGGAGTGCTCGACATTGGTGGAAACTGGCGGGCCAACCTGGTTTTCTCGAGCTTGGACAACATTACATTTGTTCTTCGAAGTGGTAGGATCACACGTATTGTGAGAACAAGAACATTTTTCCTATTTTTCCTTTTTTTTCCCCCATAATTTTTCCATCTTGGAGTTGCGTACCAGTGTTCTTTACCTGAACACTGGAACAGGACACTGAACTGAGCTTAAGTCCTGTTTAATTTGCTTGAGTCATTTCCAGCAAAGACAATTCATTGAAAAGGACTCTGATTCGGTGTCATTTGACATTTTCTTCATTGACATTGTCCCATTACTGTAATTTTGTTTTTTTATTTTTGTATTATTGATATTGTTCTGAAAAGAAACCACAAAGGTTGAGTTGGTTGCCATTTTATATGGGAAAAAAAAGAAAAGGTTGTTTAAAGATACATAGCTATAAACCAGATTTAGAAATTAGACTGAGTAAATTAAGAATACTAAAACTAATTAAAGAATAACATACTAATTAAATAACTGAACTACTATAATATTATAAAGTATAAGATAAACTAATATAATACAACAATAATAATAATATTATATATATAAATATTATACAATCAACTACAGAAATAAATAATACACAAAGAGTCACAGGGGTATAAAAAGCTTTATTTCAAGAAGTTCAACAAAAAGGGTTCTTTTGTGAATTGTATTATTGTTGTTATTTTTTTTCCTGTTTTATTTTTGCTGTCATTTTGGGGTTTTTCCAGTTGTTGGTTTTTTCCCCTTAACGAAACTATATGATAAAAGAAATACTAAAGAAAAATACTTACCTCTTCAATTATAATACTGTCCCCTGTCGTCATTTCCCTTGTCTTGCTGCAACGCTGGCTCAAGAGCGAACGTAGACTTCTGATCTGGTCCAAGGTATTAGAAAGTGGTTTATACATATTGTGGTCACGTGTGCTACAATAGTCTACCGTTATCAGCATATTATGTTGAAGTTCGTCACTGACAGAATATGCTGCGTTAATGCAGAGTCAGACAGCTCCGCCACTTTTTACTTTCACTTTGAATACTGACCGAGGTTAAGCTTTCACCGGCATAACACTTGCACAAAGTTTACAAAATGTGTGGTTTAGAATGTCGCCCCTCCTGCCTATTATGACAAAAGAATTGATTTAGGCTACACACATTTAATAGCCCCATTCATTTCAAGCCAAAACGTTTATCACACAGTTATGTTATAGCTACAATCATTGTATACCACCAGAAAATACACATTATATTCATATAAACAGTAGTCTGAGGGGACAATTTATGTGTTTTTTTCTTTTCCTTTTCCATCGTTATTTCTAAGCCTTAACTGGCGCAAAATACAGTGCATCACGTAAGGCCATTTATAATAGCCTGTTTTACACTCTTTGACCACCAGGTGGTATTGTGAGCAAATGAAGCATTCAGATTCTGCTGTCAAGCATCTCTTAGAAGCCAATAGTGTCATTATACAGCTCAAGTCAGTTCAGTATTAATTCAGTTCAGTTCATACCTGCGTAAAATGCATCAGTTGTGCATACATACTGTATATACAGTGTATTTGTGCAAATGTACATATGAGTGCTATGACAAACTCCTGTACACTTCACTGCACACTGAACAAGCAAAAGACACAAGACAGTAGAGTTTTACATTTTTCACAGTTTGGTGTGTATGTGGCTCATCATTTTATGTTTGTGTGTAGAGTTACTACACTCTTAGAAGAGGTCGAACCTTTGGAGTTCAATAAAGAACTTTACAGTGCAAATATGAACTTCTAACTATCAAAAAGGTTCAAAGTTGAACTTACAGGTAAACTGGTTATTTGGAAGTTCTTTTTAGAACCTTTGTTGTGGTAACAGGGTTCATATTAGAACCTGTGTATAGTTAAGGTTCGTTTATGAACCTTTTCTAATATGATTGGAGTGTACAGTCGATACAGTGTTTCATCTGTACCCCCCGACCTCCCCGCACATTTCTATAAATTGCATCATAACATTGAAAGACACCATGTTTTTTGTCCATTTTTAAAGCATAAACTAAGAAGACCAAGAATAAAAATTCAGTTTTACATTCATAAATGGACAAGAAGCTGTTCAATGTTAAATGGAGAGGTGACGTGAAATTCTTAGCCCCTAAAATAGACTGTGTTCAATATCTTTCGCTTAGACAACCGAAAAAATATTCCCCAATTGAAAAGGACACTATGCAGTTTTAGAGCAAAAATCATGAGTAAAGTGTGATGCACAGGCAATTTATTTTACGTGTTTCATCTGTCCTTCTGTTCCAACTTTATCTACTTTGTTATTAGCTCATGTTTTAGAAAACATTTCATAATTGTATTGTGTAAGGTTTCATCAGGAAGATTATTTTTTTCTTTATTTAGTTTATTATTATCATTACTACTACTACTACTACTACTACTATTGCTTTTACTACAGCTGTTGTTAATCATTGTGCTGAGATTGCTTGTGCCTAAATGTTTTTACAAAATAAGAATACTGACAAATAACTAGCAATTCAAAAGTACATTATTTTCACTAAAAGTAAACGAGATTATTAATATTGTTTCGTTTTTAAGCATGAATAAGCAAATCCTTCAAAATGCTTTAAATGTTTTCATCTGGGCTTTGGTACGCAACGCAATGCACTGAATCTCCACAAGTCTCTCTCGCGCAATGATGTCAGTGGTCACGTGGAAAAAACCGTTACAAATGTTGAAGCGGCAGCAGCGGGCCCGAGTGGGACTGAGCGGAACGACACAAAAATCTGAGGTAAGACAACATAACGTCTCAAATAAACTATTAACTTTTTGAAAAGCTATGAAACACCTATTTAATGTCATAAACTTTAAGGTGTGTGATAATGAATAAATGACGACGGGCCTAAGCAGACACGTCGTGTTAATGCGGCCACAATATTGTCAATTTAACGGCCTGGAGAAATAATTCCGGGTGTACCACTTACTACACCTTTCCCACATGTACTATTTCAAGATATTTCCCGTTTTTTATCCTTACTGTGTGTGCGCGTGTGTTTGCTCGCGCGCTCGAGAGAGAGAGAGAGAGAGAGAGAGAATTTAGTAAAAATGAAAAGTTTATTTTTATTCATATTTTATAACGCATTGTTTTCTAAATTGCAATATTTCTCTGCATATAGAGGCAAGAATGAGCTCAGAGCTGATTCACTGGAAAATCCATGTGGCTGACTGGTTGATGGCAACAGTTTCCAGGTGATCATCCCTACATTTCAAGGTTTATCTCACAAAAATGCACACTCTGTTTAACTTCCCCATTGCAGCAAAACAGACATTTTCACAATTAAGAAGATATGACATTCTCCTATTGAATCCTGTTGTTTTAACAGACAATGGAATTGATGCGGACACTTGAATGAACCTAACTGAAAACTATGATACCTAAAATATTCCCTAAATTGAAGGATCAAGTTAAATTCATAAGATTAGAAGAAAACCTAAAGACTGAGATGCCTACCAAGACCACAAACACCATTCATGTGTAAGTTTATTACATCTACTCTTAAAGTTTTAAAAAAGTATGTGGACACCTCTATTAATTATTATTTACATTTTTTAAATACTTAATAGGTTGTACTGAAGAATTCAGTGACTAGCATTTTCTCACATGTATGTATTTAGTTGACACTGTTATCCAAAACAACTTACATTGCTTTAAACTTATATTGCATTCCCGTTTTGGAATGGGATGCCCATCAACTTGTATAGGTGTGATGGTTAGGTTTCCACATACTTTTAGCTAAACTATATTGCTATCATTACAAATTACTGAGCTGTTAGTAGTACCATTATAACATGCACCTCTCTGCAGTTTTTTGTTTCTGTAGGACTTGATTTGGTATTTCACATGGATCAATCTCAACACAACGTATTGCTCAAACAGGGTGACCAGAAATTTATCAGCTACCCCACTAGCAATACAAAAAAACTTAAGGAGAGTGGAGATTTTTTTTCTTTATAAAATGTATTTATTACTTTTTTTTATCACAAAGCAAATGGAGTTAAAAAATAATCTGTTTGATCAGATGTGCACATAATTCCAACAGTGAAGTACAGGTAAGTGCATAATTTTGCCTTTCTTTAATTTCAGGTAAAGCAAGCAAACAATACAACAAGGTTAGTTTAGCCCTGGTGACAAGTGACAAGACTGGAAGAGTGTATGTAAGAACGTGTCAAAGAGCCCTGCAGTTTCATAAAACCTTTTATAGTATTTTACATAATATTATTTTTAAAGGAGTCATGGTGTCACGGACAGAAGGAGACAACAGAGGTAATACAGTTCACAAAGGTTTATTATTGCAGGTGGCAGAGATGGGGAGAATAAACAGGTTAGTAGATTGAATAATGACAGGTTGAATGAACTTAGCTGGATGATAACAGTCTCTTTGTATTTGTAGATGATGGTGAGCGGATTGGTCTGGACTGAAGACAAAGGATGATGAAAGTGAGGGATCTCAATTATGAGACGAACAGGTAAGGAACCAGGTAAGCGACACATGGCATGAGATGCTTAAAAACTAATTCAAGAAAGATCACATTTGACTGGTATTGAAAGACTAAATTAAATTCGTAGCAGGTTTAGCAAAGTAAGGAAATGGGGTATTTTACCAAGGGTCCAAGGACTTGTGACACTAAAAATTTGGCAAGTATTGTAGATGTAAGTATGCCAAATGAAATAACACCTTTTCACTTACATGGCTAATATATATAAACTGAAGGGCTCTTTGACATGTTCTTACATACACTCTTCCAGTCTTGTCTCTTATCTGTGCCCGGTTGCATAAAGCACCTTAAAGGATTAGTTCACCCAAAAATGAAAATAATGTCATTTATTACTCACCCTCATGCCGTTCTACACCTGTAACACCTTCATTAATCTTCGAAATGCAAATTAAGATATTTTAGTTGAAATCCGATGGCTCAGTGAGGCCTTCATAGCCAGCAATGACATTTCCTCTCTCAAGATCCATTAATGTACTAAAAACACATTTAAATCAGTTCATGTGAGTACAGTGGTTCAATATTAATATTATAAAGCCATGAGAATATTTTTGGTGTGCCAAAAAAACTAAATAACAACTTATTTAGTGATGGCCGAATTCAAAATACTGCTGCAGGAAGCTGGTGTAGTATTTTTGGCACAGAAATACAGTACTCCGTCATTCGTCCAACTCGTATTTTGAAACTTTGGCCATGTTTAGCATGAGAATCCAACCCTTTAACAGTGTAAATAAGTCAGAATATAGCATTATACCCCCCTTTAAGCTTCAGAACGTTATGAATCAGCGTGTCGAATCATGATTCGGATTGCGCGTCAAACCACCAAACTGCTGAAATCATGTGACTTTGGCGCTCCGAACCGCTGATTCGACACACTCATCATCACTATTTAAGTCCTTATTTTTGTTTTTCTGGAACACCAAAAATACTCTCTTTATGCAACCGGGCACTGGTATTTTGTAACAATGGCTGAACACACCTTGTTTAATTGTTCGCTTGTTGGAGACCTGGAAATATAGAGAACTGTTTTTACTCTCCACCATTCTCTAAAATTACACACTTGCGTAATAATATATTTCTTTTGTTTTTTTAGATGGACAATCTGTCTGACCAAGATGTGTATCAAAAGAGGTCAAGGGCAGTTGGGGTAAGTGTCCCAGACAGAATCAACTTAAGTTTTTTAAGAATAGCAGACATATTTTTGTGGGTAGATTTATTCAGGAGAAGATGATTACAGCGTTGGGATCCACTTGGATAAAATGAAAACCAAATGCTTGATGATCACCAAATCCTTTTAGAGGACTAAATGACACGGACAAAGAGTGAGAGGACAGACTATATGAAACATCACTCCACAAAGGAAATATTATCATGATATCCAGCCCTTAATGTCCCCTCAGTTGTGAGTAAAATTGTGTTTCAAATTGTGACTTAAAAGCAAATAATAATGGAAATTATGTATCATTTAATACATTTATATTGAATACATACATGTTATATTGAATATAACATTATTCTCTTCTTGTTTAGGAACCACGTACACCCAACCCTGTGCTGTATATACTGTAAATGGATGTGCCTTGTGTAACAGGTATACAAAGTATACTAGTAAATATTGTTATAATTCACACAAAATTGTTCATATACGTTTTATGATACCTGATCTAAAGGTGCGCTTCTCCTTTAAGTGATGCGAGGTCACAGTATGACCTAATTTCCTGTCCTGTCTCCTCCTCTTCCCTTTTGAAATGTGATTCGATGGAAGAGGTAGGTTTCTTTTTGTCATCCTGTTAATTTTATTTAATCCTAATGTTAATTATATCTTTTATATCTTTATTTCAACCCAAACTTATGTGTAAAGTACTGTTTTATCTATCCTTGGGATTATTTTTGATATTTTACATTCTTTGAGGTATATTTCTGTCTTTTATGTGAAACAAGCACATGGTAATGGAGGCGCACCATATTTGTTTTATAGTGTTATAAGGGCCACTGGATCTGAGGCTGCTTATTTGTCTCTGTTAAACAGGTATGTTTTCTATATTATTTTCCTTATGTTCATGTTTTCTTCCGCCCTTTTGAAATGTGATTCGATGGAAGAGAGTCATATAAGGGCCACTCAATCTGAGGCTGCTTATTTTTCTCTTTTACTCAGTAAAAAGATCCAGTGAATCGACTGCTTGCTGTCCCGTGTCTGTCTCTTCATTCAACACAACGTAACACAACGCAGACCAAGTTTTAATACCCGGTGTCGCTGGCCGCACATCACGCTGGGCATAAGCGAGCCACACGGGTTACACTTGGATGCGGTCTGTTTTAGAAATAATGATGCAAGGGGAGAAAGTCTGTGAAGTAGACGATATGACCAGGTCATATGACCATGTTATTCTAATGACAATGTACTTAATCTTCAACCTTGAATATGCTTCAAAGCCGAGAAACACTCTTAACATTATTTGAAAAATAAAAATGTCCTGTTTAAACATTATCTTAAAAATTATATATAAATTAAAAATTAAATTATTAAAAATAATATAAAAATGATAGATATTCAGCTACATTCTGTTAAAGGTTGATGGAAATGTATAGATTAATGAATGAATTTATTTATTTGATTGTTTATTTATTTATTTATTTGAATGATAACAAACAATTTTCCTTTTTCTCTGTCCATTGGTGCCTGTGCTCACATTTTATATTTATGTATTAAACATTTTATAGACAATCATTGTGTTCTGTATTCAATGTTTTGAAATGGGATTAAGATATAGTTATACAAGTTATATATAAGACATATAGTTAATGTATATTTTATATTATATTTTAATAATTATTATTAATATATGTTATTGCTATCTAAAAGGAAAAGGTTCAAAATGGAACCTTAATGGGCTTTAATGCACCTTTAAGTGAAGGTTCCAATTAGAACCTTTTTAAAAAGGTTCAAAAATGAACCTTTAAGGTTCCCCCACAGTTGCAATCGCCAGGAACCTCAAAAGGTTCATTTTTGAACCTTTTCTTCTTAGAGTGTACACAAAAATACAATTTTTAAAATAGTAGTAGTAGTAGTTTTAGAAAGATTTGTGTTGCATTTTGCATGTTGTGTGCGTGTTTTGTGGTTTTGTGTTTAGAGTTTTGAGAAATGGAGGCACAGATTCAAAAGCAATTTGAAAGTGTAAGCAATTTGAAAAAACTAATTAAAGTATAAACCCTTTAGTTTAAACATGCTCATGCGAATAGCTTTTAGAGGCTACAGTATTTCTGTATGTTTGTTCTGTGATTAGTAAAACTTACAAAATCAATGAGCTTTTGTGATAAACACGGACACTGGAGTTTAAAAAAAACTAGTATGCAAATGATTTGGTGAAAAGGAAAAAACAGCACAGCCATTTCTTTCAAAAAAGAACAACTAAAGTGTGCACAGTAAAAACTGTGCAGTGTTAAATTAACTCTCCAGGGAGTACATGTGAGACCATACTCAAGAGTGTTAAAGTGTTAAAATAAGAGTGTTAAATGAACACTGAAAAGTGTTAAAGTTAATAAGATAATTAAGTGATTAATTGAGTGATGACTGACCATTATTGAAGACACCTGATGATAACAAGCAGAATCACCAAAGGAGAAAATCACTATTTTTAAGCCACCATCGTGGAGATGAGTGTTTGCTTTAGTTGGGCTCTTGACTCTTGACATTTGGGCAGTGGAAAAAAAATGGTCAGGTGGTGTTGGTTATGTTTTTACATAATCATTATTTGATCTGAATCACTATCAACATAACTCATTTAGAGCCCAATCTCTGAGTTTGATTTACATTTTTGATTACAGCAGCACAAGAACTGCTTTATCAATTTAATCTGAAGGATTTCACAAACAGTTGTTCTGAGCAAAAAAAAAAATCTTTCTTTTAGGCACACACAGACATCAAGAATCAGCGTATGAATCTCAATGACGGTGACAAGCAACATATTCTGATAAACAGATCAACTCTGAATATTAGAAAACAAGCTACTAAAAAGTCGCATAAACGGAACAAAATAAAATATGAGAAAAGAAAATTACTAAGACAATTCAGCTCATTTTATCAATTTATTCATGCAGCAATGCATGATGGGAGATTGGTGTTAGTCTAAAAAATATATCTAAATTACGACATATGCTCTCAATGACAAATGCGGAACAGTTGGTTCATGCATTCATGACCTCAAGACTAGATTATTGTAACGCTCTACTGGGTGGTTGTTCTGCTCGGCTTTTAAACAAACTACAGTTGGTCCAAAATGCGGCAGCTAGAGTTCTTACTAGAACCAGAAAGTATGACCATATTAGCCCAGTTCTGTCAACATTACATTGGCTCCCTATTAAACATCGTATAGATTTTAAAAACTTGCTACTTACTTATAAAGCTCTAAATGGTTTAGCTCCCCAGTACCTAAGTGAGCTCTTAATGCATTATAGTCCTTCACGTTTATTGCGATCTCAGAATTCAGGCCAGTTAATAATACCCAGAATATCAAAATCAACTGAAGGCGGCAGATCCTTTTCCTATTTAGCACCTAAACTCTGGAACAATCTTCCTAGCATTGTTCGGGAAGCAGACACACTCTGTCAGTTTAAATCTAGACTAAAAACACATCTCTTTGCTCTTGCATACACATAACACATTATCAATACATTAACATTTTTCAAATCCGTTAAAGGATTGTTACGCTGCAATAATTAGGTTGGCCGGAACCGAGAACATTTCCTATAACACCAGTACATCAGAATAAGAATGGCATCTACGCTAATATCTGTCTCTCTGCTTATCCTGAGGTTTGCCGGGTGCTGGATCCAGGCCGTATCCAGATCAGATGGAGAACCTGCGTCTGGACCTGACTACAACGTAGCCCAGGAGACAATGGGCCTAAAGATCCAATTCTGTCTGCATCTATAATTCAGATTTTTAATCCCCGTATCCGCTTACATATATTTATATATAATCTATTTTTAATCTCTATAATAAAAATGTACAATTCAGATTTTGATCTCCATATACATTTACATATATTATATATATATCTTCCAAGGGGTTTTTTCCCTCCTAGGACTTTTTTCCCAGTGCTAGCACGCTGGGTTTTTCTCCTAGGGGGTTTTTTCCACCCCTGGAAGTCAGCCGACATTGGCTTAATGTAGCACCATCTTGTATATGTTACATATTACCACGCTTGTTTGTACAGTTTATTTTTAACCACTTCCCTTTTTTCTGTGCTTCTAATATGTAAAGCTGCTTTGAAACAATTACCAATTGTAAAAGCGCTATATAAATAAATTTGACTTGACTTGACTTAGAGAATTTTGATTGGTGGCACCCAGAATGCATTGTAACATGGTTTATTATTCTCACCACTGTTGAGATTCACAGACTGATTCTTGATGTCTGTGTGTGCCTAAAAGATACATTTTTTTTTTTGATCAGAACAACTGTTTGTGAAATCCTTCAGATTATATTGATAAAGTTGATCTTCTGCTATAGAATCACATTGCTGCTGTAATCACTAATGTAACTCTAACTCACAGATTGGGCTCTAAATGAGTTCAGGGATTCAAATCAAATAATGATCATGTGAAAACATAACCAAAACCTGATCATTTTTTCCATTTGTTTTTCAGAATGTTATAACTCAGTTAAAACAGACCAAACAAAATTTTATTTTAAAAAGTCAAGGGACAAGAGTCCAACTAAAACAAACCCTCATCTCCACGATGATGGTAACTTAAAAATAGTGATTTTCTCCTTTGGTGATTCTGCTTGTTATCATCAGGTGTCTTCAATAATGGTCAATCATCAATCAATTAATCACTTAATTAACTCAATAACTTTAACACCGCTTCAGTGTTCATTTAACACTCGTATTTTAACACTTTAACACTCTTGAGTATGGTCTCACATGTACTCCCAGGAGAGTTAATTTAACACTGCAGTTTTTGCTGTGTGCGTGCTTGTTTTCATGATTTATAAGGGCACCAATTTGTATAATGACATAGGTATTACACTGCTATTATGATGTAAACATGAAATATGAGGTGCTGCAGTTCAAGGTTCCTTATATGACTTTAAGGGGACGTTCCATTTTGGTTATTTTATGGTCAAAAAAGAATGTTACAATGAGGACATTTTGGACATTAACAGAACGCTCCCACATGGTCCTCTATTGGTCATTTAATAACATTCCCGATATGAGTTTAGGGGGGACGTTCTATTTTGGTTATTTTATGGTCATGCAAGAACGTTACAAAGAGGACGTCTGGGAAGTTAACAGGTTCCCTGAAGGTCCACCAAATAACGTTCATCAACAATAGCTTATAAGCAATCACTTGGCATAAATGTGGACTATTCATTAATTGCGAAGCAGTCTGAAGGGATGCTGGGTGAGCCTGTACACTCAAAAAAATATTTCAGGCTAAACATAAGTTTTATGTAATTGAATTACATATAAAATTTCCATCCATCTGGATTACATAGTTTTTACATAAACAAAATAATAAACTCAATGTGATTCATATTTGTAAGTCATATGTAAATGAAATAGGTAAGATTTATCTAATAGTATGCCCAGTCTATTTACCACTGCTAGTGTTCATGCGTTTGCGCACTACTGAGTTAAAGTACCGTTGAAGCATGTGTCAGAGTTAATGAGATAATTAAGTGATTATCTCCCTCTCCCTCTCCTGTAAAAGTCACGTTGGTTCTAATGACGGAAATGAGAGCGAGGAGGAGAGGGAGCGGGGGCCGGTGAGAGGACTTTTCACGAGTGAAGATATTACTGCGCCAAGTCAAAGTGCTCCCGAGCACTTGCTATGGTATTCCGCCATACAATATAGTTATCCATTTTACACGCTTAGAAAAGCGCAACGTTTTGTTTTGTGTCACCGTCCTAGGTCGAGTTACACTACTCGAGTAACTGTATTTAAATAGGGAAAACGTGGAGGTGTTTGGTAGCTTCTCTGCTTGGCCCCTATTGAATGAACTGGGCTAAGCTAAGTGCTAACAAAGTTTTGCCGCAAGACAGAGCGATTTAGTGCACGCACTGAGATGAGAGAGGTGTGTATCAACTCGTCTTAGTTAAGGGAATAACATAGTTTAATATGAAAAAACGGTGGAGTATCCCTTTAAGAGAATACTTAATCGTGTTGATATATTGCTTGACCTCAATGTTGAAAGCAATAAAATATGTTTTGGAATGCGCAAACTTACATTTATGAATGTAAAATTTTGCCAAGGGAATAATAAGATTAAAAATGTTTCATTAGGCCTAGTCTTAGTTCTGTTGAGATCATAAAGGCCAAAAAGAACATCCTTCCAAAACAACTTGAAATCTTCCTCAATTTTTTCTGCAATAAAATTACAAATGTCAGACCAGAAACTCTGGACAAAAAGGCAGTGCCAAAACAAGTTGGTAACTGTTTCGATTTCTCTTGGCTTTTTTTCACCATAACAGCTGTGTCTTACAAACACTGAGTTACAACAGCCAGAGAAACACTAAAAGTCAAGGTCAAGAGCCCAACTAAAGCAAACCCTTTCCACCATGATGGTGACATCAAACTTTATTATTTTCAATAGTATCTCCAGTTTAATAAATACAAATAAATGTATGGTCCATTGTTGCAACTGAGTAAAAAATGCTTGAGAAGTTTAAGGCAGTTTCTACATAATGTGAACAAGATTTTTAACATGACTGAACTAAGTACTCAATTTGTAAAATTGAATTACCAATCCTCAAGATTTCTAAGTACTCTGTACTGTGTGGTAGCTAAACCCAACAGTTTAATTAAGCTTTCTAAGTAAACTCAACTAATTACATTTTACAGTGTATTTACCCCTCATTTACTTCATCTATCTTCCAGTGGACTCTAGTTTACCTAGTGGATTCTTTATACCTTGTATACATGTATAGATATCCCATAATTCTCAGCTGTTCCATCATATAATATTTTATTTTTAATTAAAAAATGTATCTTAGGAATATATCTCAATGTCTACATAGCAAAATAAAAATCATATTCTTTCTTACCTGGTATCAAAGTTTTCCTGTAGAAAACCTGTGGTATTTGAGTCTCAGTCTCTCCTTTTTCTGGGCTTTTCTAGTCAATCATTCTCAAGTTGTTTCAGTTTTCTACTCTCAATGTTATTATTATTATTATTATTATTTTATTAAAAAAAAAAAAAAAAAAAAAAACTTAATCAGACTTGTAATCACTTTAAGATTTAAGTAACTCTATTATATTAGCATTTTTTCACAGCTGTATAGTTATTATTTACTTTTTAATAAGGACTAAAGTAATCCTAGATTTGCAATATGTTAAGCTATACAGCATGTTTTTTTTAGCCTTTTCCCCATCACTATATTGTCCAACAAATCTACTAACGTTATTTATTTATTTATTTTTATTGTAGTCTGCTGTTGATTTGGTTTTTAAATCCTTTTCTTAACTTTTAGTAACTCTCTAAATTGCATTATCTGTAACAGACACGTCAGGTTCCACCTCACTACCATACCCACGTACCCAATCACCGGAGTACTAATCACCACCACCTGCCACTCATCAGCACTGCAATCAACACCACTACAAAGACTCTCCACACACACACACTCACTGTCCGGTCTCGTTTGCACTACTACCTATGTATGCTAACCTTAAGGACTCCAAACGCCATACTTACCTGCTCCAGTCGTCTCCTCCATCTCCTTCGTCTCCCGTCCTCCTTGTGTGATTACCTGCCTGTGTGTGTGAGTGTCTCCGCCAGCTTCAACCATCCCATCTCTTCAGCTGCATCTGCAAGACATTATCAGGACAGTATCATATTCCCTTCATCTCTCCAGTACTCATTATCTGCTTACCATAACCCAGTGCTCTGCTTATTATTAATAAACTCACCTGGATTGTTTATACCTCTGCCTCCGTGTCTCTGTACCGTAACAGAAGACCGGACCATAACAACTTTACAGCATGAGCACCAACGACCCATTTCAAGAGCTCGTGGACGCACTGCGCCGAGCACTCACACCACAGCCATCCTCACCATCAATATCCACCACTTCAGCTTCCGCACCTTCTGTCACCTCTCCTTCTCCAGCATTCACCGCCAGTCCCATGGCCAAACCGGCGCCCTACTCAGGATCGGCGGAGGAATGCAGCGGATTCCTTCTCCAATGTGAACTGGTCCTGGAGATGCAGCCGCACCTCTACACTTCCGACACAGCAAAAATTGCGTTCATCATTTCGCAACTGCAAGGTAAGGCCCTGCAATGGGCAGATTCCCTGTGGACTCAGAAAGGCCCTGTTGTACAATCATATTCGGCGTTCGTCTCTCACTTCCGTGAGGTCTTCGGGAAACCTCTGAAGGATTCTTCTACTGGTGAGAAACTCTACAATCTAAAGCAAAGAAATCTCTCTGTGAATGATTATGCCTTGCAGTTCCGAACGCTAGCCGCCACCAGCGGATGGAATGAACAAGCCCTCATCACTTCTTTCCGTCAAGGATTGGAACCCAACGTGCGGCTGCATACGAGGACTCAATGGGACTTGAACGCTTCATCCAACTCGCCATCCGCGTGGGTTCTCGTATGCAGTCGTGTCTCCTCGAGCACCAGGGCCAGTCACCTGCCACCAACCTCCTCCGCCGGTCTGAACCCGTCAGCTCCCCAGAACCAGCCACCGAACCAATGTTAATCGACCATTCCCGTCTAACTTCCAATGAAAGACAAAGAAGATTGACTCATTACTTATGTCTATATTGTGGATCTCCGGGGCATGTTCTCTCCACATGCCCAACCCGTCCTCCTCGGCCCGTGGTGAGTGCGATTTTCCCTTCCATTCATAAAATGAAACCACTCACAACTGTTGTAATCCTTACTGCTGCAAATACCTCTGTTCCAGTGGTGGCGCTCCTCGACTCAGGGTCTGCAGGAAATTTCATCTCCGGCGCCCTCTGTCGACAACTCAAGCTCAAGATCTCCCCGTCTCCGGTTAGCTATCAAATCCACTCCATCACGGGCAAACCCCTGAGCCGTAAGCACATCCGTCATTGTGTGGGACCACTTCAACTCAGCGTGGGTATTCTACACTCTGAAAAGATTCATCTGCTGGTTCTGGAGGAGTCCACCGCTGATGTGGTTCTAGGGCGCCCGTGGCTCGAACAACATAGCCCCAACATCTCTTGGCGCACGGGCGAAGTCTTGAAGTGGGGCGACCACTGCTTTCCAGATTGCTTCCCAACGCTTCCTGTTCCAAAGTCTCCATTCTCCAAGTCTCTCTCCATGAATGCAACCTCTATCGAAAGCCCTGTCGAAAAACGCTCCGTGGATGTTCCCCCGGACTACGCCCCCTTCAGTGACGTTTTCTGCCCGCAACGCGCCTCCAAGCTTCCTCCACACCGGCCATGGGACTGTGCCATCGATCTGCTACCGGGTGAACCAGTGCCCAGGGGACGCATTTACCCCCTGTCAATACCGGAGGAGAAGGCCATGGAGGAATACATCAAAGAGGCCCTCAACCAAGGTTACATCCGCCCGTCTACTTCCCCTGCTGCTTCAAGCTTCTTTTTTGTGGCGAAGAAGGACGGAGGCTTGAGGCCCTGCATTGATTACCGTGCCCTCAACAAAATCACCATCAAATTCCGCTACCCGCTTCCCCTCGTCCCAGCGGCCCTGGAACATCTCCGTGGTGCCACTGTGTTCACTAAGCTGGACCTCCGCAGCGCGTACAACCTCATCCGGATACGCGAGGGGGACGAGTGGAAGACCGCCTTTGTCACGCCCACCGGACACTACGAATATCTTGTTATGCCGTATGGCCTGGTCAACGCCCCCTCCGTATTCCAGGATTTCATACACGAGGTGCTCCGGGAGTTTCTCCACAAGTTTGTTCTGGTGTATATAGACGACATCCTCATCTACTCCCGGAGCTTGGCCGAACATCGCCACCACGTTGCGGAGGTCCTCCAACGCCTACGGCAATTCCACCTCTTCCTGAAAGCTGAGAAGTGCTCCTTTCACCAGCCCTCTGTCCAATTCTTGGGGTACGTAATAGATCACAGTGGCATCCGGATGGACGAGGGGAAGGTCTCCGCCATTCAGTCCTGGCCCACTCCATCTTCAATCAAAGAACTCCAACGCTTCCTAGGTTTCTCCAACTTCTACCGCCGGTTTATCAAGAACTACAGCACCATCGTCAGTCCATTAACCAACCTACTCCGTAACCAGCCCAAGTCTCTGTCCTGGTCCCAACAAGCCACATACGCCTTCGAGACCCTTAAAAGAGCCTTCACCACCGCTCCCCTCCTCGTCCACCCTAATCCAGAGCTCCCATTCATCGTGGAAGTGGACGCCTCCACCACCGGAGTGGGAGCGGTTCTTTCACAGCAGCAGGGGACACCTAGTAGACTCCATCCATGCGCCTTCTTCTCCCGCAAGCTCAACCCGGCGGAGGTCAATTACGACATCGGTGACCGCGAACTCCTGGCCGTCAAGCTTGCCCTCAAGGAGTGGAGGCATTGGTTGGAGGGGGCTACTCATCCATTCCAAGTTCTCACTGATCACAAAAACCTTGAATATCTAAAAGCTGCCAAAAGACTCAACCCTCGCCAAGCTCGCTGGGCCATGTTTTTCTCAAGGTTCAATTTCTCTATCTCCTACCGCCCTGGTTCTAAAAATACCAAAGCTGACGCTCTATCTCACCTCCATTCCCCGGAGGAAAAGCCTGAAGACCCTGAAACAATCCTGCCGGAGTCCATCTTCGTGAATCCCATCCAGTGGTCCGAAGAAACCATACCCTCCTCCAATGCCTCCACACGCACTCCGCCGGGTTGCCCCCAAGGCTTGCAATACGTCACCCGGGCACGTCGCACTCCACTTCTGCACAATACCCACTCATCACTTGGCACTGGTCACCCGGGGGTCAATGAGACCCTCTCGTTGCTCAAACAACGCTTCTGGTGGCCCAACATGGCCAACGATGTCAGAAGGTACGTGCAGGGCTGCAGGGAGTGCGCCATCTCTAAGAGCCCACGCCATCTTCCCACCGGCAAGCTCCTACCTCTGCCCGTTCCTGAGAGACCCTGGTCACACCTGGGAGTGGACTTCGTCACAGATCTCCCTGAGTCTGACGGTAACACCTGCATCCTGGTGGTGGTAGACCGCTTCTCAAAGTCCTGCCGCCTGATACCCCTGGAGGGTCTACCTACCGCCAGGCTCTGTGGAAGGAGGAGACAAAGGGTCAGTGAAGGGTTTGAGAAGTGAAACATGGAAGGATGGTGAGATGCGGTACTGTGCTGGGAGTTGGAGACGGTAGGTCACTTCATTCAGCTGCCTCTCGATGGTGAATGGTCCGATGCATCGGGGACTCAGCTTACGGCAAGGCAGCCGGAGGCGGATGTCCCGAGTGGAGAGCCAAACTTGTTGTCCTGGTTGATATTGAGGAGTGGGTCGTCGGCGGGCATCAGCTTGCTCCTTGTGCCTCCGGACTGCCTGCTGGAGGTGCACGTGAGCTGAGTCCCAGACCCTCTCGCTCTGTCGGAACCAGTGATCTACCGCTGGGATCTCCGAGGGCTCACCCGACCATGGAAACAAGGGAGGTTGGTATCCTAACACACACTGGAACGGGGTGAGCCCTGTGGTGGACTGCTGGAGGGAATTCTGGGCGTATTCCGCCCAGGGCAGATACTGGTTCCAACAGTCCTGGTTATGATGACAGTAGACCCTCCGGAACCTCCCGATTTCCTGGATTTTCCGCTCAGTCTGGCCGTTGGTCTGAGGGTGGTATCCTGACGAGAGGCTGACGGATACCCCTAGGAGGCGGAAGAATGCGGTCCAGACCCGGGAGATGAACTGTGGCCCGCGGTCAGAAACGATGTCTTCAGGTAGGCCGAAGTGGCGGAAGACGTTGTGAAAAAGTGCCTCTGCCGTTTCGAAGGCCGTAGGCAGTCCTTTGAGAGGAATGAGCTTACAAGATTTCGAGAATCTATCCACCACAACGAGTATACAGGTGAATCCTTGCGAGGAAGGAAGATCTGTCATAAAGTCTATTCCAATGTGGGTCCAGGGTCGTTCTGGGATGGGCAGAGGCACAAGCTTTCCTTCAGGTAATCTCCTAGGGGTATCCGCGATGGCACAGACTGAGCAACCCTTGATGTACCGGGAGATATCCTGTAGCATGGATGGCCACCAGTAACGATGTTGAAGGAGCGAGAGGGTCCTTCTCCTGCCTGGGTGTCCAGAGCCCGGAGATGAGTGAGCTAAGTCCAAGAGGGTGATTCGGTGATGAGGTGGAACGTACAATCTACCCTCTGGACCTCCCGGCGGAGCAGGTTGGAGGAGGTTCTCTTGTTGGATCTGTTGGTTGATGGTCCACTGTATAGGGCTTACGATCATGGCTGGAGGGAGGATAGGCTCTGGAGGTTCAAGATCGGGATCTGCTTGATGAAGACGAGATAGAGCATCAGCACGGTTGTTCTGATTTCCTGGACGGTAGGTGACTTTGAAGTTGAATCTGGTGAAGAATAAGGCCCATCGGGCTTGGCGATGGTTGAGTCTTTTTGCGTCTCGTAGATATTCAAGGTTGCGGTGGTCAGTGATGACTTCAAACGGTTCCTTTGCTCCCTCCAGCCAGTGTCACCACTCCTCCAATGCTAGCTTGATCGCCAGGAGCTCACGATTACCAATGTCGTAATTCTGCTCCGCCGGGGATAGCTTCTTGGAATAGAAGGCGCATGGATGGAGTCGTGGAAGATCCCCCTGCCGCTGGGACAGTACCGCTCCGACCCCGGTGGAAGAGGCATCTACCTCGACGATGAACTGATGGTTTGGATCGGGATGGACCAGGATCGGAGCGGACTTGAAGGCGAGTTTCAACTGATGGAAGGCGTTCGTGGCCGTGGGGTTCCAGGACAGAGACTTGGGCCGGTTACGGAGAAGAGAGGTGAGTGGTGAACTGAGCATGCTGTAGTTGTTGATGAAACGGCGGTAGAAGTTAGCAAAGCCCAGGAATCTCTGAAGCTCCTTGATGGTGTTGGGTTGTTTCCAGTGAGTGATGGCTTCCACCTTCCCCTGGTCCATCTTCACACCATTGGAATCGATGATATAACCCAGGAACTGGACTGAGGAGGTGTGGAATTCGCATTTTTCCAGTTTAAGGAAGAGTTGGTGTTCACGGAGCTTCTGGAGGACGAGTTTGACTTGGTTCACATGGTCTTCATAACGATGAGAGTAGATGAGGATGTCATCGATGTATACAATGACGAACTTGTTCAGGTAATCTCGGAAAACTTCATTCATATAATTCTGGAACACAGACGGACTATTGGACAACCCATACGGCATCACCTGATATTCGTAGTGCCCGGACGGGGTGATGAACGCCGTCTTCCACTCGTCCCCCTTCCGTATGCGAATCAGGTTGTAGGCACTCCTCAAGTCCAGTTTTGAGAAAATGGTGGCTCCACGTAATTGTTCCAGGGCCGCTGGGACCAGAGGAAGGGGATAGCTGAATTTAACGGTCTGTGAATTGAGATGGCGATAGTCAATACACGGCCGCAAGCCTCCGTCCTTCTTGGCCACGAAGAAGAAACTCGACGCGGCAGGGGAAGTCGATGGTCGTATGAACTCCTGCTGAAGAGCTTCTTGGACGTATACTCTTCCCTTTGGTAATGTAGCCCCAGGCAGGAGGTCGATGGCGCAGTCCCATGGCCGATGAGGTGGAAGTTGGGTCGCCAACCGCTTACTGAAGACATCCTCGAACGCCCGATAAGCTGGAGGAATGGTTACTTGAACTTGGGTTTCTGGACTTTCGACTGAGGTAGATTGGATCGGCAGTGGTGGTTTTCTGGATGAAGAAGATGATTGAAGAACTCTTACTGGTAAGGTAATGCAGTTTTCATGGCAGTTCTTACCCCACTTGAGGATTTCACCATTTGGCCAATGGATGTACGGTTGGTGTTGGTTTAACCATGGGCGTCCCAGGATAATGTCAGCGGTTGACTCCTCCAGCACCATAAATGTGATGTCCTCCACATGCAAGTGACCGACGCGAAGGATGAGTGTGGGGGAGAAGTAACGGACATGATCTTGGCCCAGCGGTTTTCCCTGTATGGTAGTAATTCTCAGGTCGACGGGGCTACGTTGGCGTTTGGTGCTCAGTTGATTGAGGGTTTGTTGGCTGATGAAGTTCCCCGCCGACCCGGAGTCAATGAGGGCTTGTACTGAAACAGAAGATTGACAATGTCTTAGGTTCACCCAGGTCTTAGTTAAACGTGCTGTTTGAGGAGGTAATTGAATGGTACTCACCGCTGGACGAGGAGGTCGAACTGGACAGGTGGGTAGTTGATGTCCATCTCCCCCACAATACAGGCACAACAGTAAGTTGATGCGGCGTTGGCGTTCTGAAGTGGTGAGATGGTAATTGTCAACTTGCATGGGTTCAGGTGCTGGAGGCGCGGCAGATGGTGAGACGGGCGGAGGATTCACAGCGGGAGCAGTGTGACTGCAAGCAGTGAGGCGTTGGGAGACCCAGATAGTTTTTTGGATCAAACTCTCTAATCCCAGGGAATCTTCATATACTACGATCAGTTGTTGAACTTCTTTGTGCAATCCATGGCGAAAAGCTGTGAGGAGAGCGGTTTCATTCCAGCCGCTGATATAGGCGAGGGTGCGGAAGCGCACAGCATATGAACTCACGGTCTCATTCCTTTCTTGTCGAATGTTGAATAACTGATCGTGAACGGATAAGTCAGCTGTCTGCTGGCTGAAGACTTCTTTTAACTGGGAACATAATGAGGACACGGAACCAAGGATCGCAGAATTAGCCTCCCATAATGATTGGGCCTATTGTAGGGCTTTACCTGATAGTAGATTGATGATGAAAGCCACCCGGCTTCTTTCGGTGGTGAACAGATGGGTATTGGCTTCCATGTACAGAGAGCATTGTAGTAGGAACCCGCTGCAATCCTCCGCCGCGCCACTGTATGTCGCTGGTTTGGCCATGGGACACGCAGGGGCAGCTGAAGAAGTGAGCGGTGGAGTAGGTGTTGATGATGACGGTGCGGTGGTTGTGGTATTTTGAAGGAGTGAGGACCGCACAGCGTTGACCAGTTCCAGGAAGGGATCCGTGGTGCGGTCCCCGCCTGTGCCTGAAGAGCTCTGCATCAGGTCTGGTCTTCTGTCAGACACAGACGAGGACACAGATGAGGTAAGTGCAACAGTGTTTATTAACAGAGGTTTCAGACACAGGTGATAACACAGGTAGAGAATCTTGACACGTAGAACAGACAATAGGTATGACGATGATAACTTTCCTTGGCAGATGACGACGAAGACACAGATGATGACGGGGAACTCAGAACTGGAGATGAAGATAACAGGTAAGTGCACAGTTCAGGAAAGACGAGGTTGAGAGACGTGTAGGGATCGGTGCAAGACCAGACAATGAGTGAACGGGACTGGTGTGCTTATATGTGGCTCTGGTGATGATGCACAGGTGTTCAGTATTCCGGTGATTGTGAACGAGTGGGCGTGGCGTAAGTGTCCGTGTCTGAAGGTGCAGGTTGTGTAGCCGTGACAGTTACAACCCTACTTCTGACTATGTTAGGTTATTTTCTTCCATTTATTTATAACTATTTTTTACAATTATTTGATATTTATTTTCTATCTGGTGGTTTAAATATTCTTTTTGGCACTCTATTACACCTCTAAGAATATAAAACATTTTCTTTATGTATCAACAGTACCCATCACATTTTCCTGTTGAGCCTTATACTGTAATTTTATTCCAGGTACACATTTTCCCCGTTTCCACTTTTTCTTCTTGTATTGCTGCTAGACCTACCTCAGTCTTTAAGTTTCAACCATTTTTTTTGTCACAGGAGCCACGTTCCATTTCTAGAACCGGTGTGTCTGCTCGAAAGGCTAATTTTTCTTTCTCATTGTTAACCCTAAACACATTGCTGGATTTTCGCTGGGCTCTCCCTGCCATAAGCGAAGCGTCCTTCACTAACAGGTCTTATCTTTAGCCCGTCTCTGCCTCTTTTTCTCTGAGGCTAGCTATGTGAGACTTTCTGTCTCTCCTACAGCTTTCTCGACCTTTACGGCTCCCTGGCTCGTAAAGTTATCTGTTCTACGCGCGTTCAACCCTTTCTGGGCCGTCTATAAATAATCCCTCTAGATTATTTACATTTTTGGGTCTTACAGGTTACCTGGTGATTCATAGCTTTCCAAGTTTTTACATCTAAAACTCAAGCACACGAGTGCGGAAATGAATGGGAAAGCATTGCTCGATCGACCGTGGCCAGGGGTCGATGGATCAATGCCCCACGTTGGGCGCCATGTTTTGCGGTGTGTATTTTGATCTTAACACCTTTTAACCTTATTATTTATTATTCTCAGGTTAGGTAAAGTAAGTCGAGTCTGGCCTAAATGATAAGCATTTTAAATTACTTACAATTTGGTCAGAAGACTCCTCTGTGGTACGTTCTTATTCAAATTCTTAAAACACTATAAATCAAGCTAAGGTAGGCAGCTTTTGTAATCAATTAAATTTCTTTTAATTGGTTACTTTTATAATAAACAAAAATGTAAAGGCAAATAAAACTTAAACATTTAAGTATAAAATACAGTAATCACTCTTGAGTCAAAGGTGTAGTCAGCTCTGGGCTTCCCATCTTCAGCTTGGGGTTTCTTGTCCTCAGCTCTGGGCTTCTAGGCGTCGGGGGGATCCGAAGAGGCAATCAACTCATCAGTCTTTTATACTCATGCTCTTTATTGCAGACGTTGGGTTATCTTCTTGATTGACGTACGTTGTAACTTTCCCAAAGTTTCCAGACACTTCTCAAGGCCTCGCAGGTGCAAGCTGTCTGGCTTGTGTGTCCTTGAACTCCCGTAAACTCAGCCAAGATGGCTGATGTCCTTATAAGGTTCTAGGAGTAGAACCACAGTTCTGTGTGTCCTTGAGCACACACACATAGAATCACACACACTTCTGTGTGCTGCAGTCCAGTTCTGCTCCTCCTTCTCATGGACAGGCACACACACATATCTAATAACTGTACTAACTATCAATAACTGTACATCTCTGGCCATACAGTATAATGCATTTCTTAGAAACAAACAAATATAAATAACAATAATATTGTAAGCAATGCCTAATATTTAATACATTGGCCAAATGTGTAGCAACAGACATCCAAAATCTTACCAAGGAGGCAGGGTAATTGCATTTTCTTGATATAATACAACAATATGCATTTCTTCGAGTAATTGATGTTATGCATTTATCATTTCTGAATTGGCTTCTAATTGTCTGTAATGTAATGTAATTGGCATGATACATTTTTACTTGACAAATAAAATGTTATAATTGGTTTATTCTGTATTATTCTTAATTCATTATTTCTAGTAGATTAAAGCGAAGGTATTACCGCAAATCTGTGTTCAGGATTGATCATACAGAAGGTTTAATAGATGGAGCATGGGGCACATCGATTAAGTCCATTTCGATTTCAGACTATCGCTGCCTTAAATAAGTTGCAGTTTTCGTAAATATATAAAAACTATGCTTTTTGTTACGAGTAAGCAGAGCATGACCGACTTAAAGGTAGATATTTACTCTGCAACCAATGTTTAAGATCAGAACTGACGAGTTTGTGTCTGGGAAGAACATTTAATTCGGCCGAAATGACTCTTCTAAAGCGATACCGGGACTGCAGTGAATGAAATAGTTGAAAATATAAGGTAATCAGAATAATCAGAAATCTAAATTAATGCATAACTAATGATTCATTTCTAATTGGAAACACAGCCTAAGAGTAATAATCATTAGAAATTGGAGTCAGATTGAACGAGTGAAATTAAGTGAACTTAATAGAGACGCTGAAAAGGCATACACACATTAACCTTTGCCCAGACTGTCAGAATCCGTTTTTGGGGGGGTCCTTACAGGGTCAATTTTTGTACTGTTAAATAAAGGTACAAAGTTGTCTCCAAAAGTACAAAACTGGTAGCCTGACATGGTCATACTCAATTCTAGTTCGAATATGAGTCTGATGCTGCTCCATTGGGCTTTGATTATGGGGGCGTATTTCAACCGATCCAGGAAAGACCTCAATTGGATAGACCTACAACCAATCAGAGCTACAGAGTAAGTGATGTATGTTGAGCGACGCATAGTTGTCAACAGAACTCAACTGCACACATGCTGGAACTAGTAGAAGATGAGCGTAAACAATCTTTGCAGTGTTGTAAAAAGAATAAGTATACACGGAGTACTTGCCAATTAATGCGCTGTTGATATCTTATGTAACGGACGCGATGGCGGAATCTAAACATCTCAGTTCTTCAACAACAGCCATCATTGTTGTAAACTAATTCAACCCAAGCGCTCTTTGATGACGTGGCTGATTACGTTTCTGGTGATAATCTGTCAATCATCGCCCTGACAAATGTGATTGGTCCGAACAGTTTCTGTTCAGGCATAAAGGTGCGTTCACGCGGCCTCGTAATTCCTGTAGTTACGACATTCCTGCTTGTAAAAAGCATTCACGTCCTCGTAGAGCTCGTAATTACAGCTTGTAAGCTGGGAGTTTTCTGAAAGCTCCCACATGTACCACGTGGCCGCTGTACCACCTGACCGCTGTAGATTCATTTAGGCGTTGATAGTGGTGCCATGGAAACGCATAATTCCCAGTCCAAGGACCAAAAGGACGTGAACAGCTCCGAATACAATGTCACGTGTTGTAATTTCAAGAATCCGGTAAATACGAGGTGACGTGAATGCAGCATAATTACTCTACGGATCGAGTCCAGAACAAAATGTTGTGGGCGGGGCTAAGTTCGGCTGGCATCCAGGCTACAAAACTGGTCTCTTAAGGTACAAATCACAAGGGTACAAATTTGTACTTTATTTTTTAGTGTATGCTTGCTATATTCAATTGTTCTTCAAGTGTTCCAGTGTGACAGGTCACACTGACACGTTTGTGGTTAGATATTGGATGCCTGCCAAGTACTGCAGAAGTGATGTTCTTCAGAATCAGTTGCTCATTTGAATCTGATCAAAATATGTCTGTTATTATTTCTGCTGACATTTGATAGTGTAAGATTTGCAAAATTCCCTAAGGGGGTCAAAACAACTCTTAGATCTATTTTTGGCATCTGACCAGTTTATGATATAATGGGTAAAACCATTTAACCTTTTCTTATTAGAAAAAAAAAACATCAGTTTGAGTGGGTTGGGAATTTCCCTGTTGTTGATAATTTAGCTTTTCCCTCCTTTGCTCTCCTTGGCTTCTGCTGCGTCTCTCTTATCTGCAAATGTTTTAATGACCTATTCTTTTTGATCTTCATCTATTAGATACAATACTCTGGATCTTACAAAACTCTAAAATGTTATTATTAACTCTAGTTAATAAAGTAAAGTATATAAAGTAAATAAAGTCCTGGCCTTTGCCGAATTTTTGAATATTGAATAACTGGTGTTCATATTGAATTACCAGTTTTATTCTGAGTATTCTGTGTCAGTCGGGCAGAGAAGCATATGTATGAGGGAGCGCTCTGTTGCGAGGATGACTACTATTGTTTGATATCGATACCTACTTTTGTTTCACCGTGTAATTCTCGGGTGGGACTGTGTTGGTAGGCTATTGAAAGTCTGTGAAGTCAACTCGTGTTTTTTGGTGGAAGCTTCTAAAAAGGGCTCTGCAACTACGATAACAGGAGAAGACTGGCCTTGCTGAATTATTAAATTGAGATCCATTGGCAAACAATATAGTAATATTTAAAATTAAAACCAAGAGAAAATTGAAATTGTCTAAATCCAGAAAGCAGAAATTTAAATTGCTGTAGAATCTATTGTAAGAGAGAGAAAAAAAATAATAACATTGTACATTGTGTTTAGCCACAAAGTGAGTATTTTTTATTTTTCAAATTTTAGTGATACGATATGTACAACTGTATTTAGATCATTCTGCTGAATAGTTTTTGTTTTGTTATTATTTTATGCATTGTCTCAGATAGGTTAAAAATACTATATACATGAGATGTGGAGCTACTTAAAGGTGCCCTAGAATCAGAATTTGAATTTACCTCAGCATAGTTAAATAACGTCTCAGGTTACAGATGTAACCCTGGTTCCCTGAGTAGGGAACGAGACGCTGCGTGGTAACGCATTGGGAACCTTCTGCGTGATGTCGTCACTGAAGCACTCATGTATCTAACCAATCGCGTAGCGAGACGTCAGAGACGGGTGACGTCACGGACCAGGAAACTATAAAGCATACCCGGATTGAGAGCACGCTAGCTTCTGGATAAGTCTGAGACAAATGCTCGCAAGTATGCAGGGGGTACGGCAAGAGACGCAGCGTCTCGTTCCCTACTCAGGGAACCAGGGTTACATCTGTAACCTGAGACGTTCCCTTTCATGGGAACAGTCGACGCTGCGTGGTAACGCATTGGGAACGCTATCCCAACTGTGCCGTAGCGGCAAATACTTGCCAGGTTATCTTGGCAGAACTGATGACCCCGGAGTGGAGCCGACATCAAGGTTATAAAACCTTACAAACGTGTGCTGACATGACCAGCCAGCCGCGTCACAAATGTCACCGATGGAGACACCTGACATTAAGGCTTTTGATGCCGCCATACCCCGCGTAGAATGGGCACGGACATTCAGAGGAGAAGGCTGTCCGGCCGCATCATATGCAAGTGTGATGGCCTCGACCACCCACTTGCTCATCCTCTGCTTAGATGCAGGGCCCCCTTTCTTAGGGGACCCATAACAGACAAAAAGCTGATCAGTCTTACGCCACAGGGCAGCTCTGTGGACGTAAGTATCCAAGGCCCTCACAGGGCAGAGCAGATTTAGTTTTTCCTGATCCAAAGATTTAAAGGGAGGAGGGCAGAAAGCCTGGAGCACAATGGGACCTGGAACGTGGGTAGGGACCTTAGGGACATAGCCCGGTCTAGGGTGCAGGAATGCTTTCACCATTCCTGGTGCAAATTCAATGTATGAGGGAGCAACTGACAGTGCTTGTAAATCTCCTATCCTTTTCAGAGAAGTGATAGCAAGTAGAAAAATAGTCTTTAGAGTGAGGAACCTCTCAGGAACCTCCTCTATTGGTTCAAAGGGCGCCTCGGCCAACCCTTGTAAAACCACGGCCAGGTCCCAGGCCGGAACCCTTGTGCGCACTGGAGGCCTCAACCTCAGTGTGCCACGGAGGAAGCGAGTGACCAGGGGGTCTCGACCCACCGAAAGGCCACCTACAAGGGGAATATGAAAGGCAGATATAGCCGCAACGTAAACCTTTAATGTTGAAGGGGATAGGCCCTCCGAGAACTTTTCTTGGAGAAATGTAAGCACGTGGCTAATAGAGGCGTGGACAGGGTCCACATTAATACGTCTGCACCAGGCAGAGAACAGATTCCACTTGTATAAATAAAGCTTCCTCGTGGCGGGAGCTCTGGAGTTTAATATGGTCTCCACAACCTCGGCTGGGAGACCAGTATCTACTAACCTGGCCCCCTCAGAGGCCAGGCCCATAGTTTCCATAATTCTGGGCGGGGGTGTATTATTCGGCCGCCCGCTTGTGACAGGAGGTCCTGTCTGAGGGGAAGCTCCATTGGGGAGCCGTCTAGTAGGGACACTAGGTCCGAGAACCATATTCTGGTTGGCCAAAAGGGAGCCACCAATATTAGGCTGACCCCCTCCCGGCGTACTTTCTCCAGAACTCCCGGGAGCAAGGCGATCGGGGGAAATGCATACAGACGCCGCCTCGGCCACGTCTGTACCATGGCATCCAGCCCCAGAGGTGCTGGATGGGTGAGGGAGTACCAGAGTGGACACTGGGTTGACTCTCCCGAAGCAAATAGGTCGACTTCCGCTCGACCAAAATTTTTCCATAGGAGATCCACCACTTCTGGGTGAAGTCTCCACTCCCCGGGCCTCGGGCCCTGCCTCGACAGGGCGTCTGCTCCCATATTTTGGCGCCCTGGGATGTAAGCTGCTCTCAGGGAGAGCAGCTTCCCTTGGGCCCACAGGAGGATCTGACGGGCCAAGTAATAAAGTTGGCGAGACCGCAAACCCCCCTGATGATTTATTTAGGCGACCACAGCAGTGTTGTCCGTGCGGACCAACACATGATGGCCTCTCAGATCTGGGAGAAAGTGTTTTAATGCCTGAAACACCGCCATCATCTCCAGCCGATTTATGTGCCAGGAGAGCTGATGGACCTCCCATGAGCCCTGAGCTGGACGGCCACTCATGATCGCCCCCCAGCCCGTGAGGGAAGCATCTGTCGTAAGCATTACGCGACGACCAGAAGTCCCCAGCACGGGTCCCTGGGACAGAAACCAGGGATCTTTCCACATGACCAGAGCACGAAGGCATCGGCGTGAGACTTTGATCATGCGAAAAGGATTTCCCCTCGGGGAGAATCCCCTGGTCCTGAGCCACCACTGTAAGGGTCTCATGTGCAGGAGGCCAAAAGGTATCACGTTGGACGCAGCTGCCATCAGACCCAACAGCCTCTGGAACTGTTTTACAGTGAGTGACTGGCCTAACTTCACCCCTTTCATAGCCATAAGAATGGCACTCACCCGAGCGGGAGACAGATGTGCCCAACTACCCCCAGATAAGTGATAGTTTGAACCGGAACTAGCACACTCTTTTTTGCGTTGAGCCTCAGCCCAAGCCTCTCCATGTGACGCAGAACAACATCTCGATGCTGGACTGCCAGTTGCTCTGACTGAGCTAGAATCAACCAATCGTCGATGTAATTCAGCACGCGGATGCCCTGAAGCCTTAGCGGGGCCAGAGCCGCATCCACGCACTTCGTGAATGTGCGGGGTGATAACGATAGGCCAAACGGAAGAACCTTGTACTGGAAAGCTTCGCCCCCGAAAGCAAACCTGAGGAACTTCCTGTGAGAAGGATGGATGGACACATGAAAGTATGCATCTTTCAGGTCTATCGCCACAAACCAGTCCTCGGACCTGATCTGTGGGATAATCTGTTTGAGTGTAAGCATCTTGAACTTGAGCTTCTGGATTGAGCGATTTAACACGCGTAAATCTATGATAGGACGTAGTCCTCCATCCTTCTTTGGAACAATGAAGTAACGGCTGTAGAAGCCTGACAGCTTGCTGGGAGGAGGGACCCTTTCTATAGCTCCTTTTTGCAAGAGTGTCATAACCTCTTGTTCCATCACCAGAGACTGCTCGGGGGTCACCACTGTGGGAAGGACCCCATTGAATATGGGCGGTCGAGACCCGAACTGTATTCTGTAACCCTTTTCTATCATGAGCAGCACCCAATTTGATATATTTGGAAGTAGTTTCCACTCTGGCAAAAAATCTACTAAGGGAACCAGTCTCTCGAGACTGGTCTCTGGTGTTTTTTGAGCACTTGGCTCGGTGATCTGACACGGCGCGCCGGCAGACAACCGAATCAAGTGGCCGGCCCTCCTCGAAGGACCGGCGGGGACCACCGTGCCCTGACGCACACTGGGTGGCAGGGTTGACGGACTGTCCCCCTGAGGGTGCCGAAGGGGAGCGGGGATTAGATGTATTTTTTCCCGGCTTCCTCCGGAGGGGACCACCCTCATTGGGTCCTGACCCACAGATGTCAGGACCGCTTTGAAGCCTTCCTGGCGATGATAACGGCCCGCAGGTCCGTTTTACCCTTGGAAGGCTTCTTGTGAGCGGACCAACCCGGTCCCCAAGCTGTTTGTGGGGGAGCTCGAGTGGCCACGCTCACTTTCTGTTGCGCTCTGTGGTGCGCTGAGGAGCTCGTGGACGGCCGAGGCTGCTCCCGCTCAGCAGCCTCGGGGGGAATAGAGCGGCGGGGGATGAACCTCTGGAACGCCGCTGATTGTTTTTTTGCCTCCTGGAACCTCTCGACGACTGTATTTACAGCGTCGCCGAAGAGGCCCGCAGGGGACAGCGGCGCGTCCATAAGGGCAGCTTTGTCTCGCTCCCTTATGTCCGAGAGGTTCAGCCACAAATGTCTCTCCGTAGCCACCAAGGCTGCCATAGACCGGCCGATTTCTTTGGCCGTCTCTTTGGTGGCACGGAGAGCGAGATCAGTTGCCATCCTGATCTCTTGAATACAATCATAAGTGGCCTCCCCGCTCTCATCAATCTCCCCCAGCAGGTCTGCTTGATATGCTTGAAGCAGCGACATGGTGTGGAGACATGCCGCCGCCTGACCTGCTGCCATGTATGCTTTGCCCACCAAGCTTGATGTTGTTCTTAAGGGCTTGGTGGGCAACGTCGGGGCTTTTATTGACGATGCCGACTCGGGCGAGAGATAGCCCGCAAGCGTCTCTTCAACCCGGGGCATCGCCGCATAACCGTGCAGTTTCAACCCCACTATATTGCTATATACAGACGTTTGGGGGCTGAATACGCGGTGCTGCACGGGCCTTTTCCACGACCTCGACACCTCGGTGTGGAGGTCCGTGAAAAACGGCAAACCCCGACGCTGGGGTAGCGACCGAGCGGGCAGAAAGCGCTCATCTAGCTTACTTTTTGGTTTCGGTTCTGCCCGCTCTGCTGGCCAATCAATCTTTAACTTGGCCACAGCCCTGGTCACTACCTCCAGGAGCTCCTCATATGCTGGGGAAGAGGATGGCGGGTCCTCTTCCCCAGTCTCGACGCTCACCACATCAACCTCCTCGGAGGAAGAGAGGTGAAGCGCCGGTGTCTCTCTCCGGGGGGAAGAAACCGCAACGCGTGCTTCCGCCGCCTGAGAAGAGACACTGGGGCTGGCGGGTAAAGGACCCGCGGGGAACGCTCGCCGAGGCACCCTCCTCGAAGAGTGCTCGGCGAGATCTCAACACTCTGAGGGTTAGTCTCTCGCAATGCACGCAGACAGCTCCCTCGAGAGCTGCCTGGGCATGCTCAACCCCCAGACAAAAAACGCACATATCATGTGTGTCCCCGTCAGGAATGTATCTGGGGCAGGGATGCACACACTTCCTGAAACGTTTTTCCTCCGCCATTATAGTTGTCTTATTTATATATATATATATATATATATATATATATATATATATATATGTGTGTGTGTTTGTGCAACTCTTGTCCTCAGACGAAGAGATATTGTAATGATACGGGACAAACAACACCAAATAAGACAGACAAGATAACATAGAGCGCTTTGTTGAAGACACAGAAGCTAGCGTGCTCTCAATCCGGGTATGCTTTATAGTTTCCTGGTCCGTGACGTCACCCGTCTCTGACGTCTCGCTACGCGATTGGTTAGATACATGAGTGCTTCAGTGACGACATCACGCAGAAGGTTCCCAATGCGTTACCACGCAGCGTCGACTGTTCCCATGAAAGGGAACAAGTGTTCAGTACAACAGACATACAGTGAGTTTCAAACTCCATTGTTTCCTTCTTCTTATGTAAATCTAATTTGTTTAAAAGACTTCCGGAAAACACTCGGATCTCAACATAACACCGACTGTCACGTAACAGTCGGGATCATTAATATGTACAACCCCAATATTTTCATAATGCCAGCCCATTCGACACATTAGACAAGGAAAGGCAGTATTAACGTCTGGATCTGTGCAGACAAGGTAAGCAAGCAAGAACAACAGCGGAAAATGGCAGATGGAGCAATAATAACTGACATGATCCATGATATCATGATATTTTTAGTGATATTTGTAAATTGTCTTTCTAAATGTTTCGTTAGCATGTTGCTAATGTACTGTTAAATGTGGTTAAAGTTACCATTGTTTCTTACTGTATTCACGGAGACGAGAGTCGTTGCTATTTTCATTTTTAAACACTTGCAGTCTGTATAATTCATAAACAACTTCATTCTCTATAAATCTCTCTAACAGTGTAGAATTAGACATTCAGATCACAGCCTCAAATTCATTCAGAATCAAATGTAACCATCTAAATAAATACTTTACTCACATAATTTGAAGCATGCATACAGCATGCATGACGAACATCTTGTAAAGATCCATTTGAGGGTTATATTAGCTGTGTGAACTTTGTAAATGCACTGTATTATAGTCGAGAGCTCGTGGGGCAGAGGAAACGCATCTCTTAAAGGGGTTGAAAAAAATCAGTGCATAGTTAATGATGCCCCAAAATAGGCAGTTAAAAAAATTAATAAAAAAAAATCTTTAGGGTATTTTGAGCTGAAACTTCACAGACACATTCAGGGGACACCTAGGACTTATATTACATCTTGTAAAAAAACAACCTAGGGCACCTTTAAAGGAGAAATTAATAAATAGTACAATATTAACTGAGTGAAGCAAAAATATAGTTTTTTATATTTTTTTTATCTGTCATCTGAAGACATCTGAAATATGTATTCACAATCCCTGGTGGACAGCTTGATTTATTGTAAAGATTTTTTAGCATGTGTTAATTGAAATAACTTTTGCATTGTGAATGAGAACAAGATTGAGTGACTAAGTCAAAATTAAATTGATTTAAGTAAAGAAAGAAAATTTGCATTTTGTTTTGTTTGATTTTGATGTATTTGTGAGTATTATTTATATGTTCAGATAATTAAAAATATAGTTTAGTTTGCTCTTTTCTGCATTTTGCAAAGAAGAACTTGCTTGTTCTATTTTCTGCAAGGAAGAACTTGCTTTATTAAAATAAAATACAGAACTGCTGTTGTCAATTGGATGAGACTCTTAAAATAAGTAAAAGCAGAGCAGATTGCTCATATACGATTGTGATGACAATTTATGTGGGGTCAATTTGATTTATGCCATTCTCTGAGTGTTCAATTTCCTGAAGAAGCTGCCCCAACACAAACAAGAGCAAATAGACTGTGCATGCCAGTGGGGGAAAGAGACTCAAGGACCCAGGCTGCAGAGAAACACAGGCACTGGTTGATGGGCCTTCAGCCCAACCCCTGAAAAAGGAAGCTGAAACTTCTGAGGGCTGACAACGAAAAGACTGAGTTAATGCAGAAGCAACAATGGAAACATCCTGCCATGAGATGCAGAGAGAGAAAGATGGCTGCGTTCAGATTCAACCTCATGTTCCACCTGGTCCTCATGACAGACTAAAGTACTGGATGAAGAGAGACACTAAAACCGCCAAACAGGCCCAACTGGCTTCCATCTCTTCCTCGAGTGTGGGTGCAGGTACTGTTGTCATCACAACTTACAAATTGGTAATAGTCTCATAGCAGTTCTTTATTTTGTTAACCTACTCAATAAGCACCAGTCCAACCTTTTTATGAAATGCATTAAAAACTGGGTTTGGACCTAGTTAGAAAGCATTGCATTCACAAACTAGGAGGAATGTTGTGCAATGAAGAGAGTTTAGACTCTGCCCTCAGGACAGACGTGTGTTACAGAGTTCTCTTAAATAGAATATGGATGGTAGATATATGATTTTAGTCACTCCATCTTGGTTAATAGATATTTTATTCTGGCTATTTTATTTTATTTTTTTATAAAAAAAAAATCCAAAACTGTAAAATCATTATATCGCAAATGCTGTCATCAGAGATTATGATCATGGATCTATATATATATATATATATATATATATATATATATATATATATATATATATATATATATATATTTTTTTTTTTTTTTATCAGAACAGCTCATGAACAACTATAAAAAGGATACTTTTTTTATTACATAGATGAATGATAGAATATATTTAAGAAAATTTTCCTCTTAACTCTGGCATGCCTAGGCTTAAAATAATTGCTTTAAAATTGGTGTTTGTTATTGCGACCAATGTCATCTGACTAAATCATTCCAAAAAAAGACACTGGCCTGGATTTCTCAAGTTTTTGCATCAACTTTCTAACATTTACAGATAGAGAATAAATTTGTGAAAAGTAAGTTATGCACTGAGGAAAACACCATGTCTCAAGTGCATAAATATAGCACAAAATGTATGCTGTTTCCTATGGTGGATTGTTTTGATCCATGATCGACCTCTAGGGCTGCTTAAAAAAAGCGTGCACACGAAATTAGCTTGACTAGGTAATCCTGGATCGAATTAGTGGGACTGCGTGAACATCAATTACCTTTTATGAAACCGCTTTAGCCCCAACTCATTTGTTAGGTTAATTCAAGTCAGATTTTGGAGTTTAATCCTTGCTTTTCTTAGCATCTTTTATCAAACAGCCCTCAGAAACAGCCCTCAGTTTTACTACTGACTTACAAAGCATTAAATAATTTGGCACCTTAATATTTGTCTGACCTTTTGACACCTTACACCCCAGTTCGAAATCTTAGATCTGTCAATGCTGGTCTTTTAACTGTCCCTGTAACTCGCTTGAGATCTATGGGTGATAGGGCTTTTTCAAATCTTGCACCTTAACTCTGGAATTCCTTGCCTGTTGAGATACGAAATGCTTTTAAAAACATTATTTTTTAGGGAAGCTTTTATGTAATTTTATTTTGTTAAGTTGCTTTTAGTTGTATTTTTAATTCTGTACTTCTTATTCTTTTTTTTTTTTCGAAATTGTTATATTCTGTTGTGATTTTATGTTCTTATGTACAGCGCTTTGAGAAGCTGCTTTTAAAGGCGCTATATAAAATAAAGTTATTATTATGATTATTAAACAAGCTCAAGCATGTTTGCTTGATGTGCAAGAACCAGTGAGGTTCATTCTTGTGTTACGCAGCACATTTGAGCTTTTGCAAGAACCAATAAGGTTTGTTCTCACACATCAAGAAAGTATGGTTGAGCTTTTGTTTGTGTTCACTGATCAATGTTTATATGTGAATAAAAGCCTAAATTTAATCTGTTGGTTTAGTCCAAATTTTCTGAAGAGACTCGATTGAAAATGGGTTTCAAAAATGGGTTTCAAAGTGGAAGTTTTTTTAAAATAATACCTTTATCGTCTTTATGTAAACTACAAAAATGCTAATCTATGAAAACGGTGACAGCATGCACAGAAAATAAAGCGAAAAATAATGTTTTTTGAGCATTCAAGCATGACAATTAGAGACCAAAAACAAATAGAAATGGCATAAAAATGCCATTTAAAATTCAAAGAATGACTTATCTCAAAATGTGCTTTAAATCATCACAATCAAAGTTTAATACATGCCTTACTATACAAAAATATATTTTTTTCTTTTGTATTTAAAGGTTCTTACATTTCAGAGGAAGATAAATCAACTGAGAATCTGTTACAAATGAGAATTCTATGGCAATACAGAAAATAAAAAATTGAGAAAATAAGAAATTCTGTTTGATAGAAAGAGTTGTTTTAAGAAATGTTCTAAAGTTGTTGGATGTACATAGTTATGTTCAAATTAGACAAAAGGATTGATTTATTTGTTTGCATCGGATTGACCAGGGCGTTTTCTGCGTCTCACTAACCATATGATTACAGCAAAAGCAAAGCATATGACCATATGACCTACACACAATGAAATTACAAGAACTGTCAAATTCAAGCCTTGGTTTGATATTCCGTGGAGGTTTGGATCAGGGAGGATCTTTGAAGCTTGAGCAATGTTAGAGGTTTCAGATTTCGCATTTTGTTTGTCCTCAGACTGAACTGCAAAGAAAAGTGTGGTGCCATTTTGGATTGTGAAACTGAGATTGAATGAATGTTGTTCAGCTGATCCAGCCTCCAGCGGTGAGACGGCAGCTGTGTTGATTACATGAGCATTGCTGAAGTTTTCACGAAGCATTTGAAGGTCATAGCTCCACCTGATCTCATAGGATTTAGCTTAAAGGTAAAGAAACATGCCATGCAAGACAATTAAATTTTCATTATTTCATCTTAATTCTCCAAATTTGACTCTACTTTTATGTTGTCAGTGAAAACGTTAAAGAAATTTTAATTGCTGGTATAGTAACTGTATGCTTTACCTGTCCCTTGGTCGAGGTCCTCACCAGGAGCCGTCCAGTTGAGAAGCACAGAGTCCTCCTGGATCTCAGCACTCAGATCTGTGATTCTGTTAGGAGGGAAATTTGGTGGGGTTGAGCCTGTAAAAACCACTTCAAAACTCTCACCGGTGGCTGTCCTGGTAAAGTTTCCAACCTCCTCAGAAACTGGAGGCTTTGTAGTGTTCAGCTCCACCACACCTGAAATTAGAAGAACTTGAATCTGCCTGATTCTTTCTGAGTTTTTTTCGCCAAGCAGCGGTGTAGCTAAATATACTGACATTTATATTGTTCCAGTTTGTGCATGAATTCATTAACTCTTTCTGCAGGTTACATAGATACAAGTGTGTTTATGAGTGAGGAACTAAATCATTATGTCAAATGATTCATTCAAAACGAGCTGCATTCCAATTAACAGGGTCCCTACGCAGTGTTCACTGCTCTCTATTCACTGAGCATGGGATACCTGTTGAAGATCACTTCATTTGACAAAATGCATTCATTTAGGATATCCTGCAATGTCATCAAACATAGACTACTAAGGCATCAGGGCTACAGTGGAGAGATTGTGCTCACGATTGTGCTGTTGGTCTGAATGTAAGTTTTTCGTTTCATATTTTCAAAACCACCAAGGGTTTACCGTTTACCACGTATCCCGGTGGGAAACAACTCTTTTTTTCGAGAGTAAATCTGGCTTGTCCATCTTGATTCTTCACTCTTACTTTCAAGCTGCTTCTCCCATTTTTAAACTTTGTGAAATATCTGGAATAGATTCCATCATTTTGAAAAGCATCAGCTCCTGAAAAAGATGGATCTCTGAGTTATAGAATTTGGAAAGGTACTGTACACTTTATTTATTTTTATTTTAAGTTGAGTGCACAATTTAAACCAAAATTCTGGGTAATTTACCTGCTCCATTGTCCAGGAGTTGTAATGTTTGTGCAGACCCAGAATCGGATTCCAGCGTAGCCCACACTTCAGCATTTATTATAGGCCTGTAATTCTGACTGACCTCAGCAAACACTATCATGGGTTTAGTGCCGTCACTGAACTGCTGGTCCATGCGGGCTTTGACTATGATAGGGGGAACATCAGCACTCGCCGCTTGACTTGTTGCTGTTATAGTCAGAGACTGACTTATTGTAGTTTGGATACTGTACTTCCAGTCCCCAGGCTAGCAAACACGCAACAGTATTATTAGATGAATAATAAATAATTTTTTTTAGGAAAGATAATAGCCACTTTTCCACTGTCGGACCAGTGCGAGCCAGGGTTAACAACGTGCCGTGCTGGGACAATAGCCTCGGACCTCAAGCACCGAGGCCAAAATCAAGTTGCATTTCCACTGTCGGGCCAGTAGACCCAGAGCCCTCCCCTAAAACCCATCCTTAACATGCCTCCACAGAACAACAACGCATGACCTCACCATTTCACCAGCTGACTGAAAACTAGCAAAATGACCATGACAGAAGCAAACGGTTGGTGTTACTTAAAGACTTAAGATTCCAACAACAATATTTGACCAATGATTTACATATTTCCAAAGGCTTACATATTTAGATAAATATTGATAAAATATCATATTTTTATGTTACACTTCTGAGCATTTATATTAATTTTCCTCGAAATTATGTGATGATTGCAATCCGAGGAGGTACTTTAAGCGATCTCTCTGTCTATCCTTTCAGCCAGAGCAACTGAGGGAGCTCATGAGAGGAAAACAGGAGTTACGAGTTAACTGGAGTGTCTAGCCGTGTCTCATTTCAAAGGCTGCGTCCTCCAGAGGTCGCAGAAAAGTAAGTAGGACACTCTGAATGGGAGCTTCAAATGCACCTTTCTTTCACAGGAATTCGGAGGATGCATGAGGTAGGGCTGTGCTGATAAACAATATCCTATTGAATCACGAGAAAATATATGTCGATAACGATGATAACCTCTAGGCATTTTTACTCTATATGGATATAAGAGCCAATCAGCAGAATTATGCGACAACAGCCAATCAGTGTGCAGCTTTTAACGTTCACGCAAAGCAAACTCGACAAAAATGAGTGGAAGCAGCAACGAAAGTGAAACTAACCTAGTGTTATTATACAAAAATGTGTGTATTTATTATTGCGATGATATGCCTCTGCCTCATACGGTGTCAGAATCCCCATCACATTGCAAGGAACTTATTTCAAACACTCACTGATGTCTGAAAGTGTGTTTTGAGCTGTTCGTGACCACTCCTCAAGCCCCAGTTGGCCCGCGTTGGACCAAGGTACTCGGCAGGCAAAAAAACCCTGGCTGTTGGCCCCGAGGAAGCCCCGGAAGTGACATTGGCCCTGGTACACGCTAGCTCACTTCTGGACTGACAGTGGAAACGCAGCTAATGAAATCTGATGCAGGTTGTCATACCTGTGCAGTTCCTGGAACTTTTAAATTGACTGTTTTTGCTGGTTCATCATGACGCATATGCATTTGATAGTAGGTTGAGCCATTTGGTGACTGTATGAAAATGTCAGGTAAACTTGTTTCATAGGTTATTGTAAAGCTGGTTTTGATACCAATGGTCTGATCCACTGATATTGTCCCATTGAACCAGTCTGATGTTTTTATTCCCTCACTGTCTATCTAAAGTGGTGATAAAAATTTATGTTTTAATTATCATAATAATCTTAAAGTATTTTGCCATGAGCAATGAGCGATCACTTGTCAAACCTGAACTGGGTCTTTTGTTTGATCTCCTGTTGTTATTGTGAGTGAAGAAAATCCATTCAGTAGCTGATTAGAGAGAATGTCGTCACTGGCTGTGATAAATTTACCCCCTAATTCCAACATAAAACATATGAGAAATATGCACTGGATAATAAACAGATATTCATAACATGAATATTATAATTTAGGCTGTCAAGCAATTAGACACAGATAGAGAGAGAGAGAGAGAGAGAGAGAGAGAGAGAGAGAGAGAGATTATTTATGAACATTAGTTTATGCATTAACTAACACAAACTAACAATGAGCATTATATTTGTTACATTATTTATTAATTGTTGTTAATGTTAATACAAATCCAGCTGTTCATAGTTCACAGTGCATTAACTAATGTTAACAAATACAACATTTGATTTTAATAATGTAGCCAATTAGTAAATGCTGTAACTGACATTAATAGATTAAAATATACACTAAGATTTATAAAAACTTTAGAAGTATTGTTAATTCTTAGTTCATGTCAACTAAAGTAATTAACTAATGAAACCTTTTTGCAAAGTGTTACCGAAATATCTTATCCTTTAATGCAGTCAAAAACACAAATGAAAGGGTTAAACTCTAAACCATCAAGAGTGTAACACACACACACACTGTAGGAGTGGATTCTGAAATCCTCTGCCGCTTCAATATATATCTTTTAAAGGTGCCATTGAATGTTTTTTTTACAAGATGTAATATAAGTCTAAGGTGTCCTCTGAATGTGTCTGTGAAGTTTCAGCTCAAAATACCCCATAGATTTTTTTACATTAATTTTTTTAACTGCCTATTTTGGGGCATAATTAGAAATGTGCCGATTCAGGCTGCTGCCCCTTTAAATCGCGCGATCTCTGCCCCCAGAGCTTGTGCTTGCCTTAAACAGTGCATAAACAAAGTTTACACTGCTAATATAACCCTCAAAATGGATCTTTACAAAGTGTTCGTTATGCATACTGCATGCATGCATCGGATTATGTGATTATTGTATTTATTTGAATGTTTACATTTGATTCTGAATGAATTTGAGGCTGTGATCCATGGCTAATGGCTAATGCTACACTGCTGGAGTGATTTATAAAGAATGAAGTTGTGTTTATGAATTATACAGACTGCAAGTGTTTAATAATGAAAATAGCGACGGCTCTTGTCTCCGTGAATACAGTACGAAACGATGGTAACTTTAACCACATTTAACAGTACATTAGCAACATGCTAACGAAACATTTAGAAAGACAGTTTAAAAATATCACTAAAAATATCATGATATCATGGATCATGTCAGTTATTATTGCTCCATCTGCCATTTTTCGCTGTTGTCCTAGCTTGCTTACCTAGCCTAATGATTCAGCTGTGCACAGATCCAGACGTTAATACTGGCTGCCCTTGTGTAATGCCTCGATCATGGGCTGACATATGTAAATTGGGGGCATACACCCCGACTGTTACGTAACGGTGTTATGTTGAGATTCGCCTGTTCTTCAGAGGTCTTTTAAACAAATGAGATTTATATAAGAAGGAGGAAGCAATGGAGTTTGAGACTCACTGTATGTCTTTTCCATGTACTGAACTCTTGTTATTTAACTATGCCAAGGTAAATTAAATTTTTGAATCTAGGGCACCTTTAAGTTATTAATCAACATTTATCTTTCTGTTAAATTGTTTGAATGACTTCAACGTATGTTAAAGCATTTATTTTCCTTTTCAAACACTAGAAAATAATTTTGAATATTGTCTGTACTTCTCACTGAGAGAAACAAACAAACATGTTATCAGTATGTTTTGGGGAAGTTTCCTGCTCAGAGCAGAGTTCAGATCAACTTCAACCTTGAAGAAGCTGTGAATCATGTGTATCTGTGACGAATAGAGATATGCTTCTGACTATCTGTCCATGTGTGCAAGATTACCAAATTAGTCTATTTTTCTATGCCAATCAGGATCATTCAACCTGAAGTAATGACGTAGTTAAGGGTCCTAAACTGTTTATCCCCAACAACAACACACACACATAGAGAGAGAGAGAGAGAGAGAGAGAGAGAGAGGCACAGTGATATCTAAAGATCAGTCGGAAACTGTTTAACAGTTAAAAAAAATTAACTAAACTGTGACAAAGTTGTTTTTGATCATGTCTAAATATATATCCAAATGCAAAACACCATTCAACGCATGATCAACCCTGTTGAAAATAGGCATATGCTGCCATCTAGTGGATATACTATGTATTATTTGATTAATCTGCCTTTTTTAATTTACACATCATGCATTAAGCCTACTACTATCTGTCTGTTTGCATCAGTAGATTTCTTCTAAATTATATTTTTGACAGGGAATCTGTGCACAAAGAGGAATATTTATTCATTTATTTATTTAAAAAAAAAAAAACACCCCAGAAAAAAGGGCACTTTCTCTCGAGGAAGAAAAAGGGCAGGGGCTCAAGCCCACTTTTATGTCTGTGTGCACGTGCCTGGCGAGTAGGCAGTTCAAAAAATGACTTTGGGATATTTTGAGCTAAAACTTCACACACTCAAAAAAATGATTCTAGCTACTTGCTCAGTTTATTTAAATAAAATAAGCTGAACCATAAATCTTTATTTTTTTACTTAATTGGCATTTTGAACTCAATTGTATTATGTTAAATGAAATTAAATTTGCAAAATGTTAGGTTAACCTAAACCATTTGTGTTGGGACTACATGAATCATTTATGTTGCATTGATTGAAACTGGGCAGTGAATTTCTAGTTCCCAGCATGCTTTGCATAGGAATAGATCGGGACAGTAAATGTTGAAATGAAGTGCTGTTTAATGTGGTTTTTATTAAAGGGAAATACCTTTTAAAGTTTGATGTTCTGTTATATTTGACATTTAAAAGAGTTTATGTTATGTTGATTTTTTGAGGTAACCCTTATGCTGAAGTGTAAGCCTTGTGGTTAGGCTCTAGGTGGCTACATAAAATAAACCTATGTTGTTCTCAACAAGCTTTAACTGTGTGGAAGCTAGTAATAAGAAGATACTCATTACTTGCAAGCTGAAAATGTTACACTTAATATGAAAAAGTTGTGTTAGTGGGGTTTTTATAGATATATAAACAAATTAGCTTGAAGGCCAGCACATAATTTACATGGCAAACTTATGGTCATCAGCTTTACTCAACAATTATGGAACATGTATGTGTGTGTACAACAGCTACTCACAACCTAAGCACAAGCACACATTTTCACCACTATGGTAACAAAAAAAAAAAAAAAAAAAACTCATTTAGTATAACTCATTTAGAGCCCAACCTTAGTTAGAATTGCATTTATTTACTTATTTATATATATATGTATGTATTTATATATAAATATATATATAAAAAAATTTAAGTTCTGATTTAAAAAAATATGGCAGGACTTTTACTCTCTGACCCCCTCTAACCCACCTCTGCCTACAGGAATATACTGTGAGTTATCGCTCAAAGTCTACATTCAGAGGCTGTGTTCTAAATCACACCCTATACCCTCGCTCACTATTCCCTACATTAGTTCACTAATATAGTCCACTTGACAGAGTGAATGAAAAGAAGTGAGTGAATTCAGACACTGATGAACACCTGATTAGCAGAATCACTGAACGACAGAGAAACAACACCAGAAAAATGAGATGAGCAGAAACACAAGAACTACAACTGACTTTGCCACACTGAGTGTCAAACCAGTTCACAAACCAGTTTGACATTATTTCTTTCATACATGTACAGAAGTTCTTGTTGAGAATTAACAGATTTGGATGTTGATGTTTTATTGAACATAAAAATGTATTAAAGTTTGCAGTCACCATCGTGGTGACCAGTGTCTGCTTTAGTTGGGCTCTTGACTCTTTAACATTAGCTTTTTCTGGGTGTGTATAAAACATGCAAAAAAAAAATACAAAAAAAAAATTAAAAAGCCATCATGAAGTCCATTTTTTTTTTGTCTGTTGTGATGACGTAAGAGTCTTGGACTTGTTTAATTCACTGATCTCTTCCTGTGTCCACTCTTTAATTCAATGCACATTTTATGTTTATAGATTACACTATGTGAATCAATAGCATAGAAAACAGCATTGTTTCCATTATTTAGAAGTTATTTAACTTGGACAGCAGAGACATCAACAATCAGAATATGAATCTCAACAATGGTGACATTCAAATGTTTAATGTTGCAATGCATGCTGGATGCCAGCATAATACAAAACTCCCAGCATGCACTGCAGCATGAATAAATTATGCAGCTGAATGGTCCTTTTTTATTGCCACCATTGTCTAGATTGATGTGCTGATTTTTGATATGATTTCTGATATCTGTTTTGTGATCATGATCCTTAAAAGTTTTTAACTCTCTTTAGATGATTGTTGTTGAACTCTTGTTGTAGTTTCACATTGGTGGTAATGTAAAATATTAGTCTGTTAACAGTAATAATTAATAAAACACAGTATGTATTCATTGAATCAAAAGCCGTTGTTATGTATTTACTAATGCATATCTATAAGCACTCAAAAAAAATTTCCATATTTGTTTATGCCACAGCAAATGACTCGCCAAAAAAAGTGTAAACAGCCAGAGAAAAAAAAAAAAAAAAGATGTATTAAAAAGACATGGGTCAAGAGTTCAACTAAAGCAAACATTATTCTCCTCAATGGTGACATCAAACCAAACATGTTCAATAAAACATCAACATATAAACTTAGAATAAATAAGATCTTCTGTAGAAATAAAGTTAATCTGGTCAGTAATAAGTGTAATAATGTGTAATGGCTGAAAGACAGTTGTAGTTCTGCTCGCATTTTTTCCCGTTCTTGTTCCTCTTTTCAGTAGTTCTGCTTGTTATCAGCAGGTGTTCATCATTAATGCTCAATCACCACTTAAATATTAATTTAATTGTCTCACTGCAACACAGCGTCAATGTTACTTTTACTCTGTAGTGTGGACACTAGAGGATGTTCCTGTGGGGTTGAAAGGGTTAAAGGTGTAAGATTAAAAAGACACACCCAAACTTTAACAGTAACAAACTGTAAGTTAAAAAACAGTTATATACTGGCAATACAGTTGAGAGTAGTTTACTGTAAAACTTAGTTTTGTGGGTCACCATTGTGCTGAAAATGATTTTATTGTAAAAAAGTCTGGCAAGGTCTAACAGTGTGACCAACAGAGGACCGTGTGGGAACGTTCTGTTAATGTCCCAAACACATAGATCATTATGTGATGATGGTACTTACCAGTTTTGTCAGCCATTTCCCTCAGTGCTTTATCTGCTTTATTACCCAAAGCTATTGTGTGTATAATGGCGCCACTTTCAATTGCAGCTGGGACACAACTATTAATATTGTCTGATGCTTCACCATCTGTCAGAAAAGTGATTTCATCCCCTATCACATTCCCATTGTCATTTTTGAGTACCTTTAAGTTTTGAAGACAAATACAGAACATTGGTATAAAACAAACTGTAGGCTATATACTTAACACATCATAAACATGATCAATATTGCACCTGTAAGCCAAGATTGAGGCCTTTACAAATATATGTCCCTCCACCTGCTACTTTTGGCAACAATTTGATGAGATTCTCTCGTGTGGATTCACTGTCAATAGTAGTCAAGGGGCTCAGAGTTAAAGCATCAGAACTAAAGGTTACAATTCCAACACTGGCTTGATCCTCAATGATGGTCTGCAGGAAATGTGTGGCAGCCTGCTGCTGTCGGAGGATTCTGGAGCCCTAGAAAAGGGGTGCAATAAAAAAATGCATGTGATGTCAGGTTTATACTCATTCAAAATTATTAAGATCATATCAAAGCATTAAAGGTTATAATGGAAGCATCTTTGTTTTCAAGTAAAGTTAATGTTATGGCATACTGTCATGCTTCCTGAGACATCAAGGACGAGACAAACAACCCGATGCTTTCGCTGCACAACTTTGAAAGTTGGCGCTGGTGGAGAGGACAGCAGTGGTTTCAGAGAACGAAGTGCGTCTTTATCAACAGAATCCTCAAATATCACAGTCCATGTTGCTTTGCCACATTTTTTGTTTTGCAAGTTTGGGGCCTCATAATTGTGCTCGTTTTCACGACAAAATGAAAAAGTGCTCACCTGAAACAAAATACTTGAAATAATTACATCATTCTATATGTTGCAAATGGTCAAAGATCATTTTTGCATGTGTGGGAACATGTCAAATCTGTACTTACCGAATCCAGGCTTGGTAAGAACATTATAGAGTTGTCTGTGTTTTGATATTTGTTAGGAAAAAACTTGCACCCCTTAGTTGGTAGTAAAGTTTGTGGATCAGTCTGGCACGGTTGAAGTGATTCATCATAAAACTGACCTTCAATGTTTTTGCTACACCTAAAGATAAGCAGGAAATCAATGGTTATGATCGTAATAATAAGACTGTAATAATGTTTTTGTTGTTGTTAGAGTTTTATGACCTTGTAGCTTCAATACGGCCATTAGAGTAGTAGAATGGATTTGTTTCACTGTGTTCATCATACACGCCCCATCTCAGATGAGCCCATTCATGAACCAAGACCTTTCCTGCAAAGAAACATTCTTGTTAATAAAACAAAGAGATTACATTAACCTGCACAAATGTTGAAGGATAACAAATGACATTCACCTCTTGACCCATAAGTCTTAATGAGTGTGTCGTCTCGGAGGAAGTTTGGGGTGAAATGAATGAACTGAGCCTCAGCTCCACATTCACCATATTGAAGAGTGTAGGGTTCATCACCATATGCTGGATTAGCATTATCAATTCTTATGTTTGCCTGCATTTCACATTGAAATTGTCAGCAGTATGTTAATGAAATGTTTAAACATCAATATTTGACATGTAAGATAAAATGGCATAATTCTCTGTACCTTTTCATAGGACTCGGCTCTTGCTTTGGTAAATTCCGTACTATTCCAGTGGGGTGGAACGAGTATCGTTGCTTCTTTGAAATAAACCTTTTTATCCAATGCTTGATGAAGATGAATCGACCCTTTAGTGACCATGTCCTGTCAGAATGAAAAATGAGAAAAACTCAAAATGTGTGGTACAGTATTTATAAAAATAATTATACTTTAATTTATTAATTCACAGAAACTATCAGTGAAACTTGATTATGTATTTCATTTTATGATTTTCTTTAAATCTGCAACAGAATTATCTTTCACAAAATTCGCTAAAACCATTCATGCACAGAATTATCTTTCACAAAATTCGCTAAAACCATTCATGCACATTTTGTTAAATAGACAAAAAAGTATATATTTACCTTGATTTTATCAATGAGCGTGTTATCCTGTTGTACTCTTGAACTGATTGCAATGGTAACATCAACATAACCATTTCCATCTAGTTTGATTCCAGTGGAGGACGACAGCAACATCCATAATAAGACCAACACTGTTCTTGAGTCCATAGCTGTAGAGTTTAGATCAACAGAAATTCCCGAAACCCAGTTTTGAACAATTTCACAAAAGATCTTGAGGAGTCTGATCAGAGATAAGAGGTGAAGGGGTGGATTCTGGAAACCACTGCCGCTTCAATACATACACTGTTAGACCTTGCCGGGCTTTTTTACAGTAGAATACTGGCAACTCTGTTGCCAGTTATTTACTGTAATCTACAGTATGTTACTTTAAATATACCATGCACTAAATTAAAACTAGTGTTACCTCATTTCTTTTGCAGAAACCAACTGCCTCAAATTGTTAGAGTGCCATTTATGTTTACAAACTAATTTTTATTACATGTTAATAATATGAGCATATAATTACTACAAACTTATTTCTTTAAAGTTCAATACAAACATTTTAAACAAAAAGATTTTCACTGCACCAGCAACAACACAGTCACCACCTGTTAAATAAAACAACATGCAGCATATCACGAATGCCTCTTGATCTTCTCCTGAACCTAAGCACATGCTCTACTCTTTAGCACACTGGTGACCCACAAAACTCAATTTCACAGTAAACTACTGGCAACAGTGTTGCTTATGGCGTTGGTTATGTTTTCACAAACGCGTCGGCGTGTTTTGCAGGATTTTTTTCACATTGCAGCAAAACAGACTTAAAATACTCCGTCATTTCGTGTCATAGAGACATAAGTAATATATCAATTGAAACTATAGAATGTCTTCTTTTATTTGTGTACGCTCAGAGTAAAAACACAATGTTGTGCTTTTTGTAAAATAAAGAAAACTAACATGATGCGTGATTTCTCCTCTCCCTCTGAACGAAGTCCAATCTGATAATTCTCAGAACATGATCTGTAACTTATGAATACTAATGACAAAAATTGACACTTACGTCTAAAGAAACGTTGAAATGTCAGGTTTTAAATCGTGCAAGTAAAACGAAAACAAACATTCTGTGTTTATGTAATCTGTATGAAAAGAGAGCCATGTCAGAAGTCTGTGATTCAGCTCATTATCCGCTAATGCGGCCACGCCCACGGAGCCAGCACTATTCAGACGCAAATTCAGAGGCAATACATGCATTCATCGTCTCAATCGTGTATTTATTGTCTTGAAAAGTGTTTATTTGGATGGTAAAGCCGTGGTTAGTGATCTCTAGAAGACATGGGCCGTTTCTCAAAACCAAGTTCGCAAACTTCGGACTTGCGTCCTCGGTAGTTAGGACTTGGCAAGTTCGACTCAGGAGAACGAGCTCCCGTGGACGGGAGAACACAAGTCCGGTGATTCTGCAAATGGAATAGCAGCGTACTTGATAACGTCACTCAGCTCGCGCTGGCTTTTCCGGTTCCCTTTCGATACTCTCACTCATACTGCGTATGGGGAAAAGCTCCTTTTTCCTCCTTGCTGAAGCCTTTTACAATAGCGCAGTGAAAACTGCATGTCTATTGGCTCAAAGGAATGAAACTCTTTGAGCCAATGACGGCGCGGCGTAGTCGCGCAAGCCAATGGCGAAATAGTGCGCCAACAAGCCTGCCAAAACGGGCGTGGCTTAAAAGCCAGCGTTTCGCCGTTGGATTCAGTTCTCTCTCCTTCAGCGATGATCTACGCTTCGCTGGATCCTGCTGATCGCTTTCGCCGCCGAACGAGCTCTCTACGCCGTGGAAGAGGCCCCGCAGAGGACAGCTGAATCCGCCGCCGAAGACTGCCACCCAGAGCGCTGCTCTCACCGCCCGCCGCAAGCTTCCGGTTTCGCTTTCAGCGAGTCTCCTGCTGCCATCCGGCGAGCGTTTTTGAACGCACCAACGCGGTTCACCGCTGCTGCTTCAGAGCTTCCGTTCGCGGTCTATACCGACCGTTTTTATGGCGGCGGCAACCCAAGTATGCCGCGCCACGCCTGTGGCACCTGCAGGACGACGACCGCCATGGTGAGTGTGTCAGATGTCTGGGTAGGCCCCATGCAGACGCTGCGCTCACTGAGACTTCATGCCCGCACTGCGAGTGCATGAGTCTCGCTTCTCTCCGCGCTCGGATCGCTTTCTTCTCTGAAAGCGCTTCCGCCTCCCAAGCCTTCCCGTCTTCTTCCACCCGCGAGCCGGCAAGGAAAAGACAGCGAGGCAGAGGAGTTCAGCGCTCGCAGATGGGAGAGCTTACGCCGGCCCAGCGCCCGCCGACCTCTCCCTCTTCTGTGAGAGAGCCGTCCCCCGTCCTCTTCGCACGCCCAGAGCAGCGTCCCTCAGCCGAAGCGAGTGACCTCATCTCCTTCGGCGGCTCAGAGGATGAGCAGCCCGACGACTCCATGTTGCTCACGGCATCTGAAGCAGAGGAGTGGGTCGGTGACGAAGAGCCCGCCCCCCTGCCGTCACTAGAGCCCATTGACTCCAGGCCTGGATCGGACGCCGAGCTCATCCGTATCCTTTCCAAGGCCGTCGAGGAGCTCGATGTGGAATGGGCCACACCTGAAGAGCCGACTCGCAGCAGGCTGGACGAGTGGTTTCTGCCGGGGCCCCGCCAGACCCCTCGCCAGCGATCTGCGCCCTTCTTCCCCGAGGTCCACTTAGAGCTCACGAAGTCCTGGCGCGCCCCTTACTCCACCCGCCTTCGCACTTCTTCACCCGCTGCTCTCACCTCGGTTGACAGCTCCCGTGAGAAGGGCTATGAGCAGATGCCGCAGCTCGACGAAGCCGTGGCCGCTCACCTCTGCTCGCCCGCTGCCGTGGGCTGGAAGAGCAAGAAGGCCCTTCCCTCTAAGCCCTGCCGTACAACCTCCGCCATTGCCGGCCGAGCGTACTCCTCCGTAGGGCAAGCAGCTTCAGCGCTCCACTCAATGGCCGTCCTCCAGGTCTTCCAGGCCAAACTCCTCTGCTCCCTGGACGAGTCTGGAATCGATGCGCCGGCCTTCCGTGACCTCTGCAGCCCAACCAACCTGGCCCTGCGCGCCACGAAGACCATGGCCCAGGCCATAGGCAGGTCCATGGCCAACCTGGTTGTGTTGGAGCACCATCTCTGGCTTAACCTCACAGAGATCAAAGACGCAGACAAGATGGCTTTCTTGGATGCCCCTGTCTCGCCCTCAGATCTCTTCGGGTCAGCTGTGGAGGGGTTAACCGAGAGCTTCTCGGCCACGCAGAAATCGTCCCAGGCAATGCGACATTTCTTGCCGAAGCGCTCCAGCTCTTCTTCTGCTGCAAGTCTGTCCAAACCTGCGCCGACCCAGCCTCAGAGCAAGCCTGCCCCTTCCGCATCACAGCCAGCGCCACCCAAGGAGCAGCGCCTACGGGCCCGCCCAGCGAAACGCTCCACGTTCCCGAGATGCCAGGGTCCCCGCCCTAAGATAGTGCTGGACCCAACACCTCCGGCGTCTTCCTGATCACGCAGGAAGAAAGAGGATGGGGTTAGGTCTCGCCACGGCCGGACCGCCCCAAAAGCTCTCTCGTTTACATTCCCTACCACCTCGCTTTGCTCCGGGTGCTGGAATTCATCGGGTTATGTCCCCTGGGCCCACAATGACTGCGCCCACACAAAGCGCCGTTCTAATGGCGAGCCCAATATTTTTACATTACCAAAAGAGAGCAAATTTCCTCATTTCTATAACGACGGTGCAAAGACCCCTGCACAGCGGTCTGTCACTGGATGCTATTCAACCCCTGGCCACACGGGTCGAGGCCTGGCAAGCCATCCCTGGAGTGTCATAGTGGGTCATCGGGACCATATCCAACGGCTACTCCCTACAGTTCGCCCGCAGGTCGCTGCGCTTCAGCGGTGTGGTCACCATTTTGGTCAAAACGGACGACACTCATGTCCTCCGCGCAGAAGTGACGTCTCTGCTACAGAAGGGAGCCATAGAAATCATTCTCCCCGCAGAGAGCGAGTCGGGCTTCTACAGCCGCTACTTTGTTGTCCCCAAGAAAGATGGCGGTCTCAGACCCATCTTAGACTTAAGACTTCTGAACCTCTCCCTCATGAGACGGAAGTTCAGAATGTTGACAATGAAGCAGATCCTCGCGCAATTCCGCCCCGGGGACTGGTTCTTCTCACTGGACCTGAAGGATGCGTACTTAAACATCCAAATAGCCCCTCGCCACAAGCCTTTCTTGAGATTCGCCTTCGAGGGTGTGGCTTATCAATACAAGGTCCTGCCCTTTGGGCTGTCTCTAGCTCCCCGCACGTTTACCAAGTGCATGGACTCGGTGCTTCTCCCTCTAAGGAAGATGGGGATCTGAGTTTTGAATTACCTCGACGACTGGCTCGTACTGGCCCAGTCTCGTACCGAGCTAGAATACCACAGATCCGTGCTCCACAGCCACCTTCAGTGCCTGGGACTCAGGATCAATTTTGCCAAGAGCTCACTGCTCCCCAGCCAGCGTATCACATTCCTGGGCGCAGTTTTCAACTCAGTCCGCATGAGGGCATGACGATTCAGAAGCTCTCGGCATCAGTCAGGAACAATGCCCGTTACCCTCTGAAGACTTTCCAGAGGATGTTAGGGCTGATGGCTTCCGCCTCCCCAGTACTGCAACTCGGCCTCCTACGAATGCGGCCTCTGCAACACTGGCTGAAACTCAGGGTTCCAATACATGCTTGGCGGCACGGCCGCTTCCTTATCAGGGTCAATCAGGCCTGCGTTACAGCCCTGAGACCTTGGACGAACCCCAGCTGGTTCAAGCATGGAGTCCCCCTTCAGGCGGTAACAAAAAGGAAGGTGCTTTCGACGGACGCCTCCAACACGGGTTGGGGCGCCGTTTTCGAGCGCAGACCAGCCTTCGGCTCGTGGACTCACGAGCAGAGCCATCTGCACATCAACTGCCTCGAGATGCTGGCAGTAGAGCATGCCCTGAACTCTTTTCAGGCGTTCCTGGAAGGACACCACGTTGTAGTCCAGTCGGACAGCATGACGGTCGTGTCATATATAAACCACCAAGGAGGCCTTTCGTCCAGCCGCTTTTGCGCCCTGGCAAAGCGACTCCTCGAATGGGCAACGCCCAGGTTGCAGTTGCTCAAAGCGGCACACATTCCTGGCAAGTCGAACCTTGGGGCAGACATGCTATTGCGGAGCAACGTCCCCTCAGACGAGTGGATGCTCCACCCTCAAACGGTACGAAAGACTTGGGAGATCTTCGGGAAGGCAGAGGTCGACCTCTTCGCCTCAGAAGACAACTCTCACTGCCCAACCTTCTTTTCAAAACAGACGGATGCCGTGGCCCAGACCTGGCCCAGGCTCCTCCTTTATGCTTTTCCCCCGATCGCAATGATCCCTTGCGTGATCAGATGAATCAGGGAGGACAAACACAGAGTCCTGCTGGTGGCCCCACTCTGGAGGACCCGAACCTGGTCCTCAGAGCTGTTCAGGCTCTCCACGAGAGACCCATGGCCTATCCCCATGAGAAGAGACCTCCTCTCTCAGGCGAACGGGACAGTCTGGCACCCCCAGCCCCAGCTGTGGGCTCTGCACCTATGGTCCCTCGATGGGAGCCGCTAAGTGGTCTAGTGGCGTTTCTCTCAAAGACATCTGTGAGGCGGCCGGCTGGTCCTCGCCGTCCACTTTTGTCAGATTTTATAACTTGGACATCCCGACCTTACATACTCGGGTCCTCTCAGTGAGAAAAAGATGGCCTCCCTGAGCACTGTCATCACACGCTCTGAGGGGCCTCCTGGCCCCTGTGTCCAGGGTTCGACGGCTTTCAGCCCTTCGCATATCCTCTGGGCCTCTCGGCGCTCAAGTTATGTTTTGGCATTCCCTGTCGCGGCACGGCATGATTATATTCGTTCCACATACGCAGTATGAGTGAGAGTATCGAAAGGGAACGTACTCGGTTCCCTGAGATACGGGAACGAGTACTGCGTATTATGCCATGCCCCGACACTGCGGCTCAGTATCGTCACTTCAGTCAAGCTAAAACTGAATCCAATGGCGAAATGCTGGCTTATATAGCCATAAGCCACGCCCGTTTTGGCGGGCTTGTTGGCGCTATTTCGCCATTGGCTCGCGCGACTGTGCCACGCCGTCATTGGCTCAAAGAGTTTCATTCCTTTGAGCCAATAGACGTGCAGTTTTCACTGCGCTATTGTAAAAGGCTTCAGCAAGGAGGAAAAAGGAGCTTTTCCCCATACGCAGTATTCGTTCCCGTATTTCAGGGAACCGAATTTACGTACGTAACCGAGTACGTTATCTCTTTATGTATAGTTTAGCCAAGAATAAAACAAAATTTGTTATTAAACCACTCTGCCTCTTTTAGTTTTATTTAAAAAAAACAAACATAAACATATTAATAGCCTAAGGCAACGAGTGATTGATTATCTGCAATGTGCATATATTTATAACAAAACGAAATATTAAACAACCCTGCTTCTTTTCGTATATATTCAAAAAATATTAAATGTAATAATATTTGTGCACTCTGATTAACTTCACTGTAATAAAATGAAATAGGCTATAACATAAAACAAAACCATGTCTCTATTTGTTTTATGTCAGTTTTAATGATCAATAAGTCATTATAAAAGGTAAGAATATACAATAAGAAATAAAGCAATCAATTCAGTCAAGCGTACAAAATCAGCGCTTTAGTAGGATACAAAAGTTAAATAGCCATATATAAAGTTATGAAACGTCATGTTGCCCTCAGCCAAAACGGAGCCAGCGGCAAACGTCAGAAGGACTAGCCGAGGTAAGGCTGCTCTCGGCTGGGCACATGAGCGCTGAGCGTCCAGTGATCGCCTGGATCTCACAACTCCGACAACGTCAAATCAAATTGTCAGAAAGGCGCAATCTTTATCAATAAACCACAAATTTGAGCTTTTAACCAGCACATTCTTGCCTGAAAAACTCTTAAAACTACATATCATGACATAATAACAGTAATATGTTTAAATTATGCGGGGTTTCTCCTTTACGAGACGCTTGCTGGTTAGTGCGAGATGTATTCTGGGATACCTGGCTGTCTCAAGTCTGCACAAGTCACCTCTCAATGCATCCTCGATAAAAGGGACACATCAAGAACACATCCGGAGATTTGAACTGAACTTGGCTAGATGAGAACTTTGAATTGGAACAGTACTTGGACAGCGACTGATGACGTTTCACAAGTCCACAAGAACACAAGTACAGACAAGTACGCATATTGAGAAACGGCCATGCCGTTAGTTCCTAGTTCCTTTTCTTCTTTATATGAATTTGTGGCCTAAAGGTGTACAGAGAGCGCCCTCCGGCTGCAAGTATGAATTGAAAAGACCATTCCTGAAATGTCCTCTTCTTCTTTAGAATAATTTGTGGACTAAATATGCACAGAGAGTGCCCTCCGGCTGCAAGTATGAATTAAAAACACAGTATCCAGCACTCATAATGATGACAATAAATATTACTTCTCAGTATAGAAAATTGACATAATAAATATATAAGAATCCATCAATATTTCTCCAAATGTGCATGCTTTTAAGCTAAAAGCCTATATGAAATGCCATAGAGGTAACATAATTGTTCAGACACTTTGCATCACAGAAATAGATTATATTTTAAAGAATATAATAGAATACCATTATTTTAAATTGTAATAATATTTCACATTATTGCTGTTTATGATGAGCTGAGACATGATTACAGAGGGTTTTTTTTTTCACAGCCTACCTGACTGAAAGGCCTCATTAATATGCAAGTCATTTCAGGTCATTATTATGTGATTCGTTTGTCTTCTCAGGTGTAAATGGCCCATTATTCATGCAGATTCACGCCCCCACGCATACTGTGTTTCTTGACAAAAAGTGTCTTACAAAAACTAAATCAATATATTGTTTTATATGAAGGAGTAGGCAGCATAATTTTTACATAATTCTGAAGCAAAAACTCTAGTGTACAACCTCCAATACCCAAAAGTCTTGTGAACACCGATTTAATATACTTTTTTTTTAACTTATTTCAGTGACTTAAGTTTTTTGTTTTTTCAATAACCACGCATAAACATTATTCCTTCAAAAATACAAACAAGTACATATATGTTCCTCACATATTATTGTAGCCTAGTTTGTGCTGAATACAGTGTAATGGCACTTTTGTCATTTATACGTTTATGAACAACTGAAAAAAGGACAAATGTCAGGGCATGTCAAAGCTTCTCCAAACCCCAAATCAGCCTCAGACTCCAGAGGATTAAATCAGAACTTTAAAAAAAGTATATTTTTGTATTGATAAAGTTGATGATCTGCTGTGGAATCACAGTGCTGCTGTAATCAATAATGTAAATCTAACTAAATAAGCTCTACATAAGTTCAGTGATTCAGATCAAATAATGATTATGTGAAAACATAACCAACAAATCTTTTTTTTTTTTTAACTTTGCTCATTTCGTTGGATTTAATGCAGCTAAAACTGCCCAAACAAAACCTAATATTAAAAAGTCAAGGGTCAAGAGCTCAACTAAAACAAACCCTGACCACGATGATGGTAACTTAAAAATAGTGATTTTCTCCTTTGGTGATTCTGCTTGTTATCATCAGTTTTTTTTTTTTTTTTTTCAATAATGGTCAATCATCACTCAATTAAACACTTATTTATCTCATTAATGCTTCAGTGGGTGAAATAAATATATGGCAGGACTTTTACTCTCTGACCCCTGGACTTCCCACCTCTGTTCAAAATGCACGCTACAGGCTGTTAAATGTAACACTGAATCAGTGTTGGATTTCATGAGATAATTAAGTAATTAATTAAGTGATGATTGAGAATTATTGAAGATAGCTGCTGTTAACAAGCAGAATGAACGAAGGAAAGAGAAACAACAAGAACAGAGAAAATCGAAAACACTAGAACTAGAACTGACTTCAGCCACAGCCTTAGATAAAAGAAGACATTAAATCTCTCAAGATCTCAGCCGAGGAGGATTAAACAACTCCATATACAGAAGCTCTTATTGAGAATTAAGAGAGTTTTTTGTTGATTTTGTTGTTGAATTTTTTTCTTATGTTACCATCATGGTGATCAATGTTTTCTTAAGTTGGGTAGTTTGACTTGTCTTGTTAAAGTTGGAGTTTTTCTGGCTGCTGTAACTGAGTTTGTTATAGCAAGAAAATCAAGAGAACACACAATCAGATGCGGTATCTGTTATATGATAAGAATATAATAATTGCGTTGTGGCTTAACTTATAAGTTAATTAAGCCACTTATAAAAATAAACTTATAACAAATTCTGTTTTAGTGTGATTCACTTAAAAATCCAGCACAGTTTTAGTCAGAAAATCTGAATGAGGTTTAAAACAGATTGTACACTAAGCACTTGAAACTAAGGTGAGCTTTACTCACAAACATACATCAAGAATCAGCCTATGAATCTTAACAATGGTGACATGCTTTTTTTTTGTTTTGTTTTTTTGCATGATACACCCAGAATGCACTGTGGCATTAAGCATGTCACCATTGTTGAGATTCATACGCTGATTTGTGATGTCTGTGTGTGAGGACATTCTGCTGGAGTTTTAAAATGTTTATTGTACAATGTGTTTTAAAACTCATTCAGCTTTTCTGATTAGATTCTGATTATCATTGTGTTTCTAGAAACCAACACAAACTTAACATTCTATTCATAGAAAGTCATTAAAGCAGTGATTTAAGCCACTACATATAACTTCAGTTATATTTTTATCATAAAGCAGCTGGCAGAGGCTGATCACATATTCTTTTGTCATTGACTCCATAACAAAAAAAAAAGTCAAGAGTAAAACTGCCTAACTAAAGCAAAGACTGACCTCGATCATGGTGACATCAAACAAAACTATTATTTTCAACAAATCATCAACATCTAAACCTCTGGTAATTCTTAATAACAACTTTTGTAGATGTATGTCAGAAATAAAGTCAATCTGGTTAGTAATAAGTAAAGCTGTTTGTGGACATGTTTAATCATATCTTGATAGATTTAATGTCTTTTATCTTCAGTTGATTTCATCGAAGGCTGTGGCTGAAGTCGTAGTTCTTGTTGTTCCTCTGTCCTTCTGTGATTCTGCTCGTTATCACCTAATTATCTCATTAACTCCAACATGTTTCTGTGTTACATTTAACAGCCTGTAGTGTGCACACTGAGTAGTGTTCATTTCATCTGGGCTAACCCATGTGGGGCCTCCATGGAAACTGTGGACAAAACTGGCTGGGCCCCACACTCTTAGAAAGGATGTGTTAAAACTGACTCAAAATGTGTTAAATTCTTACACATCAATGGGTGAGTTTAAGGATGACGCTTGTTGTGTTAATTCTGACACATTCATTGAGTCAATGATTTTAACACAGCGAATGTGTCAGGAAGGTTAACCAGAAGTGTAGTCAAGACCAGACCCCCCAAGACCAAGACCATACAAGAGAGAAGTTAATGAAATAATTAAGTCATTAATCAAGCACTAGTGATTAACAGACCTGCTGTTAACAGGCAGAATCATTGAAGGAAAGAGGAAAACAACAACAAAATAAAACACCTATGCTACTTCTGAACATAAAGGCCAAATTTGCAATGATCTCTTTGTCAAGTTCAGTCAAAAAAAGTCTTACACATCAGTGCTTGTGTTATGGGGCAACACTTGTGTTAATTTTTAAATTATTAATTTTTTTAATAATTCTGTGCTGGCTGGGGTTGGGGGACGTTATTTGGTGGACCTACAGTGAATATTCAGGACGTTCTGGTAACGTTTAGGGGATTATGTTCAGTTAACTTCCCAAACGTCCTCTTTGTAAAGTTCTAGCGCGACCAAACAAACCATAAACCAAACTATAAACCAAAATAGAACGTCCCTCTAAAGTCATATCGGGAATGTTATTAAATGACCAACTGAGGACCATGTGGGAACGTTCTGTTAACATCCCAAATGTCCTCTTTGTATATGTGCTCACTTTTATAATATTTTGTTACAGTTGCTTGAGGGGCGGGGATCATATTTCCATATCAAAACATCAGAAACTGTAATAAAATGATGCCATTACATAATTTACATACTCTGACAGCACAAACAACTGTTTGTGCCATCAGAGCATATTTGAGGTATCATAACTGCATTAAAACCAACCAAACAAGCAAAGCTAAAAGATGATCAGGTGGTGTTGGTTATGTTTTCACGTAATCATTATTTGATCTGAATCAATGAACTCATTTAGAGTCCAATCTTAGTTAAAGGTACAATTTGTGATATTTTTTCCGCTAGAGGTCGCTAGAAGCCTATTCAAAACAAAGGCGTAGTTTGATGACGCCAAGTTTTAGAGCGGAAACTTGGGACATGTGGTCTCCATCTCAACGGACGGTGCAAAAGAATAGGGATTGGAGTCTGGAAGAACTCATGTTCGTGGATGCGATTATTAACGTTACTGTAGTATGAAGCAGAGCAGGACAGAGTGTTGCAGGAGCTGAACGAGGAGCTGGAGCGATTGATCAACACACGCCTCACGAGCAGCGGGACTTTTATTATGACACAGTCGCCGGCGCCGCTTCCGCTTTTCCGGTCATGAGTTTATGCGAGCTGTCCTTGTCGACAGAACCAGCGGCAGATGGTAAACAGTAATTATGTTCCATAAATAAGTAACACAATCCACCATAAAATGTGCAATAAGTAAATAAGGAACTGCTTGAAGCAAGCTAGTGGTTTGCTGGACGCTAGACACTACTTCCGCATTTGTCCACGGCACTGTTGTCATATGGTTTCTATGTCATTCTGCTTGTTATCATCAGGTGTCTTCAATAATGGTCAATCATCACTCAATTAAACACTTATTTATCTCATTAATGCTTCAGTGGGTGGAATAAAAATATGGCAGGACTTTTACTCTCTGACCCCTGGACTTCCCACCTCTGGTCAGAATATGAGTCTGATACTGCTCCATTGGGCTTTGATTATGGGGGCGTATTTCAACCGATCCAGGAAAGACCTCAATTGGATAGACCTACAACCAATCAGAGCTACAGAGTAAGTGACGTATGTTGAGCGACGTATAGTTGTCAACAGAACTCTTCTTAGCGACCATCGGGGTAAATCAAACTTTTGCCGAATCCCGTAGGAAGGACGGCAAAGACATCTTTCCCATCGACAAATGCCTGGATCGCGGTCCTCTGTTCCTCTTTTAAAATTAATGCGCTGTCGATATCTTCTATAACGGACGCGATGGCGGAATCTACACATCTCAGTTCTTCAACAGCCATCATTGTTGTAAACTAATTGACCTTTTGCAAAGACTCGTCCCCCTTAGTTACTGTTGCTTTGTCCGACAAGCCGTGGCGCTGTCACGCCACACAGAGTGGAAAATACATCGCGGAGCAAAGCAGAAACTGGCTCGTGAACCGATCATCTCTTCCTACTAGTCCATTTATAGCATCAAATAAACATGAATGAACATGAGAATGACTGTTGTTTCAAACGCGGAAAGACGTCAATATGCACAATTTTTCAAGTTTAACTCCACCGATGTTAATCTTCTAACTGCTGACTGCTTTGTTGGACAAAATGGCGGATGCGGCATTCTGATTGGTTAGATCGCTTGTCAATCAAACTCCCCAAGCGCTCTTTGATGATGTGGGTGGTTACGTAACCGCAGATAGCCTGTCCATCATTGATTAAAGCCCGCCCTGGCAATTTGATTGGCTCGGCATTCTGGGAGCCGAGCATAAAGGTGCGTTCACGTGGCCTCGTAATTCCTGTAGTTACGAGATTCTAGCTTGTAAAAAGCGTTCACGTCCTCGTAGAGCTTGTAATTACAGTTTGTAAGCTGGGAGTTTTCTGAAAGCTCCCAGATATACCATGTGGCCGCGCTGTACCACCTGACAGCTGTAGATTCATTTAGGCGTTGACAGTGCTGCCATGGAAACGCATAATTCCCAGTTCAAGGACCAAAAGGACGTGAACAGCTCCGAATATAACGTCACGTGTTGTCATTTCAAGATTCCGGTAAATACGAGGTGACGTGAACGCAGCTCAATTACTCCACAATGGATCGAGTCCAAACCGAACTTCCCGTCCAAAAAATGTTGTGGGCGGGGTTCGGGCTGGCACCCAGGCTACAGCATTACAACATTTTCTGATGTGTTGATATGAAAATATGATCCCAGGAACTTCACACTATAGGCAAATATGCCGACAGTTAGGCTACATGGGCTATAATAATATTCATAGATCTAGAACCCCAGATAGCATGAATGATCGAAATAACATTGATTCAATGTCGTTACCGTTGACACATCGACATTGATTCAATGTCATTTTTGCACCCTCAATTAATGTTAAATCAATGTTAAATTTCAACAATAAATCAATGGTAATGACATTGAATCAGGGTTACAATGTGATGTTGGTTCAATATCATGCTTCCACTCTCAGAAGATGAAACACAACTGACTCAAAGCCACACAGCCTGAAATCAACTGAAGATAAAAGAAAACATTAAATCTCTCAAGATCTCAGCAGAAGTTCTTTTTGAGAATTAACAGGTTTAGATGTTGATGTTTTATTAAAAATGTTTAGTCACCATTGTAGTGGTCAGTGGTTCCTTTAGTTGGGCAGTTTGACTCTGGGCTGTTTGTGTGAGTTTGTGCTCTTTGAAACAGTGTTTACTAGAACACACCGTTTGTTGCAAAGAAACCAGAAACAAATTGAAAGCGTGATATAGTTTTCATCATAAAGCAAAGTCATTTACTAATTGTTTTCCAGAGCAAAAGCACATTTGTTTTTAATATGTCATATTCACCACCAACAATTTTTTCTTTTTCTTACAGATCAGACATTCTGAATCTTGACTTTTAAGGTTAAAATTTTTAAAAGTTTGACACACAGAGACATCAAGAATCAGCGGCATAAAGCATGTCACCATTGTTGAGATTCATACACTGATTCTTGATGTCTGTGTGTGTCAAATGTTTCAAAAACTCTAACTTTAAAAAGTCAAGATTCAGAATATCTTATCTGTAAGAAAAAGAAAAAATTGTTGGTGGTGAATATGACATATTAAAAACAAATGTGCTTTTGCTCTGGAAAACAATCATACTTTGCTGTATGATGATGAAAACTATATCACGCTTTCATTTTGTTTCTGGTTTCTTTGCAACAAATGGTGTGTTCTAGTTAACACTGTTACAAAGAGCACAAACTCACACAAAAAGCCTAGAGTCAAACTGCCCAACTAAAGGAACCACTGACCACTACAATGGTGACTAAACATTTTTAATAAAACATCAACATCTAAACCTGTTAATTCTCAAAAAGAACTTCTGCTGAGATCTTGAGAGATTTAATGTCTTCTTTTATCTTCAGTTGATTTCAGGCTGTGTGGCTTTGAGTCAGTTGTGTTTCATCTTCTGAGAGTGGAAGCATGATGTTGAACCACATTGTAACCCTGATTCAATGCCATTACCATTGATTTATTGTTGAAATTTAACATTGATTTAACATTAATTGAGGGTGCAAAAATGACATTGAATCAATGTCAATGTGTCAACGGTAACGACATTGAATCAATGTTATTTCGATCATTCATGCTATCTGGGACCGCATAGGCTATGACATGATTTAGCAATACATGCTTAAAAAATTATTGTAATAATGCGAGCCACGACCGAGATTTCTCCCGAGAGTAAACAAACGCCTGCGAGCTTATACACAGCAAAAACTGCAGTGTTAAATTAACTCTCCAGGGAGTACATGTGAGACCATACTCAAGAGTGTTAAAGTGTTAAAATAAGAGTGTTAAATGAACACTGAAAAGTGTTAAAGTTAATAAGATAATTAAGTGATTAATTGAGTGATGATTGACCATTATTGAAGACACCTGATGATAACAAGCAGAATCACCAAAGGAGAAAATCACTATTTTTAAGCCACCATCGTGGAGATGAGTGTTTGTTTTAGTTGGGCTCTTGACTCTTGACATGTTTGGGCAAAGGAAGAAATGGTCAGGTGGTGTTGGTTATGTTTTTACATAATCATTATTTGATCTGAATTACTATCAACATAACTCATTTAGAGCCCAATCTCTGAGTTTGATTTACATTATTGATTACAGCAGCACAAGATCTTCTTTATCAAACAGTTGTTCTGAGCAAAAAAGAAAAATTTTCTTTTAGGCACGCACATACATCAAGAATCAGCATATGAATCTCAATGACGGTGACAAGCAACATATTCTGATAAACAGATCAACTCTGAATATTAGAAAACAAGCTACTAAAAAGTCGCATAAACGGAACAAAATAAAATATGAGAAAAGAAAATTACTAAGACAATTCAGCTCATAATTTATTCATGCAGCAATGCATGATGGGAGATGGTTTTAGAGAATTTTGATTGGTGGCACCCAGAATGCATTGTAACATGGTTTATTATTCTCACCACTGTTGAGATTCACAGACTGATTCTTGATGTCTGTGTGTGCCTAAGAGATTGACTTTTTTTTTTTGATCAGATCAACTGTTTGTGAAATCCTTCAGATTATATTGATAAAGTTGATCTTCTGCTATAGAATCACATTGCTGCTGTAATCATTAATGTAACTCTAACTCACAGATTGGGCTCTAAATGAGTTCAGGGATTCAAATCAAATAATGATCATGTGAAAACATAACCAAAACCTGATCATTTTTTCCATTTGTTTTTCTGGATGTTATAACTCCGTTAAAACAGACCAAACAAAATTTTATTTTAAAAAGTCAAGGGACAAGAGTCCAACTAAAACAAACTCTCATCTCCTCGATGATGGTAACTTAAAAATAGTGATTTTCTCCTTTGGTGATTCTGCTTGTTATCATCAGGTGTCTTCAATAATGGTCAATCATCAATCAATTAATCACTTAATTAACTCAATAACTTTAACACCGCTTCAGTGTTCATTTAACACTCGTATTTTAACACTTTAACACTCTTGAGTATGGTCTCACATGTACTCCCAGGAGAGTTAATTTAACACTGCAGTTTTTGCTGTGTACGATATCAAAAATCATGTAATGTAGGCTAATACGCTTACACATAGAAAATATATTTCGCATAGGCCTATATGAATGACCAATATATTAAATATATAACATTAACTATATTTAAAAATAGAGGCTACAGAATATAATATTTGTAAATATACAAGCTATATTGAATAATAGGGAATTGCTGCTTTTATAGCCTATATGCTATTGAAACATATGACAATATATTTACTAATATATCATAATGTATTTTGTAATCAGTAATACACTTCATAATATTTAGATTTATATAGGCTATGATCAGATGTGGTGCTGCATGTGTAATATTATACAGATATATTTACAAAAATATGCTAAATAAACACACATGTAAAGAAAATACATAATGTAATATATTTCTTACATTTCTTATATTTTTAACTACTTATATTAAAAAGTTTCATATTCTCAAGCTAGCTATAAAACACAAGCATACCTGCATGGATTAAAGAATTTAGAATGGAAACTATCACTGTGTTGGATAGCGCACAACCACAAACTATTATATAAAGTAATTAATTACAGTATTAATGGTGGTCCAACCACAAAAAAAGCACACATACCAGAAGACCTTTTAAATAGTGATGTTACGTTCTGCGCCGAGGCTTCGGAGTGTGTGTCGAGAAATCCCGGAATCTTTCAGTGATGCGCGTATCGAGGCTTTATAGCTTTAGAACAATGACGTCATTGATGACGTCCGAAGCCTCGCTTGTACCTGACTGTTTCTGGAAGCGGTTCGAATCTTGCCGTGACATTTTGACGGATACCCATGGGTCCCCTCAAAATGTGTGGTTTAGAATGTCGCCCCTCCTGCCTATTATGACAAAAGAATTGATTTAGGCTACACACATTTAATAGCCCCATTCATTTCAAGCCAAAACGTTTATCACACAGTTATGTTATAGCTACAATCATTGTATACCACCAGAAAATACACATTATATTCATATAAACAGTAGTCTGAGGGGAAAATTTATGTGTTTTTTTTTTTTATTATTATTATTTCTAAGCCTTAACTAGCGCAAAATACAGTGCATCACATAAGGCCATTTATAATAGCCTGTTTTACACTCTTTGACCACCAGGTGGTATTGTGAGCAAATGAAGCATTCAGATTCTGCTGTCAAGCATCTCTTAGAAGCCAATAGTGTCATTATACAGCTCAAGTCAGTTCAGTATTAATTCAGTTCAGTTCAATACCTGTGTAAAATGCATCAGTTGTGCATACATACTGTATATACAGTGTATTTGTGCAAATGTACATATGAGTGCTATGACAAACTCCTGTACACTTCACTGCACACTGAACAAGCAAAAGACACAAGACAGTAGAGTTTTACATTTTTCAGTTTGGTGTGTATGTGGCTCATCATTTTATGTTTGTGTGTAGAGTTACTACACAAAAATACAATTTTTAAAATAGTAGTAGTAGTAGTTTTAGAAAGATTTGTGTGGCATTTTGCATGTTGTGTGCATGTTTTGTGGTTTTGTGTTTAGAGTTTTGAGAAATGGAGGCACAGATTCAAAAACCGTGTAAGCAATTTGAAAAAAAAAACTGTAATTAGAGTATAAACCTTTTAGTTTACATTTTTTTCTGAATGCTTAAGCGTTAATCGTGATTCTTGTAGCACAATTTCTAAAACTATTAATACGTATAGCAAAACCACTCACTGAGTTTGCAAAACTAAAAGCACAAACACTGCTTTGCACTCAGTTTGCAATTTTGTAACACACACTTTGTGCAAATCTGTAGGCACAATTCACTGCACAACACTCTTTTTGCAGAACTTTAAACACAACTCACTTATTACACTCAATTACCAAATTTCCAACACACTCCTAGCAAAATTATACACATGGCTATCATTAACACTATTTTGCCAACTGTCAAAAGAGGACATGGAGGTGAAGAAGCGAGAGGGTTAGGGGAAGTTAGAGGAAGAGGACAAGGAGGAGCAAGAAGAGGACGAGGAGGGGAAAGAGGAAGGGTAAGAAGAGTAAGAAATAGAATAACTGATGACATCAGAGCTACAATAGTGGACCATGTCATCAACCATGGGATGACCCTGAGGGAAGCTGGCCAACGGGTTCAGCCTAATTTGAGCCGCTACACTGTGGCAAGCATCCCACTGAGCAAATTACGTCCAGAAGACGTCTTTTTGAGGTCTTGTCTCAGGTTGAAAAGACGTCCACTGAGGGGCCAGAATGAAAGTTTTTATGACGTCTTTTTTTGACGTCTTCTGGACATCCGATATAGACGAACACACAGAATCACCAAAGGAGAAAAATCACAATTTTTAAGCTACCATCATGGAGATGAGTGTTTGCTTTAGTTGTGGTCATGACCCTTGCCTTATTAATATTAGAGGTTGTTTGGGCTGTTTTAACTGATCAGGTGTTGGTTATGTTTTCACAAAATAATTTTTATTTTACCTGAATCACTGAACTCATTTAGAGCCCAATGTCTGAGTTAGATTTATATTATTGGTTATAACAGAACTGCGATTCTACAGCACAAGATCAGCTTTATCAATATAATATAAAGGATTTCACACAACATTTTTTTTTGTCTTATGCACACACAGACATCAAGAATCAGCCTGTGAATCTCAATGACGGTGTCAAGAAACATATTCTGATAAACAGATCAACTCTGAACATTAGAAAACAAGCTACTAAAAAGTAACATAAACAGAAAAATTTAAATAGTGAGAATAAAGAAAATTACTAAGACAATTAAGCTCATAATTTATTCATGAAGCAATGCATGATGGGAGCCATGGGTGAATTTTGATTGGTGGCTCCCAGAATGCACTGCAACATGCTTTTTGATGGTCACCACTGTTGAGATTCACAGGCTGATTCTTGATGTCTGTGTGTGCCTAAAATGAATACTTTCTTTTTGTTCAGCACACCTTTTCTGAAATCATGTGAATCATATTGTAAAAGCTGATCTTGTGCTGTAGAATAGTGATGGGATTTATGGCTCTTTGAGGGGATCCGGATCTTCGCGATCCGTTCCTTTCAAAGAGCCGTTCAAAAGAACGGCTCTTTTGGCTCTTTTTAAATATTTAGTCAGTTTTAAGAAGCTAGCTTGGGGGCATCTCAGTTTATCACTGGGAGGAATGATGAGGTGAGATTTGTAGTCAAATAATTAAAACTCGGATATCACACACCAATATCTGAGTTTGAATTATTCTGAAATATTGATTATTACCTCATTTGTCATGTGTGGACTATATTCCATAGGGTTGCACAAATCCCTCTGCTTAGACAGTGACATCACTATTTTGGATTTACCTTTAGTACAAAGTGTGTGTGTGTGTGTGTGTGTGTGTGTAAAGCTACGTTGACTTATGTTATTCATACAATACCTACTCACAAATAAACATCAAAAACAAAGCCGACTGCAATGAATTTCTGTGCAAAACAGCTTTTACTACAAACACTTCCACACAAGAACATTGTTATCACACAAGAACATTTTGATAGAAAACAAAAAATATTTAAAGTAGATAAAATTAGAATAAATAAAATGGAAATGTCTACATACTACATACTATTACTACTGTAAACTTTGCAAATAGGACATCAGCCCCTTCAAGTCAATGAACAATAACAAAGTGGGCTGCAATGAATGTGCAAAACAGCTTTTAGTGAAAAATTTAAATACAAGAACAGTATCACAGTATTTTTTTCCACTGGAGTAAGTTACTCACGTGAAGGATGCGTGCACAACTAATAACTAATATCATCACGCTATAAAGGGTTGGCCTGCGCTGGGTGCGCCCCTCCCCTATAACTGTTCTGTCTCGCGGAGGAGCTCATTTGTGTGCATCTGTGTGAAACACGCATAGGAAAAAAGAACGACAGAAAGAACGGCTCCCCTCCAGCCGCGACTCGGCTCCCATCGTTCATGTTTATGAGCCGTTCAAAAGAATCGGTTCGTTCGCGAACGTCACAACTCTACTGTAGAATCACAGTTCTGCTGTAATCAATAATGTAAAACTAACTCAGAGATTGGACTCCAAATTAGGTCAAATAATGGTTATGTGAGACCATAACCAACACCTGATCATGTCTCTTTACTTGTCTGGCTGTTATGACGCAGATAAAACAGCCCAAACAAACTCTAATATTACAGTTTTTTACAGACACTAGGACACATTTCTCAATACTTAGGTCACTTTTGCAAAACTCTTCACACAGTGAGCACAACAGAAGTCTATGTGGGCTAAACTGAGGATCAATTATCATTGTTTTGGCACAAAATGCATTCAATGACTACATCTCTCTAATTTCATTAATTCTTTTCTCACTCGACACAACAACTGCCAAAACTCTTTTTACATACAGGCCAGTTTGCACATGCTTACATACTGTTTCAAAACTGTTAAACTTATGTTCAAAACAATAACATAATACAAAACTGAATAAGACAGCAATTTGCTACATTCCTACAGTAATATTTTAATGAAATATATTTTAAATCTTAAAATCAAATGCTGCTGTATCAGTGGATGGTGTGTATACAAATTCTTGCATTTTGGAATTATAAAAAATTATAAAAATAAATAAAAGACATAAAATATTGACAAATTCTGCATCATGTCTGATTCATTCCAGTAACATATATTGCAGTGAATTATAAACAGAAATGTGTCCTTGTTTTACACAAGAAAACATTGTATAATGCTACATGTTGTTAGTGTTTTTTAGGTCATTGTTTTGTGGATGACAAAGTGTGTTTGTCGGCTGTCAACCTTTGCTAGTGTTCTGAAAGAATGAGTTGATTTGAGACCTGAATAAAGTGTTTTGGTAGTTGTAGTACATTTTGAATGTGAAATGAACTGCTTTGCCAAGATGAAAGTTGGTTAGGAGAACTGTGTGAAGAGTTTTGCAAAAGTGACCTAAGTATTGAGAAATGTGTCCTAGCGTCTGTAAAAAAACTGTAATAAGGCAAGGGTCAAGAGCCCAACTAAAGCAAACACGATCTCCACGATGGTAGCTTAAAAATTGTGATTTTTCTCCTTTGGTGCGTGTTCGTCTATATCGGATGTCCAGAAGACGTCAAAAAAAGACGTCATAAAAACTTTCATTCTGGCCCCTCGGTGGACGTCTTTTCAACCTGAGACAAGACCTCAAAAAGACGTCTTCTGGATGTAATTTGCTCAGTGGGATCATTAGGACATTTCGAAATGAGAATCGGTAAGTACTTTGTAGCACTGCCATACTCTAATGAGAAACACAACAGTACCATACATGCAAAAATACTGAAATTGTTACTTTACAGAATTGCTAGACATCCAGATGTTGGGGGCAGAGGAAGAATGTTCGCTCCAGAGCAAGAGACCCATATAGTGAACATGGTGATTGCCAATAATGCAATAAGACTGCGCGAAATACAGCAGCGCATAATTGATAATGACACCAACTTTCAAAATATACACAGTGTAAGCATTTCTGCACTAAGTCGTGTACTTGCGCGCCACAGAACAAGAATGAAACAAATTTACAGAGTTCCTTTCGAGAGAAACACAGAACGTGTAAAGCAACTGTGATATGACTGTGCAGGTAAGCTATAGTGTCATTGGTTCTGAATTTGGAAGTGCATACTCTAGTGTGTGTGCATGGGCCTGATGTGTTGCATTTGTTTTGTCTTGTCCAGAGAGTGATGGAACTAGAAGCAGATGCCATGGGACATGAGCTACTTTTTGTAGATGAGGCCGGTTTTAACCTCAGTAAAACCAGGAGACGTGGCAGGAACATTATTGGACACCGTGCCATCATCAATGTCCCAGGACAACGTGGTGGTAACAGAACCATGTGTGCAGCTATAAGCCAAAATGGTGTTGTTCACCATCATGCAACCATAGGCCCATACAACACTGCACACATTATTGCATTCCTGGACACCTTACATGACATGCTCACTGTTCAGAGACCAGAGCATACCCGATATGTCATCATATGGGACAATGCTAGTTTCCATAGGGCTGCTTTGGTCCGCAACTGGTTTACAGACCACCCATCCTTCATGGCACTCAACTTCCCTCCATACTCTCCATTCTTAAATCCCATCGAGGAGTTCTTCTCTGCCTGGCGCTGGAAAGTGTACGACCGTCATCCTCATCAACAGGTAACCCTTTTACAGGCAATGGAGGAGGCATGTGGAGATATTGACCAGGCATCATGTCAGGCCTGGATACGGCATTCAAGGAGATATTTTCCTCGGTGCCAATTGGACTGGAGGATATCGCATGCGATGTGGACGAAATTTTGTGGCCGGACCCAGAAAGACGACATGATGTAGGCTGATTGTCTTTTTTTTTTCTTTTTTTTTTTTGTAAAATTACTATTTTGTGTTCTGACTTTGTCTTGGTTTTGATGAGTGTGAATAAACACCAATACTTGAAGTTTGGATCCTTGTATGTTTACATGACACTATGACAAAAGTATGACCTCAAAGTCACATCTGTACACAGAAAGCAAAAGCCAGATGTGTTTTGTATTCATACAGTGTGTAGTTGGCACATTGTGTGCTTAGTAGATGATGGCTTGTTTTTACTGTTTGATACGAAAACACCATTTTTACGAAGGTGTGAAGAGTTCATCTAGCTGTGTTCTCTTTTGCGAGAGAACTACAATGTTTTGATAACTGGGTGAAAGGTTTTCTTATTTGTGTGTAGAGTTTTGCAAAAATAGCCAATAGTTACAAAAAATGTGCTTAAGCAATCAGAAAAAACTGTAAACATGCTCATGCGAATAGCTTTTAGAGGCTACAGTATTTCTGTATGTTTGTTCTGTGATTAGTAAAGCTTACAAAATCAATGAGCTTTTGTGATAAACATGGACACTGGAGTTAAAAAAAATTAGTATGCAAATGATTTGGTGAAAAGGAAATAACAGCACAGCCATTTCTTTCAACAAAAAACAACTAAAGTCTGTGTGCGTGCTTGTTTTCATGATTTATAAGGGCACAAATTTGTATAATGACATGGGTATTACACTGCTATTATGACGTAAATATGAAATATGAGGTGCTGCAGTTCAAGGTTCCTTATATGACTTTAAGGGGACATTCCATTTTGGTTATTTTATGGTCAAAAAAGAATGTTACAATGAGGACATTTTGGACATTAACAGAACGCTCCCACACGGTCCTCTATTGGTCATTTAATAACATTCCCGATATGAGTCTAGGGGGGACGTTCTATTTTGGTTATTTTATGGTCATGCAAGAACGTTACGTCCCTCACTTTCATTTTCGTCTCGTTTTTATTCGTTGACGAAAATTAGATTAGATTTTAGTCATAGTTTTAGTCATTCAAAACGCATTTTTATTTAGTCATCATCTCTTTTTCGTCCATGAAAAAAAGTCGTTGACGAAAATTATGACGAAAATTATTCATCAACGAAATTAACACTGTCTCAGGAGCTCAGTGAAGTTCTTCGTGGTACCGTGATAGGTTGCCACCTGTGCAATAAGTCCATTTGTGAAATTTCCTCACTACTAAATATTCCACGTTCAATCATAAAGTGAAAGCAATTGGGAACAACAGCAATTCAGCCACGAAAAATCACAGAGCAGGGTCAGCACATGCTGAGGCGCACAGTGCGCAGAAGTCGCCAACGAGTCAATAGCTACAGACATCCAAACTTTGTGTGGCCTTCAGATTAGCTCAAGAACAGTGTGTAGAGAGCTTCATGGAATGGGTTTCAATGGCTGAGCAGCTGCATCCAAGCCTTACATCACCAAGTGCAATGCAAAGCGTCGGATGCAGTGGTGTAAAGCACGCCACCACTGGAATCTAGAGCAGTGGAGATGTGTTCTCTGGAGTGTCGAATCACGAGTCTGGGTTTGGCGGTTGCCAGGAGAACGGTACTTCCCTGACTGCATTGTGCCAAGTGTAAAGTTTGGTGGAGGGGGGTTATGGTGTGGGGTTGTTTTTCAGGGGTTGGGCTTGGCCCCTTAGTTCCAGTGAAAGGAACTCTTAATGCTTCAGCATACCAAGACATTTTGGACAATTTTATGCTCCCTACTTTGTGGGAACAGTTTGGGGATGGCCCCTTCCTGTTCCAACATGACTGCGCACCAGTGCACAAAGCAAGGTCCATAAAGACATGGATGAACAAGTTTGGTGTGGAGGAACTTGACTGGAACTTGACTGGCCTGCACAGAGTCCTACACTGACCTCAACCCGATAGAACACCTTTGGGATGAATTAGAGCAGAGACTGCAAGCCAGGCCTTCTCGCCAACGATTATTTACAACAGGATAAATATTAGTTAGAGGATTTTTAAATAAATCCTGCTGTAATGTGTTGGCTTGATTATTAAAATTATATATCTAATGATATATCATTAAAATCTTTAAACAACAACTTTTACCAAAAAAAAAAAAAAAAAAGGCTTAGCAGAGGCTGTGCATTTTGCCGGGTGTTAAAAAGTAACACTGAAGCAGTGTTAAAGTTAATGAGATAATTGATTGATGATTGAGTGGTGATTGACAATTAGTGGTGACACCTGATATCAATAAGCAGAATCGCTGAAGGAAAAAGAGAAAAATGGTGTTAATTAATGTTTTATGGAATGTTTCATTTCAAGTCACCATGAAATAGGTCAGCATTTGCTTTAGTTGGGCTCTTGACTCTTTACCTTTCATTATTAACTTTTCTCTGGATGTTTTAATAAAGCAGATTTATGTGTTTTGTGTTTGTGTTTGTGTTTGTAAAGCACATTTGTTATGGTCAGAGAAAAAAAAGATCCGGTAAAAATATAATTCGATGATTTTATAATTTTGTAATTTTTTGATGTAATTTAGATAATTGTTAGAATAACTGTTTGTCTAGCATTTAAGAATTTACTGTGTTTTGTAGAGCATGTTGTTTTACTAACAAATATTATTTCCATTAATTTTACAATTAGTGTTGTGCATTATACGATCACCAAGCATTACATTTAGGAGAAAGAAAAGAAATTGTATTGTCTGTATTTCCTGGAGAAATTCTTTTTCAGAAGTTGTTTTATTTTTGTTTAGTACAACATAATGTGAATAAATTGTTCATTGTTATATTGATAACAGCAGAGTTAGAGAGAACTGCTGTGGGTGGAGCTGTATAATGATCAACACAACACTTTTCTCTCCTTTCCTCTGCTCTTTTCTGTTCAGGAAATAAATATTAATATCATCCACATTCTGAGTGTGCGTGCTATTGAAGGGTGGGACAAACCGGGCCAGAAAGAAACCAAAGGTCACATATATGCAGTATCTCACAAAAGTGAGTACACCCATCACATTTCAGCAACCATTTTACTATATCTTCTCAATGGACAATACTATAGAAATGAAACTTGGATATATTTTAGAGTAGTCAATGTGATGCTTATATAGCAGTATAGATTTACTGTACTCTGAAAATAACTTAACATAAAGCCATTATTGTGAAAATAGCTGGCAATGAAAGTGAGTACACCCTAAGTTATAACAGTTGTATGTTGTTTAACCATGTGAAGCCACATGTCCTATTCATCATGTTCATGTTTTTTGACTGCTTGACAGGACCATACAAATGTGTATTAGTGTATTAGAGTGTATTAGAGCATTTAAAATTTGGTGCTTTGTGTACATTTGTTTCATACTGATCACTGGATCTTCAACATGGCACCTCATGGCAAAGAACTCCCTGAAGATTTGAGAATTAGATTTGTTGCTCTCCACAAAGATGGCCTAGGCTATAAGAAGATCGGTAACACCATGAAACTGAGTTACAGCACAGTGGCCAGGGTCATAGAGAGAGGTTTTCCAAGACAGGTTCCACTCAGAACAGGCCAAAGAAGTTGAGTCCTTGTGCTGTACGTCAGGTGCAGAAGCTGGCTTCAAAAAACAGATGCATGAGTGCTGCCAGCAATGCTTTAGAGGTTGCGGAAGCAGAAGGTCAGCTTATCAGTGCTCAGACCATAGCTCAGACCTTGTCGGTGCTCAGACCCGTCATCCCAGAAGGAAGCCTCTTCTGAAGCTGGCTCACAAGAAAGCCCGTTAACAGTTTGCTGAAGTCAACCTGTCCAAGAGCATGAATTACTGGAACCATGTTATCTGGTCTGATGAGACTAAACTCATATGTATATATGAGTGCTATGACAAACTCCTGTACACTTCACTGCACACTGAACAAGCAAAAAACACAAGACAGTTGTGTTTTACATTTTTCAGTTTGGTGTGTATGTGGCTAATCATTTTATGTTTGTGTGTAGAGTTACTAATACCATTTTTAGAATAGTTAAAATAGTTTTGAATGAAGTGTCTGTTTTAGAAAGATTTGTGTGGCATTTTGCATGTTGTGTGCATGTTTTGTGGTTTTGTGTTTAGAGTTTTGAGAAATGGAGGCACAGATTCAAAAACTGTGTAAGCAATTTGAAAAAACGAATTATAGTATAAACCCTTTAGTTTAAACATGCTCATGCGAATAGCTTTTAGAGGCTACAGTATTTCTGTATGTTTGTTCTGCGATTAGTATGTAAAGCTTATAAAAACAATGAGCTTTTGTGATAAACACGGATACTGGAGTTTAAAAAAATACTAGTATGCAAATGATTTGATGGAAAGCAAATAACAACACAGCCATTTCTTTCAACAAAAAACAACTAAAGTGTGTGTGTGTGCGTGTGTGCGTGCGTGCATGCTTGTTTTCATGATTTATAAGGGCACAAATTTGTATAATGACATGGGTATTACACTGCTATTATGACGTAAACATGAAATATGAGGGCATTTCATGAGTCCTCATGTTTAAAATAGCTTTAAAAACATACTAAACAATGTTATATTAAAAATGTAACAATGCATAAAGTTTTCTGTGATGGGGTTTAGGAGTAGGGCAGTGGCGATTTCTTTAAGACTGCAAGGGAAGCTCGGCTTCCCTTATAATGTCACAAAATTAATGGTCAAATATGTACTATTGTATTAACATTTTATTGACTAAAAATGCGTTAGAAAACGTTCATCTCAAAGACGAGTTCGTTCAGAATCAGTTACATATAGCAGGTCGGCTGATTAGATTTCCTTCTCATATATTCCCGCAGCGTCACAGTGCATTTCCCTATTGAAGCTACATCTGCAGGTGTAGAAAGGAGCTTCTCCTGTTTAAAGCGACTCAAGTCCTACACCCGAAACACAATGGGCCAAGGCCGTTTAAGCAGCCTAGCTCTGCTGGCCATTGAGAGGACACTGGTCAAGTCACTTGAAAAGACTCCTAGTTGGTACGACAGGGTCACAGACCATTTTCTTGAAAAGGAACGTAGGGCAGAATTTACTTTTAAATAAATAGACAATTTTATGATGTAGGCCAAAAATGAGCTTCCCCTCTCTGACAGACCAGTAGCCGCCACTGGAGTAGGGGTAGTGTAGGGGAAGAGAATAAACAGTTTGTACAGTATAAAAACCATTACGCCAATGGAATTTCCCCACTAAGAAAGCAAAACAAACCTGTTTGTGTGTGTGTGTGTGTGTGTGTGTGTGTGTGTGTGTGTGTGTGTGTGTGCATTAATAAAGTTATGACACCATCAATATGCTCTGTTGGCACACACAGTTATCTGGGGTGTGAATTTCCATATCAACACATCAGAAAACACATTTTGTTTGAGAATGATTTTATCTAGTCCTCTACGTGATAGCTTTAGATAATCACTGATTCTTGAGAAGTGGGAAAAAACAGGGTGCAAAATTGAAAAAACAAAAACCTTATACTTAGTGCTGTAGTTGCACTGACACTTGAAAACAATGCATAAAGTTTTCTGTGATGGGGTTTAGGAGTAGGGCAGTGGCTATTTCTTTAAGACTGCAAGGGAAGCTCGGCTTCCCTTATAATGTCACAAAATTAATGGTCAAATATGTACTATTGTATTACAGTTTTTCTTGATTGTTTACACACATTTTCTGAAAGCATGCCTCATACTCTCAGAACTCTACACACAAATCAAAAAACACACACACAATGGGCAAAACCCCTCAATTCTCCTGCAAAATGAAACTTTAGATTCAAAACAATGTTCTTTCTTCTCAAAATGGTATTTTGTTTTCGAATGACACACACAAACCATCATATGAATAGACATTTATAAGAACCAGTTGAACACTAATGTGCTCTATGTAAAACACTATGATGAATGGAAAACACTTCTCCATTCATCATAATGACTTTGGTCTTTATTTGGTTCAGTGTTACACTTACTACAGACAGTACATAAGTGTGTTGTAAAATATTTGTAGTATATATTGTTACGTGTACTGGTATAGAGATGAGGCAGATACGGATTTCCACAATGATACACACTTCTTTAATTCAACAAGGCAGGAAACACCAAACATACACTTTATCACAACATACAACGAGAACGGACAAGGAGTGAATGGGAACACAGGGTATAAATACATATGACTAACAAAGGGAGCTAAACAAGGTGATGGGAGGATTAACAAGACACAGGTGGATCAAGTGAACTAATCAACAGAACGGGGAAACTAGGTCACAGGGGAAGACAAACATGGGACTCTGTAACAGTTCGCCCCCTCCCGAATAGGCGCGTCCTCGCGCCGTAAGAGTCCAGAGGAGGGAGGGAGGGGGTTCTGGAGGAGGGCGGAGTACAAACAAAAAAGAAAAGAGTCCATAGAAAACAACAAAGACAGTCCAAGGGGGAGTGGAGGGTGGGAGGAGCCAGGGGGAAGCCAGGAGCAGGAGGAGCCAGATGTTACCCCAGAAGCCAGCCAGGACGAGGCCCCAGGGTAGAGTCGCAGGTGGGAGGAGCCATGGTGGAGTCGGCTTGGGGGCAGACGACACCCTGGGGACGACCAACGGAGATGCAGCTGGAGACCCAGGTGTAACTGAAGAGCCGACGAGCCCACGTGCAGCCGATGGTCCTGGAGACCGAGGAGGAGCCATGGCGACGAGCGTCCGAGGAGGAGGCGGACATCCAGAGGGCAGAGGCTGAGCCGGTGGGACCGAGGATGTAGGCGGAGCTGGAGGGAAGGAGGAGCCAGACGGAGCCGTAGGTGCAGGCAGGTGGACGACTGACCAAGGCGGAGCCGGAAAGACGAGGGAGCCCGGAGAAGCCGTATGGCCGATGGTGTCCGGTGGAGCCGAGGGGGGGAGGAGCCAGGGTGACGCCGAAGTGTCGACGCGCCGAGGTGGAGCAGGGGGCGTGGAGGCTGGAAGTGGAGGCAGGGGATCCTCTTGAGTGGATGTAGTGGAGGACCTGAAGATGCTCGACATCCCCACCTGGCATGTGGGAGATGTCGAGCAGCTGAAGGGCAGAGGTGATGGTGGGGCTGAGGAACTGGCTGTGAGACTGGGTGACGGAGGAGGCGGGAGAGGGAGGCTGGGTGGGCAGACAGGGAACTCAGGAGACGGAGATCTGGAGAACACTGGAGATTGGTCCTCTGGAGGCTCAGGAGAATCATTAAAAACAGGAGAATCAGGGGAATGGGAAGTCACCTCTCCGAAAAAATCAATTAAATCAGCTGTAAAAATGTCTTTCAGTTCCTCAGCATATTTGCCAGTGTCAGTCATAGTTTTCGTCGTGGTGGTGTTGTGGGTGGAGCTTTTCTCCCAGCCCTCGAGCTCCACAAGCACTCCCACGACGTCAGATGATGTTACCGGCTCACGCACCTGGTCAGAACCTTGCTGTGAGGTTGGCTCCGGGGCGATGGTACGGTCCGATCCTTTCCTCGGTCCTGGCTCATCCATCGCGGTGGGCTGGCCTCCTCGGTCTGCGGTGGGCTCGTGAAACATCTCCGTTGTGACGTTCGTCGATGGTGACTGACTGGCTTCTGGCAGTGGAGTGGGGCTGGCGGCGAAGTCATCCTCCGCGGGGCAGATGGTAAACGGAGAGTTGTTGTTTACCAGCACCCACTCCACGAGTGCGGCGAAGTCCTTCTGAGGACCGCTCCCTGGGAGGCGTGCCCGGGACCGCTCACTAAGGATGGAGATGTAGAACACGCAGAGCGAGCGGTCTGGATAGTGTGTGAGGCACGCCAACTCCAAAAAATCCAGGGTGTGTGATTCCAGGGAGCGGTCCCTCTGCTCCAGGCACAAAAGGGCAACAGCAGGGTCCATGGTGACGGAGAAAGGGGAAAAAACAAACAAAAAGAAAATCGCCGCAAAAACTGTATTGGTCCGTTCTTCTGTTACGTGTACTGGTATAGAGATGAGGCAGATATGGATTTCCACAATGATACACACTTCTTTAATTCAACAAGGCAGGAAACACCAAACATACACTTTATCACAACATACAACGAGAACGGACAAGGAGTGAATGGGAACACAGGGTATAAATACAGATGACTAACAAAGGGAGCTAAACAAGGTGATGGGAGGATTAACAAGACACAGGTGGATCAAGTGAACTAATCAACAGAACGGGGAAACTAGGTCACAGGGGAAGACAAACATGGGGCTCTGTAACATATATATTATATATTATATATATAATAGTTTTTATAGTCAGAACACACAAATACACAGTAACAATTATTTTATTTTTCCAACAAAAACAATGTACAGTGCACATCCCAACCAACGCAAAGTTGCACATACAGTACAAAACAACAGAAGAATTTACTGTATACAGTTACAGTAAAAAAAAACAACTATGCTGCTCTGCCTCTGTTTCCATTGTTGGCATCCATTGCTCCAAAACAGAAGAGCTCACCTGTTGCCCTTTTATGCTAAAGCTCTGTTTGCTAATTGTAAAAATGTGTGACAGGTGTTTGCCCATGTGATGAGTCAGTGTGCATATTTGAATGGCAGTGTGTTTCTTGTGAAAACAAGAGATTTTTCTGCCCGAAAATTGTGCCAAATGCAGAGAATTGTGTGTAGTGTTTTGAACAAAATTGTGTGTTAGAACTGCAATGTGAGTGTAAAGCAGGAATTGTGCTTGTAGTTTAGCAGAATTGGTTCAGGGGGTTGGTGCATGAGTTACATGTTGTGGTCATTGTGTCTCAAGTACCAATATTTGTGTGTAAACAATTGAGAAAAACTGTAACATTTTATTGACTAAAAATGCGTTAGAAAACGTTCATCTCAAAGACGAGTTCGTTCAGAATCAGTTACATATAGCAGGTCGGCTGACTCGATTTCCTTCTCATACATTCCCGCAGCGTCACAGTGCATTTCCCTATTGAAGCCCAGCGTCCATTGACTTCAGTGGGGCTGTTTTGAATGTTTTTTTTCAGCGCTTCAAAACTAGACGGTCATTGGATAAACGCTGCAATTATGTCCCGCCCACGGACGCTCAGCGTCTCTAGGGGTGAATGGGGAGTGGGCCGGCCCGGACTCCGAGCTTCTGCGTGATGATTGGAGGGTCTGTCGAAAGACTGCATCTCCTTTTGACTGACAGCGATTCTGTACTATAAGGAATCACTGAAGCTATTCGTGCTCAGTCCCATCGCGGATTTCTCAAGTTCAGTCGAAATAAAAACTGCTGCAACCTATTTCTTTGATATTTGCTTGGCGAAATTGCTTCATTTTCATCATACATTTAACACAATTATACACCGCGTTCCTTGTTTCAGTTTTACAGAGTTTAATTTTTTTTTTTAGATCGTTCATTCATTCATTCCTTCATTCATTCATTCATTCATATAACGTTAGTAGGCTAGGCTAGCGTCGTGGGTGAAACTGCGCACGATGGCAGACGGTGCTAATATTGTCGACCTGATTTTGGCGAAGCCATTTGAAAGTGTTCCTTACGAGGAAAAACTTAGAATTAACACCTAAGATCAACACCTAAGATTGATTTAGTGCAAAAGATAGGGAAAAATAACAGGTCTTTTCAGCTCTCCTGGTATGACAAAGTTAGCTGGCTGACTGGAAGTGCTGTGACAAATAAAATGTACTGCTGGCCATGCCTCTTGATGAAACCATCTCACGGATGTGTTGTTTGGTCAAAGGTGGGGTTTGGAGATCTGTCTAACTTTGACAGGGCATATAAAAGACATGAAAAGAGCAATGAACATGTGAGTGCATGTGCAAGATTAAGTTGCATGGGCAGGATCAGGGTTGAGCATGCAATAAATGGACAGTGCAATTGCTCAGCTTTACAAACTGTTCTCATTAGTGGCAACAATTGGAGCTACATCTGCAGGTGTAGAAAGGAGCTTCTCCTGTTTAAAGCGACTCAAGTCCTACACCCGAAACACAATGGGCCAAGGCCGTTTAAGCAGCCTAGCTCTGCTAGCCATTGAGAGGGCACTGGTCAAGTCACTTGAAAAGACTCCTAGTTGGTACGACAGGGTCTCAGACCATTTTCTTGAAAAGGAACGTAGGGCAGAATTTACTTTTAAATAAATAGACAATTTTATGATGTAGGCCGAAAATGAGCTTCCCCTCTCTGACAGACCAGTAGAGTCTGGAGTAGGGGTAGTGTAGGGGAATAGAATAAACAGTTTGTACAATATAAAAACCATTACGCCAATGGAATTTCCCCACTAAGACAGCAAAACAAACCTGTTTGTGTGTGTGTGTGTGTGTGTGTGTGTGTGTGTGTGTGTGTGTGTGTGTGTGTGCATTAATAAAGTTATGACACCATATATGCTCTGTTGGCACACACAGTTATCTGGGGTGTGAATTTCCATATCAACACATCAGAAAACACATTTTGTTTGAGAATGATTTTATCTAGTCCTCTACGTGATAGCTTTAGATAATCACTGATTCTTGAGAAGTGGGAAAAAACAGGGTGCAAAATTGAAAAAAAAAAAAAAAACCCTTATACTTAGTGCTGTAGTTGCACTGACACTTGAAAATTTCTTGGAAAAATAACACATGGAATGCTCAACCCCCGAGTCATCCTCTTGCATCAGCATTCCACCAGCTCCAACAGCACTCGCATCAACACTCAACTGAAAAGTTTGTGTGAAATCAGGAGCCGAGATTTCACTCCAGTCAAATTTTCTTGAAGTGCTAAGAAGGTAGGGACATACCATAGCAAAATTATAACAGAATCCACGGTAGTATCCCGCCATTCCCAGAAACCTCCAAAGTTCACGTTTATTTACAGCAATGGGAAAATCAAGGATCGCACTCACTTTGGCCATCACGGGCTTCACACTCCCCCGACCTACCATTTTACCCCGATACGTGATCACTGCTTTTGCAAACTCATATTTGAAAGATTCAAATTTAAGGAAGCCTCAGCCAGACGACTGAACACTTGGTCTAAACGATCCCCCCCCAACTGTTGGAATAAATGATTAGATCATCCAGATATGCTTTGCAATTCTTCACTCCTGACAAAACCTTCTGCATCAGCCACTGGAAAGTCACATTATTACATTATATTGCAGAAAGCTATCAGGAGTGACAAACACAGATATTTCGCTAGCATGGGCCATTAAAGGGACCTGCCAATACCCTTTAAGGAGATCTAGTTTAGTAACATAAGTGGCAGAACCAATTCGATCGACACCATCTTTAATGCGGGGGAAAAGGAAAAGTATCTGCCTTAGTCACATTGTTAATCCATGCAGAAACGGAAAAAAGAGTTTGGTTTCTGGACCAAAAGACATGGAGATCTCCACAGACTCTGACTATGGACAGCCAATTAATTTTTCAGCAAATACTCCACCTCATTTTTAATTGCAGTTCATTTCATAGGGTTCAGTCGGTACGGATGTTGCTTTATAGGCAAAGAAGTACCCACATCAATATCATGACACAGGACTGTAGTTCTACCCGGAACATCAGAGAACAGAGAGGGGTATTTTCGTATCACTCTCACTACATCCTCTCGTTGGCATGCCAGCAAATGTTCTGAGAATCTAAATTATTCAAAACAACTGAATTCTCCAGACGTACCCCACAACCTTGACAGTCCTCCACCATATCATCCTCCCCTCCTCAGAACTAACATGAATAGGGGTAGCATGCATTGATGACGAGGGAGTCTGTGTCACCTCTCGCACATGATATGATTTAAGTATATTGATGTGACAGACCCGGTCAGACCTCTTACGTCTTAATCTGTCTCACTAAGCTTCTGTTCTATCATATAAGGACCAACAAATTTCACTTGAAATGTAGATTCAGGGATGGGAAGTAGAATAAGAACTAAATCACCCGCCTGAAAGTTATGCTATACACTTTTCTGGTCAAAGCGCTTCTTGCACACCAGCCAGATGAGCATTAGCGAACGGAGAGGGACTAAAATCTTTGCGTGGCAGGGGGAGCTACCGCTCGACCTGTCACTCGACCCCTCACCGCTAGGGGCAGCTGCCACTCGACCTGCCACAGTTATATGCGCCTGCCTCTGGACCCGCCACTGTTATATGCGCCTGCCTCGAGACCCGCCATGTGCCTGCCTTGGTACACGCCACGGATATATACACCTGCTTCGGGACCCGTCACAGATATATGAAATATGCCGATTGATATTTGCGTGCAAACAGGGCAATCCATGTACATATTTGTCATCTTAACTTATATTAATTAACTTATATTTCTCTTTGCCCATAATGGAGCTCTTCTTAAATACAAGCTGATGAAATAGAGAGAATAAAGCTTTTATTTGCACTTTCTTTTAAATATAATAATTAAAAATATAATTATTAGTTATAATGAAATTATTATTAATTTAAAAGGTATAAAAGGCAGAACCCCCAAACTATTTGTATCATTAATGTTATCGGCAAATATCACTCTAAATAATCTGGTAGGGCTAGTGCTATCGCTCGTTTCTTAGCACGGGACATATACTTTGCTGCTGACCAAAAGGTGGAACAACAATCAAATGACTAGACATATAGAACTCCCGCTACAAGTCTGTGCTCTGGCCAGCGTAGCGCAAATCGTTTTGTATCTGAAGGGCTGTGCTGAACCCAGTGGCTAGCACAGCGCATACCGTGTCCTGTGTGAATGCCCCATAAGCTGTGCCTGGCGCAACGCTTAGTAAAAGCCACAAGACGTGCTCCATTATGGGCAAAAAAAAGAGCAAATAAAATATAAGTTAAGATGGCAAAGTGCAATTCTGCTGTTATTTATCTATCTGTTTGCTCGTGTGCATCAGTCGAGTGTCTGGTAGCTGTAAACAGTGATAGATCTTGAGGCAGGCGCAACGCTAAGCTGTGGCTGGTGTGACGCTTAGTAAAAGCCATGAGACGTGCTCCATTATGGACAAATGGACAATTTTGCAATTATCTCAACCCACCTGTAAAATGAACTCCCTCAGCTGTCGGGGTTTCTGACCTAGACTTTACTTCAGACTCCACAACCAACTGATTTTTTCAGAATCAGTACCAAGGAAAGAGTCAGCGATGTCAATTACATCGTTGAACTTCTTCAATTGCGACCTTGTTACTACACAGGCTGGGAACACCATAGGAAATTGAACAGACAAATCAGGCTGAAGGCAGGCATCAGGTCTATTAGCCACCACTGGGCAAAGGAAAACGTTAGCCCCAGTGAGGTCATTCCCAGGAATTATACTAACCCTGTCCACAGGTAATTTAGGGCGCACACACAACTCAACAGCTCCTGTAACAAGATCAGATTTTAAGTGAACATTATGGAGTGGAACATGAACATATCCCATCTCGATACCTTGCAGCAACACATTTCTACCCATATAGGACTGATCAGAAAAGGGCAAGACATATTTACACACAAAGGACTGGGCAGAACCAGTCTCTCGCAAAATCAAAACTGGTTTCGTTTCAAAACCATTTGCAAATGCTGCAGTGCCATGCAAAATAAACGGGCCATAGGTCGAGACAGATTCAGATACAGACTGAACAAAAGCCACGTTTAGTTTTTAGCAGCCGCTTTCTGCTTCTAGGCCTTGCAGTCAGTGATTAAATGGTCAGGATCTAAACAAAAGAAAAAGATCCTGTTCTCCACTGTCCAACCCGAAGTAAACTGACGGGGTGGCCTTACGCTCTTCCCCATTAACTATGGGGGAACTAGACACAAACGGGATTTTGAAAAGTGGGGGGACATGCCCCCCTTGTCCCCAGTGGAAATTACGCCTTATATATATATATATATATATATATATATATATATATATATATATATATATATATATATATATATATATATATATATATATATGAAGAGTTCAGATGCAAAAGCCGCTAAACGCCATCTCTGTCAAAAATGAGATAATGACATTGAACGAATGCTTGTACGTAGTACACGTTCAACAAATCACGTGTTTCAAATCCTCTAAATCGCAGCGTCAGCCCATTCAGAAATATTGGTTTGTTGGCAAAAGCCTCTAGACGCCACTTCCCTTTGGCGGCAAAAGCCGCTATATTCCGAGAACCAATCAGAAGGCGGTTTTTCTTTGAGCGGTTTCAATATAGCGGCGCGCTGAGGAGATTTTTTTAGAGTCAGATTCAGATTGAGATTTTTAAAATAAAAGATGGAGTATGATGAAATGGATCTGTCACAGACACGCCAGGCTCCACCTCACCACAGTACCCACGCACCCAATCACCAGCTTATTAATCACCGCCACCTGCACCTCATTCACTCTGCAATCACCAGCACTACAAAGCCACCACTCTCACACACACTCACTGTCCGGTCTCGTTTGCACTACGCCATGTATATGCTTACCTTAAGGACTCCCCTTCAACATACTTACCTGCTCCAGCGATCTCCTTCATCTCCTTCGTCTCCTGGTCCCTTCGTGTGCTTACCCATCTGTGTGTGTGAGTGTCTCCAACGTCTCCCTCCATCTCAGCTCAACTCCTGGATCCACAAACCACACAAGGACAGTATTACTTTATATTCATCTCTCAAGAACCTGATAACAGCCATTACCACTCTGTGTTCCACATATTGTTCCAATAAACTCACCTGGATTGCTTTTATCTCTGCCTCCGTGTCTATATCATAACAGAAGACCGGACCATAACAACTAACGGCATGATGACAAACGATCCATTCCAGGAACTCGTGGACGTGCTGCGTCGAGCACTCACACCACAGCCCTCAACATCGTCATCCCACAACACGGCTGTCTCCGCACCCACCAGCACCACTCCTTCACCTGCATTCACCGCCAGTCCCATGGCCAAACCGGCGCCCTACTCTGGATCGGCGGAGGAATGCAGCGGATTTCTTCTCCAATGTGAGCTGGTCCTGGAGATGCAGCCGCACCTCTACACCACAGACACGGCTAAAATAGCGTTCATTATTTCACAACTGCAAGGGAAGGCTCTGCAATGGGCAGATTCGTTGTGGACCCAGAAAGGCCCAGTCGTCCAATCCTATTCGGCGTTCGTCTCCCACTTCCGGGAAGTATTCGGGAAACCTCTGACTGATTCCTCGACTGGTGAGAAACTTTATAATCTAAAGCAAAGAAACCTATCTGTTAACGAATATGCCTTGCAGTTTCGAACGCTAGCCGCCACCAGCGGATGGAACGAGCAAGCCCTCATCACCACGTTCCGTCAGGGGCTGGAACCCTCCGTGCGGCTGCATCTCGCTGCATACGAGGACTCCATGGGATTAGAACGCTTCATCCAACTCGCCATCCGCGTGGGGTCCCGTATGCAGTCGTGCATTCAAGAACACCAGGGCCAGTCATCCACCACTAACCTCCTCCGTCGGTCCGAACCCGTCAGCTCCCCAGAACCAGCCAACGAACCCATGCAAATTGATCACTCTCGTCTCACCCCTAACGAAAGACAAAGAAGGCTGGCCCTGAATCTCTGTCTCTATTGCGGAACAATGGGGCATAATCTCTCCACATGCCCAATCCGTCCTCCTCGACCCGTGGTGAGTGCAATATTTCCCTCCATTCAGAAAATGAAACCACTCACTACAACTGTAACTCTTACTGCTGCTAACATCTCTGTTCCAGTGGTGGCGCTCCTTGATTCAGGGTCAGCCGGAAACTTCATCTCAGGCACCCTCTGTAGACAACTCAACCTTAAGATCTCTCCTTCACCGACGAGCTATCAAATCCACTCCATCACGGGCAAACCCCTAAGCCGCAGACACATCCGTCACTGCGTGGGTCCACTACAACTCAGCATCGGTATCCTGCACACTGAACACATCCATTTGCTGGTTCTGGAGGAATCCACCGCTGACGTGGTTCTAGGGCGCCCGTGGCTGGAACAACACAACCCCAACATCTCCTGGCGCACGGGCGAAGTCCTGAAGTGGGGCGATCACTGCTTCCCAGACTGCTTCCCAGCGCTTCCTGTTCCAAAACCTCCACTCTCCAAGTCTCTTCTCGTGAATGCCACGTCCATCGAGAGCCCTGTTGAGAAGCGCTCGGTGGATGTTCCCCCTGACTACGCCCCTTCAGCGACGTCTTCTGCCCGCAACGCGCCTCCAAGCTTCCTCCACACCGGCCATGGGACTGCGCCATCGATCTGCTGCCGGGTGAACCAGTGCCCAGGGGACGCATATACCCCCTGTCCATACCGGAGGAGAAGGCCATGGAGGAATACATCAAGGAGGCACTCGAACAAGGTTACATCCGCCCGTCTACTTCCCCTGCTGCTTCAAGCTTCTTCTTCGTGGCAAAGAAGGACGGAGGCTTGAGGCCATGCATCGATTACCGTGCACTCAACAAGATCACCATCAAGTTCCGATACCCACTTCCCCTCGTCCCAGCGGCCCTGGAACATCTCCGCGGTGCCACTGTGTTCACCAAGTTGGACCTCCGCAGCGCGTATAACCTCATCCGGATACGTGAGGGGGACGAGTGGAAGACCGCCTTCGTCACGCCCACTGGACACTACGAGTACCTCGTGATGCCGTATGGCCTGGTCAACGCCCTCCGTATTCCAGGATTTCATCCACGAGGTGCTCCGGGAGTTTCTCCATAAGTCCGTTCTGGTTTATATAGATGACATCCTCATCTACTCCCGGAGCTTGGCCGAACATCGCCACCACGTTGCGGAGGTCCTCCAGCGCTTACGGCAGTTCCATCTCTTCCTCAAGGCTGAAAAATGCTCATTCCACCAACCCTCCGTCCAGTTCCTGGGGTACGTGATTGATCACAGTGGCATCCGGATGGACGAGGGGAAGGTCTCCGCCATACAGTCCTGGCCCACTCCTACCACCATCAAAGAACTCCAAAGATTCCTAGGTTTCTCCAATTTCTATCGCCGGTTCATCAAAAACTACAGCACAATCGTCAGTCCACTCACCAACCTCCTCCGTCACCAGCCCAAGTCTCTGTCCTGGTCTCCATTAGCCACCGACGCCTTTGAGACCCTGAAGAAGGCCTTCACCACCGCTCCCTCCTCGTCCACCCTAACCCGGACCTCCCGTTCATAGTAGAGGTGGACGCATCTACCACCGGAGTGGGAGCGGTCCTTTCACAGCAGCAGGGGACACCAAGTAGACTCCATCCATGCGCCTTCTTCTCCCGCAAGCTCAACCCGGCGGAGGTCAACTACGACATCGGTGACCGCGAACTCCTGGCCGTCAAGCTTGCCCTTGAGGAGTGGAGGCATTGGTTGGAGGGAGCTACTCACCCATTTCAAGTCCTCACTGATCACAAGAATCTCGAATATCTGAAGGCCGCAAAGAGACTCAATCCTCGCCAAGCTCGCTGGGCTATGTTCTTCTCTAGATTCAACTTCTCCATCTCCTACCGTCCTGGTTCAAAGAATACGAAGGCTGACGCCTTATCTCGCCTCTATGCTCCTGAGGAAAAGCCCGAAAAACCTGATACTATTCTGCCGGAGTCCATCTTCGTGAGCCCCATCCAGTGGTCCGAAGAAACCATTCCCTCCGCCAATGCCTCCACACGCACTCCGCCGGGTTGCCCACCGGGCTTGCAGTACATCACACGGACACGTCGCACTCCACTCCTGCACAACGTTCACTCTTCACTTGGCACTGGTCACCCGGGGGTCAAGGAGACCCTCTCGTTGCTCAAACAACGCTTCTGGTGGCCCAACATGGCCAACGACGTCAGGAGGTACGTGCAGGGCTGCAGGGAGTGTGCCATCTCCAAGAGCCCACGCCATCTTCCCACCGGCAAGCTCTTTCCTCTGCCCGTTCCTGAGAGACCCTGGTCACACCTGGGAGTGGACTTCGTCACCGATCTCCCCGAGTCTGACGGTCACACATGCATCCTGGTGGTGGTGGACCGCTTCTCAAAGTCCTGCCGCCTGATACCCCTGGAGGGTCTACCTACCGCCATGGCCACCGCAGAACTAATGTTTAATCATGTTTTTCGCTATTATGGATTACCTGAAGACATCGTCTCCGACAGAGGACCCCAGTTTGTCTCACACGTCTGGAAAGCCTTCTTCTCCCTCCTGGGTGTGACCGTCAGCCTATCGTCTGGATACCATCCTCAGTCGAACGGGCAGACGGAACGGAAGATCCAGGAGATCGGCCGCTTCCTGCGTACCTTCTGTCACGGCCACCAGAACTCCTGGAACCAGTACCTGGGTTGGGCCGAGTACGCACAAAACTCTCTCCGCCAAGCCTCAACGGGACTAACACCCTTCCAGTGCGTACTCGGCTACCAACCCCCGATGTTCCCCTGGGACGGGGAACCCTCCAACGTTCCGGCAGTCGACTACTGGTTCCGGGAGAGCGAGAGGGTGTGGGACTCAGCTCACCACCAGCTGCAGAGGGCCCTGCGCAGACGCAAGATGGCAGCCGACCTTCGACGCTCCGAGGCTCCTGTCTACCAGCCGGGGCAGAAGGTCTGGCTGTCCACCCGGGACATCAGGATGCGTCTGCCCTGCAAAAAGCTGAGTCCCCGCTTCATTGGCCCGTTCACCATCCTTCGGCAGATCAACCCCGTCACCTATCGTCTCCAACTCCCGGCACAGTATAGTAGAATCCATCCTACATTTCACGTGTCTCTACTTAAACCTCACCACCCTTCTGTTGTTCCCTCCACAGAGCCTGACGTGGCAGCCGCCGAGCCCCCCTTCCACTTCTCCTAGAAGACGGCACAGCCTACGTGGTCCACGAGATCTTGGATTCCCGGCGCCGTGGTGGTAAACTCGAATACCTCGTGGACTGGGAGGACTATGGTCCCGAGGAACGCTCATGGATTCCCAGGAACGATATCCTTGATCCTCTTCTGTTACAGAACTTCCATACCAACCATCCAGACAGACCTGCCCCACGACCCAGGGAAGACCACCACGACGTCGGGGTCCGCGGCCCTCAGGAGCGGGCCGTGGGAGGGGGGGTACTGTCACAGACACGCCAGGCTCCACCTCACCACAGTACCCACGCACCCAATCACCAGCTTATTAATCACCGCCACCTGCACCTCATTCACTCTGCAATCACCAGCACTACAAAGCCACCACTCTCACACACACTCACTGTCCGGTCTCGTTTGCACTACGCCATGTATATGCTTACCTTAAGGACTCCCCTTCAACATACTTACCTGCTCCAGCGATCTCCTTCATCTCCTTCGTCTCCTGGTCCCTTCGTGTGCTTACCCATCTGTGTGTGTGAGTGTCTCCAACGTCTCCCTCCATCTCAGCTCAACTCCTGGATCCACAAACCACACAAGGACAGTATTACTTTATATTCATCTCTCAAGAACCTGATAACAGCCATTACCACTCTGTGTTCCACATATTGTTCCAATAAACTCACCTGGATTGCTTTTATCTCTGCCTCCGTGTCTATATCATAACAGGATCAGCCTGTCCTACTAATATTGAATGGCAGAAGAAAATGTTATTTACCTCAAAACTCTGCCTGTCATAAGGCAAAATAGCCTACAGTGGAAATGGCTTCGTCGCAATTTTATCATGCACTCATAACAGTTCTTCGTGCAGTGCCATTACTTTGAAGGAATCAGATTTATTATACATCAAACAACAGCTCTATTTCGCCAAAGACAAAGTCAAACAAGATGCTATTCTTCTGTCTCATATGGAAGCTGTGCCATGTAAACGGAGGAGGCAAACGTGGAGGCTGAATAGAAGAGACGTGTTAGATCCCTGTGTAAAGAGGTTTGTCTACTGTTTAGTTTTTAAGTGATAAGTGCTCTCATCTTTTTCAGGATTTTTAGTTGCATCTTTAGTGATTTTTCAACTATTTACCATGTTTTGTCCCAAATAGGTGGATTTAGAGTTTTTTGCAAAAAAAAAAAGCACAAGTGGATTTAGCTGGTTTTGACGCAAAAGAAAATCTAACTTGTTAAAAACCAATAAACATTTTGACATTTTTGAAAAAAAAGTTATTTTATTCACTAGCTAATAACCTTATCATTACCTTTAAAATGAAACTCCTGAACTTGATCGTAAAAGCCTGGTAAAAAATGCTAATTTTAAAGAAAATCTGATGGATTTAGAGGGTTTTGCATCTGAACTCTTCATATATATATATATATATATATATATATATATATATATATATATATATATATATATATATTGTGATGATCCCGGCACTGAGATGTGTTAATTGGTTGCCCCATCCAGGACTCAACTTGATGGGCGGTTCATTTGGGTGCACCTGCAGTTTCTGCTGTGGCGTTTCTTTAAAAAGAGACTGTTGGCATTGATAGGACGGGAACTTGGGTTTTGGAAGCTTTGTTTGAGTTCTCTTTTGTTTGGTTGTGTCTTTGCTTTGTTATTTGGGTTTTGCTTTTCCTTTGATCCCCATGTTGTTTTGTTCTTACGTCTTTCAACATCACAACATTACATTACAGATTCATTCAGACACCTTGCTTTATGCACTAATTAAACTGATGGTTACATAAACATTTTTATCTTATTTTTGCAAATTAATTTAATTTAATAAAGCTTTTTCCTTTTTGACTTAATTATGGCAGTGTGTGCCCTTTTTGTTGCTTCCCTATATATATATATATATATCTATCTATCTATCTATCTATCTATCTATATATATATATATATATATATATATATATATATTCATCTATCTATCTATCTATCTATCTATATATATATATATATATATATATATATATATATATATATATATATATATATATATATATATAACCTAAAATGCAATAACACAAAATGCAAAAATAACATAGCAGATTTATATGCTCAGTTATGGTTTCCACTGCAGCAGGGAAAAAGAAGAAAGACTTTTCCTGCACTGACAGACTGGTGAGTTACTGTATTTTATACAATCATGTGTGCTAGCTTTACACCAGTTTGGACACAAGGGGGCATAGTTGTGTTTTTCTTGCTCCATTTTATTATAACAAAAAAGGAAAACTTTAAAATGTTATGGGCTTTTGTCAAAACACAGCTTTTTTATACATGACAATAATACTCTTATCATAATGCAGCTGCCAGTAGTCATTCACATTTTCTCTCATCTTTCTTGACATAACAAACAGCAACAACATCCAAAAAAAAACAAAAAAAAAACACTAACACTAAAAAGTCAAGAATAAAACTGCCTAACTAAAGCAAACACTGACCTAGATAATGGTGACATCAAACAAAACCTATTTTCAACAAATCATCAACATCTAAACCTCTGGTAATTCTCAATAACAACTTTTGTAGATGTATGTCAGAAATAAAGTCAATCTGGTTAGTAATAAGTGAATCTGGTAATGCTGTTTGTGGAGATGTTTAATCAGATCTTCAGAGATTTAATGTCTTTTATCTTCAGTTGTTTTCATCGAAGGCTGTGGCTGAAGTCATAGTTCTTGTTGTTCCTCTGATTCTGCTTATTATCACCTAATTATCACATTAACTCCAACACAGATTCAGTGTTACATTTAACAGCCTAGCAGATTTAAGACATCAGTACACACCATTTTTCAAGTTTAAGTCCATCAAGGTTTATCTTCTAACTCCTGAATGCTTTGTCGAACAAAATGGCGGATTCAGCATTCTGATTGGTTAGATCGCTTGCCAATCAAACTCCCGGCGAAGGGTCAATTGCACAGTACAGAAGAGAAAAACTAAATTCCCACAAGAAGTGTGGCAATAGAAAGGCCCTTATCAGTTTAACCCACTTGCAGTGTTTCTTAATCTTTGTTGAGTAATTACATCTCAACATCATCAGACATGAGTTAGCATCAAGTTGAATGTGGCGTAATACTGCAATTCAAAAAAAGACACAAATATCTTTACTGTAAGGATTAAGTTAGAAAAAAAACATTAAATAAATTGCAAACTAAATACAATGCGCAAATACAGTGCAATGCACAAATATTTCGAGACTTCATTTACATTTACAATAATAGGCTATATATAATAAAAAGTTAAATGTATTCACAACATTTGAAACATATGGCATAAAAGCATAGCTGTCTGAACTTTGAAGTATTATGGACATATGGGTTATTTTAAAAACAGCCCTACATTTGATCTTATGATAATTTCTCAAATGTGCTCACGTGTGATTCAGAGAATGAATGTAAGCACACAAAAAAACCCCAAAAAACTGTAGCCTCTCTTCCAGATGTGAAATCTAGAAATCGCAAATGATCTTGAAGTTGTGCACAGCTGAATGGTTTCATTGGCCTCATTTATCAACAATGCGTAAAAAAGGTTCTATATTTGTCCTACAAATGAAATTTACAATGCGCTTAAGTACAAAAAAATCTGTATTAATCAAACGTGCACACGCGGTTCTTACGCACACCAGTAATAATCATTGTTGATAAATCCCACATGTTCTTAAGCATCATGCACAATCATGATCATTTGCATTCAGAAATGCCTCCAACTGCGTTGTGCATTGTTTGCCAAATCTTCCAGCAAAGCGAAATCAGCCATGACACTATACATTTAAAATGACTTCCCAGCTGTCTTTTATAGCTTTTCACACCAATTATGCAAATGTCTAGCATGAACTATGAAATTTCTAATTGAGTACTTGCAATTAAAAGAGTAATATCACCATTCTACCATTAGATTCTTTGCATAAGCATGCTCAGAGTTGTGCTTATATTTACATACATTCCTAAGTACAAGTTGGTAGATCCCACACTTTGCGTAAAACTGTTCTTATGCACTCATTACGCACACATCTGTGTGTACGCACTGTTGATAAATGAGTGCCCAGATCTCCGCTCTGTAAATGCAGTTAATGTCATTAGCATATAAAAGTGAAAAAATGGTTCACATGTGTTCACTTTACATTAAGGTGCACTTTCATAGGTTATTAATGTTTATAACTCATTTATAAATGGTTCACATGTTTCCTCTTTACATTAAGGTTCATTTACAGAGGTTATGTTTATAACTCATTAATAAATGTTCGCATGTGTTCACTTTACATTAAAGGTGCTCTATGTAAAAATACCATAATATGTTTGCAGATATTTTTTTTTAAACATGCTCAGTTCACATTTTCGTTTCTCTGAAAACCATTGCTACAGTTATTTTACTTTGAAATTTGCGTTCTATGTTGGAATTTCTGTTTTTGTTTCGCATGTTGCCAGTTTACTCAATTGTATTTTGCCACCCCAGGTTGCCAGTTGGCGGAAAACACATGCAGCGAATTGGAGCCATGGAAGCCAGTGAACAAACTGGGTTAGAGATTGCAGATTCTAACCGACCTAAAAAGCCTCAGTATCCATCTAAAAATCTCTATGAACGGAAGCATATTAAAACGCGATATCAACTCATCAGCCCCTTATGAAAAGAATTACATCAAGGTCTGTTACATTCTTCACCACGACAGACCGGTACATCCACCGCATTACTTCAGAAGCTGCACCGATCCGCCTGTCAATCTCCCGCTCCGTCCTTCCCTCACTCATGAATAAGACCCCAAGATACTTAAACTCCTCCACTTGAAGCAGGACTACTCCACCAACCTGAAGGGGGCAAGCCACCATTTTCCGGCTGAGAACCATGGCCTCGGACTTGGAGGTGCTGATTCTCATCCCAGCTGCTTCACACTCGGCTGCAGACCGTCCCAGTGCGCGCTGAAGGTCCTGGTTTGATAGAGCCAACAGGACAACATCATCTGCAAAAAGCAGTGACGAAATCCTATGGTCCCCAAACCGGACTCCCTCCGGCCCCTGGCTGTGCCTAGAAATCCTGTCCATAAAGATAATGAACAGGACCGGTGACAAAGGGCAGCCCTGCCGGAGTCCAACACGCATCGGGAACAGGTCTGACTTACTGCAGGCAATGCGAACCAAGCTCCTGCTCGGGTCGCACAGGGACCGGACAGCCCTTAGCAGGGGGCCCCGGATCCCATACTCCCAGAGCACCCCCCACAGAGTGCCACGAGGGACACTGTAGAATGCCTTCTCCAAATCCACAAAGCACATGTGGACTGGTTGGGAAAACTCCCATGAACCCTCCAGCACCCTGAAGAGGGTATAGAGCTGGTCCAGTGTTCCACGACGGGGACGAAAGCCACATTGTTGCTCCTGGATCCGATGTTCGACTATCAGCCGAATTCTCCTCTCCAGTACCTTGGCATAGACTTTTCCAGGGAGGCTGAGGAGTGTGATCCCCCTGTAGTTGGAACACACCCTCCGATCCCCCTTCTTATAAAGAGGGATTACCACCCTGGTCTCCCAGTCCAGGGGCACTGTCCCCAACCACCACGCGATTTTGCAGAGGCGTGTCAACCAAGACAGCCCTGCAACATCCAGAGACTTAAGGTACTCAGGGCGGATCTCATCCACCCCCGGTGCCTTGCCACTGAGAAGCTTCTGAACTACCTCTGTGACTTCAGCTTGGGTGATGGACGAATCCACCTCTGAGCCCTCGGCCTCTGCTTCCTCAGAGGAAGACATGTTGGTGGGGTTGAGGAGATCCTCGAAGAATTCCTTCCACCGTCCGACGATATTCCCAGTTGAGGTCAACAGCTGCCCACTTCCACTGTAAACAGTGTTGGCAGGGCACTGCTTCCCCTTCCTGATTCGCCGGATGGTTTGCCAGAATCTCCTCGAGGCCGACTGATAGTCCTTCTCCATGGACTAGGGCTGGGCGATAGTAGAGTATCATATACACTGTGCCAGAATAATGATTTATTACCCTAATTTATGGTTTAATTTATGACCATATTTCTGTGTGTTGTCAGTCAAGCTGGCTGGACAGTGGATGTCAAATATGTTTTATGAGGGCTGTGAGCCTTGATTGGCAGGTCAGTGGTTGTCAATGGTTGTTTTTTATGGCTGAATTTATGCCTGTTGTCCCCTGATTGGTAGGTCACGAGTGTCAATGAGATATAGGGTGAGTTGGATTTATAGTTAGATAAATGGGTAAATTTATGGAGGTTGTATCTCAGCCCAGATTTGGCATTTTTATGACATTTTGGTGAAATCCTGGTCCTGTTATTTAAATAAGGTGTATGGGGTACATTTGTTGAACACAGAGGAGATTCTGCAAGTCATCTGTTACAATGGGTAGTCCAAGCACCCCTAAAACTACAAGAAAAGTGATGTGTATTTCACCAACAAGAGGCCCTGTTGAAATGGGTGAAAAGTTGACTTTTGCACCAAAGAAGAGACAAAGCGTCAGTTTGACAAAGTTTCTTCATGAAGATATGAAATTTGTGAAACGTGATTTCTCAATGTCTGGTGGACGCGTCGGGCGCTATGTGTTTGACAAAGTGATGCGGGTTGTAAAACTCTACGCTGTGGATGTTGGAGATGAATTTACATCACAGGAGCCGTGTCTGATTTTCCCTGCGAAAGAGGTTTATTTTTTTCAATTACGTTTGGAGAGATCTGAATGACTGTGGCGACGAACCGTTGTACATCGCAGAGTGGGATGGTGTGAGTCCTGACACGAGATTTCGCGTGGTCGGTGATCATAGTAAAAAGCTACCAGACGATTGTGTCTATATATTTTGCTCCAACGAAAAGACAAAACTCTGTGAACGTGTATGGCCTATCCCTGAGACTGAGCATTACGTGTGCTATGACATGAAATTTTTGTTTCAGTGGAAAGATATTTGTCTGTTTGACAATCTTTTTACCTGTATTAACAAGATGTTCAGATGGTGTGATATGTACGATCGCTACAACAGTGTAAAGGTGAAATTGTTTCATCCTGAGCAGGGCGTTACCAACCAAGAAGACCGCCTCTTAAGTCCGCCCACTTACTACAAACATTAAAACATCTGCAGGATTGGTACACTCACTACATTCATTCACCATGTCTCAAGAAACTGCATCTAACTACTGCTACACCAGTACCTCTGAGACTGGACCAGCTATGCCTGACGATAACGCTATGCCATTTGAACCCCACCCACAAAGTTATGACATAACAATGTCTAATGACAGTGCTAAATCGCAGGAGTCCCACCCACAAACTTATGACAACAGCTGGCTGGATAAATTTTGCATGGATCTGGGATATCACAACCTGACTTTCCTTACAACACCGTACGGGAACACAGGAGCAGTAGCTGGAGCTGCAGTCTATGGTGGGGTTGACGACACAGACGGAATTATTCGGTCTGATGGGTTCAGAATCATAAAAGCAACTGTTGTGGTCCTCCTGGAACATCTCATCAACAAAAAGCTAAAACAGATTTGCTTGGGTTGTGAGGTGGAGCACCCGAGTCAGATTAGACATTCCTGTTTGTTTGAACCTGATGCCTATTTCTTTGACACATACTTTGACGAGCTGACTCATAATCTAATTAAACCAGGACTCAAACACATCATAGCTCAGGCACTGAACCGGTGTGGTTTAAGAATTCATCCCCAAAGGATTCAGGGGTCAGTGGATACTATTTTGTACGAACTGCGTGACGAAGTTTACATTGTGGAAAAACTTCGTGAAGTCAGAGAGAAAGTTGTGGATGTCAGCAGCGAACAGATTGTCTATGACGCCGTGGACAACTGGAAGGGGTCCGCACAAGTTGTCTGACTGTGATACTGAAATGGGGAATACATGTTGTGCAATGGGGCTGGCAAAATGTTTACTTAAACGCCGTATTAGATGCGAGTTGACAAACTTGTTGTATAAGATCATTAATGACTGTGTTGATGTGCCTGTTGCTGTAAATGGATGTGGTGTAGACCCCAAACGTTTAACAAATCTCAAGAACCAAATGTCTGGTGTAAGAGGCATGTCTAATGAGTGGACTGATATAATGCATATGTGTATTAATAAAGGTGAGCCAATTTGTGCAACAATTAGAAAAATACTAGACCTGGTCACTGAATGTGGGAGCTGTATTAGAATTGCTGACATATTGTGTTTGTGTACATATGTGACTGATTTGTGTGTAATCACTGTGTCAAAAAAAGACCAAACTAATGTATGTGAAAATGTTGAAACTTTAATTGAATACATTCTTGAGAAAAACTTTGTGATGTGTATAAGATTTTTACAGTACCTGGATGATGTATGAGATTATTGTACTCTCTTTTACTGAAAATAAAAAGCCAGAACATGTATATTATCTGAGTTATTCTTTTGTGGAGACTGAACCAACAATATGTCCGAAGAAGAAATAAAAAATATTTATTACACACCTTGTAACCCTGGTTCTTTAGGGGGTAAAAAACGTTTAAAAGATGCTGTTTTAAAAGAAACAGGTGTTCCTTTATCCGACAAACAAGTGTCGGACTGGCTCGCTGGTGAAGATGCTTACACGCTGCACAGAACAGCACCTGTGAAATACAAAAGGAATCGTGTCTTTGTCTTCGGCATTGATTTTCAATTTCAGGCGGATCTTGTTGATATGTCAGCATATTCCAAAGAAAATGACAACAATCATTTTCTCTTGACATGTATCGACCTGTTTAGTAAATATGCATGGACGCGTGTTTTAAAAAACAAGAGCGGGGGTGAAGTGACTAAAGCTTTTGAATCCATATTGAATGATGGACGAAAACCATTGCGATTACAGACCGATAAAGGGAAGGAATTCCACAATAAACACTTTCAAAATCTAATGAAAAAATATAACATTATACATTTTACACCTGCCACTGAATTAAAGGCATGTGTTGTTGAGAGGTTTAATAGAACGTTAAAGGGTAGAATGTGGCGGTATTTAACAGCTATAAACTCCAAACGCTACATCGACATTCTTCAAGACATAACGGATGGATATAACAGTAGCTACCATAGAAGTATTAAGATGAGGCCAATCGATGTGAACAAAGAGAATGAATCTGTGGTGTTTCATAATCTATATGGCTCTAGCGGTGTTCGCTGTGTGGCCCCCAAATTTAAATATAAAATTGGTGATGTTGTCAGAATTTCTAAAGTAAGAGGCCCGTTCACGAAAGGGTATGAGGAAAACTACACACAGGAATTTTTCACAGTAACAGCATGCATCCCCCGTAACCCGCCTGTCTACAGATTGCGTGATTATGACGGTGATGTCATTGATGGGGTTTTTTATGCAGAGGAATTACAAAAAATATTTGTGAAAGATAACAAGACATTTAAAGTGGAAAAAATTTTAGATAAGAAGAAGAAGGGGCGTAAAACAATGGTGCTGGTACAATGGCTCGGATGGCCTGCAAAATTTGCATCGTGGGTTGATCAGAAAGAGCTGGTGGATGTACAAGTGCCATAAAAACAAAATCCTGCATAACATGAATACATTAGTGTAAAAACCGGTCATGGCTGAGGGTGGATTTTATGTCACGCTCCCCTGCAACGCTTCGTTAACTGCTTATCCAGAAAATACCATATCTAGCTATACAACCAGATTAGCAAGAACTATAAACCTAAAAGGTGAATGGGAAGTTGGTTTGATCGAATTTGAATATCCTAGAAGCTGGTATACTTTTAATGAGGAAGATGCAGCTTTCATCTTCAACTATGGGGAAACAACAACAACAGGTGCAAATAGTGAGGATCACACCCCCGAATACACCGCTGAAGGTAAAGAGATTGAGATCTTCATCTTCAGGGATAAAAAGATATCAAATGTGCTACACAGGTTAAAAGCTGGATATTATGACGACATTGTTTTTTTGATCAGGGAGATCAATGCAAATCTACCACCACATGTGAGTTTTGGTTTTGACCATGTTAAAAACAAAGTGTTTCTGAAAGGTCCACCAAAGACATCACTCACATTTTACGGAAAGTTGGCCGTTATTTTAGGATTAAAACCGGGGGTTGCAATAGAAACTAATGATCAAGCTATTGAAAACCACAGTATTGGATACAAGTCTGTGACGTATGCACCTCATCAATCAGATATAAATGGGGGGTTCTACACTATATATATATATATATATATATATACGGATATAATACAATATCAATCAGTTGGAGACCATCACGTCCCACTACTAAGGTGTGTACATATAGATGGTGAGAATAACAAAATTGTTAGTGTTCGATACGACAGACCACATTACGTCCCGGTTAATAAATCCTCCATCACAGAGATATGTATACAGGTGAAAGACGATCAAAATCAGGACATACGTTTTAGTTACGGAAAGGTGACTGCTAAACTCCACTTCAGACCTGTGAAACAGTGTGTTTTTTAATAAACGCTTAGGAGAGAAAAAAAATTAAAAAATGATTTATCACACCAATCATAACGCTGATCCGATGCGTTACGTGGCGTATTACCAGAATCAAGCTGGTGGCGGACTCCCCTGCTATGTCGGGAGCGGACCTATGTATGGAGCGGGGGTTGGGGGGCTTTTTCGTGGGCTTTTTAGAATGGCAATACCCTTGCTAAAGCATGGATTTAGCATAGCGAAACCACATCTTAAATCAGCGGCGAAAAATATATTAAGCGATGTTGTTAGCAATACATTATCACGATCTTTTAACAACGATGGTACTCAAGATGGATCCGGGTTAATGGTGATGGCTCGCAAAAGAGGTTCCAGGCCTCCAGGGGTACGGAGGAGTGGCCAGACACAGAAGAAAACAAAACGTGCTCAGAAAAAAACACCAGTTGTAAAACGCAAGCGTAAGGAGACAGCCAAGCGTACTGGGTCAAAAAGAGCAAAGAGAGCTGTTAATACAATATTTTAAAATATGGCGGCAATACATAACATGTCACAAGAATGTTTAAAAACTGAGCTGGATCTTTTCACCGTGCCACCCACCCAAATATCGCTTGAAAGAAATACTTATATTGAAGTCCCCCCGTTATCAGCAATATCGGAGACAACACCTTTAGAGTTTTTTATCGCCGGGGCTGGTGAGGACTACATCGACCTAAACAATACACTTCTGTTTTTGCGGGTTAAGCTTACCAATCCTGATGGCACTGATATCGCAGATGGGGATCCGGTTGGCCTGATTAACTACCCTGGAGCAACAATTTTTACGCAAGTAGATGTATCGCTTGGGGATCGTCTTATATCACAGAGTTCAAGTACATATCCGTATCGCTGCATAATAGATTGTCTTACCAATTATGGTAAAGACACGCTTGAAACAAATTTCTCTGCAGGGCTTTTTTACAAAGACACAGCAGGACAAATGGATGTCGCAGACCCCGCTGGAGAAAATCGCGGGCTGACAAAGAGAGCAGCCTTTACCAATGCTAGTAATATCGTCGAGCTGTTAGCACCTGTACATAATGATATTTTTTTTCAGTCAAAACTTCTAATTCCTGGTCTAGATCTTAAAGTTCGCCTGACCAGAGGTAAAGATGAGTTCTGTTTAATGAGGAGCAACGGTACACCTTATAAACTATGCATATTGTCTGCATCACTGTTTGTGAAAAAAGTGTCCGTGGCACCTGCTGTGAGGTTGGGTCATGCTCAAGCTCTGCTTACAACAACAGCAAAATACCCTGTGGACCGCGTGTGTATGAAGACATTCTCAATACCTGCAGGTTCACGTGTCTGTAATCAAGAAAACTTGTTCTTAGGCACACTGCCAAAATCTATGGTTATAGCGATGGTTGATAATGATGCATTTACAGGATCATATAATAAAAACCCGTTCGCGTTTAAAAATTATGACCTTGAATTTCTAGCAGTTTATGTGGATGGGCAACAGTACCCCGCAAAACCTTTGCAACCTGAATATGAAAACGGTTCTGCAGTGCGTGAGTTTTACCAGTTAGCATTGGCTTCTGGAAGACATCTTAAAAACCAGCCTCTGTCTTTTGATAGGGAAGAATTTCTGCATGGGTATACACTGTACGCCTTTAACTTCACACCGGATGAGGAGTGCAGTCAGCATTTGTCACTTATCAAGAGTGGAAATATTAGACTAGAAGCCCGTTTTAGACAACCTCTACCTCGTACTGTTACTTTATTAATTTACTCTGTCTTTGACAGTCTAATTGAAGTTTCAAATCGTCGACAGGTTCTGGTTGATTACTATTAATACATAAAATGAACACTGTACAGCTTACCTCTATCATGGATAAGATTTCGTGCAATCTACATTTTCTTGGGGTTCTTCCATGTGATTATCTGCCAAAATCACCTCTAAGAAAACTACCATCAGCAGTTATTATAAATACAGATATATCGGGGCTTCCAGGCCAGCATTGGCTAGCCATCTACATAAACGAAGATGGTGTTGCTTGTTTTTTTGACAGTTTTGGAAACAAACCGGATCATCATCGTTTTCCAGTATTCATCAAAAACTTTTTAACTCGGAATTCTAAAGAGGTCCAACATTCAAATGTCCAAGTCCAAGACTTTTCATCAGACACATGTGGTCAGCACTGTGTGTTCTTCCTGTACCACATGGCAAAAGGGTTTGATTATGATTATGTGTTGAAATTTTATACTCACGATTGTATTAAAAATGACAAAATGGTGTCAGCCTTTGTGAAAAAACTAAAGCAATCCCCATGTAATGAAAATGTTTTCAAATGTGTTCAGTGTGTACAAACAGGTGCAATGTTTATGTCTCATGATTAATTTCTTTTAATAAAAACAAAGCAATTTTAATTTCCTGTATTGTCTCTTTTTTATTATACACATTATTTCAACAATACATTTTAATAATGATAAAACAAAATATACATGTGTACAGAACTCACAGATTAAAAAGTTAACCACTGTCCATGTTCAAGCTTGGGTGATTTGAATACAGATGGTGATGGTGTACTAGGACACACTTTCTGCTGTTTATTCTTCTTAGATGAATTAGTTACAGATGGCGTCGTTTTGCTTTTGAAAGAGTTAATTGCACGTCTGACCTGATGATTTGGTACCACAGAGTATGGTAAATTTAAACCAGCAAAAGCCTCCAGAAACTCATTCCATCCATCCGGTCTCCGTTCATCTGCAATCTTATGTGGAGCTGTGATGTTTTTAATAAAATCAAACATGTGTGAACCGGGGATCGTGCGCCCTTTAAACACAAACTCACCCGTGTCAGTCCATGAAGAAACACTTTTAGCTTTAGACATTTTCTCTAAAATGTATCGAACATTTTTCACACTCCTCTGTGGAACATTGTTTAATATTTCTTCTGAAACATTATCTAAAAAGTCATGAACAGGCTCACTAACTGCCCTGGGTGGGTCTTCTTTTTCAACGTGATCAGGGTGTGGAAAACTTAGTTTTAATGTACCAAACTCCTTATCCCCTTGTCTAGCTATTGTTAGAAACCTTTGCAAAACAGCTGTGTACAATTTTGCTTTTTCATCGGGATTTAGATCAGAACTGTACAGGATGCTTTTTATAGAAATGTCTAGGTCATTTTCCACGAGGTCTTGTATAGACTCGCGTGTGTTAGAGGCTTTCAACTTATCCAGCTGATGTTGTGGAACTAAAAACATCTTCTCACCATACTCCATCGCCGGACCTTATTTAGAGCTAACCAAGCTTGTTATGAATGGTATTGCAACACTTAAAAGCGGTAATAGAAAACCTCCTTGTTGATTGATTAGCTGTTTTTTCCTTCTAACACCAACCTTCTTATCTGCAACAATTTTGATGTTGGTTTTTCTTCTCTTCAGTCTCTGATATTGCTGTGGTGTAAGTGGAATATTACCATGGAGAACATTAAGAGCTAGTTCACACAATGCAACGATGAGTTCGTCTGATGCTGACTCTAAAATAGCACGCCTTTGTTTGGGTGTTGCTTTTAATAACAACTTTAAAACTGGGAGGTTCCTTAAAAGTCTTGCAGACATTGTAACATCCAAGAGTCTTAGTGTTTTCTTTTCTGAATGTATACAACAGGGTGTTTTGAGAGTAAACTCGTTCTGAGACGATAATGGTCTGGGGTTGCTGCTTTAAAGTCAACCAAAAGGTAGCCAAAAGGAATACTGGTAGCATCTTGATAACATTCCATAAAAAATTTGCTGTTTCTGGGGTACATCTGGCGTGCTAGCACATTAATTTGGGTATTGTCTCTGGGGTTTTTAAACAACACCAAATAACTTGTATTCAAACTGATGGTTCTACTGGATTTTCCTTTACAAAAGAGGTTCTGGACCATAAAGAGGCAACTTATATGCTTGTGATGCACATAATTAGTGAATAAACGTTCAATCTGTATGTTGTTACATGCATCGTTCATAAGATCATCAATTATTAATAAGTGTGTCTTATTGGGAGGAAAAAGATGAACATCATTCAGGTTCTGGGGGATTCCTTCAATAAATTTAATATCATACAATGCCAACAATTCATCATACAAACCCTGCCAACAGTCAAATATGAAGACTATATTTTCAATCTTTTTAGAAAACACACTTTTAGCATTTTCTAATAACATTTTTACAAAAAACGTTTTTCCAGAGTTAGAAGGTCCACATAAAACACAACTGAATGGAAATTGTAATCTGAAATCAAAACCATCTGTGTCTCGCACACCTTGGTGTCCAAAAACGTTGTCAGTAGCCATATGGTAGTGTGGTAAAGTCAGGTAGCAGAACGCGTTTGTTGTAAACGACTTTGAATTTTTTTGCAAATGTCTTGTTATGTAGTGTGAATCGCTTTTTGTTTCTTACGATACCGTCGGTTTGTGCAAGAATATAATTATCACAACCATCCCCCCTCACATACTGACCAACAAGCTCAATCAGCGAGTCTAATTTGACGATTTGAGAGTTTACAGAATTTAAAGTGATACCTTTGGCTTTCATGCTTGTCTTACCATTAACCGTTTTAAAGCCATAACTTTTTGGACCACTTGAACAAAACTCTACAATGTAATCATCATAATCAAGTTCATTCGTAAGATCACCAAGAAAGGGTCCTAGCGGGGGTTCCCAATCACCATCTTTTGATGTGAACAGAAGACTGTCCGTATCCGTGTAAAGCAACCTGTCACCCAGTTTATCCATAACATCATACAATTCTAACCGGGCATGCGCTGTTGTAAAAGCACCGATAAAGACGTTTACATCACGACTCTGACCACCTTTTCCTTCAGCATACGCCCACTGAACTAATGCAACAGAGTCGGATAAAAATGTGAAATACTTAATATCATACCCCCGACCAAAAATGTGTTGGGCAAACTGTTCCGGTTCTGAAATCAATTCTGAATGAGGTAGATTCTGACGTAAACAGAAGCGTCCCCATAAAGAATTCAAAAGGAGCTTGTTTATAGACCGACGTGCAGGATTAATCTCAATCTTGTCCGGATTTAGTCTAATCCCTTCTTTTTCAAAGTATTCTCTGACATAGGTTTCTTTGTCCATCTCTGTCACTACATCTTTTGGGAATCCAGAGCTTTCCTGTTTGAGTTGCAAAAATGTTTTAACATAATCACAAAATAGCGTTTCTGAACTTTGCGAAAAATGCCAAACCTCATGCAGTTTTACTACGACATAGCCTTTTTCAACAGCTTTTAAAAGCTCTATGCTGACCCATGTGCCTGTTAAAGCTCTTTCATCATCCGAGTGTTTGCACGGCGTGCTCTGATTCTGTTATTCAGCACAACTTCGACAAAGAGGAAACATAAGTTTTCCAGAGCTTCTGAATGGTAGTACGGGGTGAAGGAGCTTTCGTGGTGGCACGACGGTTGCCTTTATTATACCGTAATAATCTTCAAGATTTTGAAAATCTTTATGAATTATTTGTGGATGACCTACGGGGTAGCTTTTTCGCGCCTGAACAAACGGATAGAGCGAAGTGAAGTCTAGGTAACATACCCGTTCACCCTCACTGACTTTGTGGTACACCTTGCAAGCGTTTGTTCGCCCTCCATAAAGTGCATCGCGTGGTTTCAACCTCTCTGTGTGTGTGTAAGTGGACATGAAATCCATCACATCAGCATCAGTCTGTTTGGAAAGCATCCAATCACACTCCCAAACAAAATGAATTTGAAGATTATATGCACGTTGCAAAATTTCAAACTTGTCATCAACCTGTCTTCTGAGGCTGCCATAAGGCACTTTTGATAAGGGATTTAAATCGTTCGGGTTATAACAACGTTCACATCCATGAAAAAAACAACCGAGAAATTCGAATGCTTTTTTCACAGTGCCATTATCATAAAACCCATCGACATAATATTTACCAAACGATACCTCACCATGGTTTAGAGCATGCTGAATGCCATTGGAGTGTGATTTTTGCAAATATTCTAGCCATTCAATTGAAACATTTGAATATGTTTTGTTTTGATTAGTGTACGCCTTGTCATGTGTCAGCGCTACTGTATCTTTTTGCAGGAAATGGGTCTTATATACAGCCATTGCACAACCTGCTAGAGTGGTGTAATTAAACGGGTCCAAATCTGTGCAGGCGATGAACTCGTTACGATATTTCATACACACTTCTCGTAGCAAGTAAACATCGTTCTTACAGTACATTTCTAGTTCCTTCTTAAAATCAAAAACTGCACCAGAGAGCCCATTGTACCAATCATCAAACTTCAGCATCTCCTGTGTTGACATCGTCGAATAACCATAAAAATGTTTTTCTGGGTACGGGCCGATGTAGTCATCATTTTCTGCACGGTTAAACAGATGCGGGAAATATCCCTTCTCACTGTTAGTCAGATTAAAAGCAGCAGGTGTTTTGGCCAAACGCATAGGAATGAATGCATAACTATCTATAAACCTCTGTTTAAATGCTTTGTCATACATTAAAATCAACCGACAGCCCTGCATTATAATTTTAGGAGTGATCCCCATTCTAGTGAAATATTCCAAAAGTATAAAATTATCAAATCCGGACGCATTATGTGCAATCCATGTGAAATTACTATAAAAAGGCTGTCTGAACTTTTTAATGAGACGTTCGACACAATCTGGGCCCTCTGCCACAAATTCCTCACCGTTAAATGTGACTGCACAGACAAAATTTGCAATGTGGGTATTATTTTCATTTCTTGTTTCAAAATCATAAAAAATGTAGCGATCATTTGGTCTCTCTGGTTTGATTGGCTGAATAAAACACTGATGCTCCCCATCGGTAACCAAACTCTCACCACATTGGACACAATGTTCAGCGCCACATCGGTGTGGTTTCGGGTTGGCCCCACTGACGTGATAACGTCTATTACATTGGGGGCAAAATTTGGTGACAGTGCACTGTGCATATTCCTCACCAGGGGCGGGATGTTTGTGCATTTCAAAACAATAATCAGATGTACAGTATCGCAAACAATCGCCACAGTGTTTTATCTTTTTGGGGTGTGTGTGACAATCTGGGTAATTGCACACATCGCAAACAAATCTGCATTTGTGATCTCTGCGACAAGTATACCCTTGGTAACAATACACACATACATATGGCACGCCTAAAAACGCTTTTAGGTTTTTTATCAAATAGTAATGCGAATCATGCAAATATAAAAACACAGTTTTTGGATGCGGGTCGTCCGTCGTTGTATACTTCTCCAACATTCTTGCATTTGTGCGATGGAAAGTAACAATTTTGATATTCAGCATGCGCTCAAAACATGAAATGTCATTAAAACGTATTTTATACTGATCTGTGAAACCAGCTGACTTCTGTATAGATGCTGCTACAGCCTCTAACTCTGTGTGTGGTTTCTCTGGGTTTAGAAAATGAGCGAGACAAATTGTAACACATAGATTATTTGTAATGTTTGTTGGGCAGAATAAATTCATCCTGTTTTTACTGATTACTTGGTTATGCAAAAGGTCACGTATCTTTCGACGAGCACCGCCATTTTTACACATTGCTATCGACACTCTTAAATCCAATGCCTCATCGACAGTTACATCAGAGTTGCTTTGCGATATCTTTTCAAGCTGATTAATAAAGAGATCTGGATCGTAATTATTTTGAGGTGACAAGAGAGCATCAACATCAGATGTCAGGCTGGACCCACGCAAAGTAATATTAATTACCCCCCCATCACCTGCTAATAATCTGGAAAATGAGACAATTTCGGCCAATAGATCATGTAAAAATGTAGTGTAGGCAGATAAATCTGTAGAAGATATCTGCCGCAGATTTATAAGCCTATGAATTTCCAAACCATTGAATCGGGCTCTGGGAATCACTGTGTACTCATGCACGACACCCCCATCTCTCACAAGAGAATCTATTTCACCCTGCGTAAGGCCCATGTTGGGTGCTGCTGGATCAAATGCTTGGTACTGCGGGGGGTCGCCCCCCCACCTATCTGAGGAGAATTAAAAAATTGCTCTATATCAAAATTAGTGTTTGACGAATCATTAGACGCATTGTTGGTCAGAGGAGAATTAAAAAATTGGTCTACATCAAAATTGGTGTTTGACGAATCATTAGACACATTGTTGGTCAGAGGAGAATTAAAAAATTGGTCTACATCAAAATTGGTGTTTGACGAATCATTAGACACATTGTTGGTCAGAGGAGAATTAAAAAATTGGTCTACATCAAAATTGGTGTTTGACGAATCATTAGACACATTGTTGGTCAGAGGAGAATTAAAAAATTGGTCTACATCAAAATCTGTTTCTTCTTCTTGATTTACCACCGCTGATTGTACAGTGTTTAGCAAATCTACCAAAACTTGTGTACTAGATTTAGGTCTATCCATATTTTCGACTGTTTGAATTAAATAACGCATAGTTTCTGTTGTGCTTTGCTGATGATGTGAATCATTATCACATCTAAATCTCACTGCTGGACTTTGTTCACTATCATCTGACTCCAGACAACGTTTTGTGGCCATTTTTAACACAAATTATTTAAAATCCACAACCAACTAGCACAAACACACTAAATAATCAACAATAAGCTGGAAAGTGTCAAAACACCAGAACACAAAATAATCCTACAAATGAAACCCTAAAACTACATCGTAAGCATAATACATAAAATATAGCTCAAAATCATAACATAAACATAGCGAACATTTGTAAATCCACATTTGTATTAAATCAATCAGGACTTACCAAAGCGAGGTATAAACTTCTCAACCATTTGCTTCATCAACTCCACAGTTAATTCCTGATCAGTTCTTAAGAGCTGTTGTATAGAACCGTGACGTCTTAGTAACGCAATAACTTCTTTCAAACCAGCTCTTTGTCCCTGGAGCTCGGTAGTCACAGTCCGGTTAAAGAGTTCATACTCTTGTCTATCCCTTCGTCTGTGGTCTGACGCAATGTTCTGATTTTTTACCAGCAATTCAACGGATGATTTTAAACTTTTCACTTGTTGACGTAATATCTCATTTTCTGCTCTTCTCTTCTTATGTAATAGTTCATTCTCTTCTCTAAAAGCAGGAAATTGTCCCGACATCACATCCTTACTCTGGCATACACAGGATTGCCCCTCATTCTTGAAGGCCTCTTGGTTGGAAGGTAGTGCATCCGAATCCGAATCCGGTTCTGAACCAGACACATGAGCGACGTTCTCCGAACCACTCTTTACTGTTTGAGACTCAATTGGTAAAGCCTCTGAAAAGTCAGAAATGCTCCATGCATGCAGCATCTCATAATCCCAATTATCTGCATTATCCACGCTTGGGACCCCATTTTCCGGGAACGATTCTGTGGAAAAATAATTTGTATAAGTGTATCGGGATTAATCTAATAACATGAAAAGGAAAAAACATTACCATATATATATATATTTTTCTGTATATACATACCCCATGATTGTCTTTGACGTTTTTGCTCAGGGGTGTTGGGTATCACACATATTTCATCTGATTCTTCAGAACTATGTACTACTGATCCTGACCCAGGCTCTTTCCTTTTAATACCATGCGTGGTGATATCATCAGCAAATGCAGTGGGTGGTGGTATGGCTCTAACAGCTTCCCTTATATGTCCTGGGGGGAATGAAATTCTGTATGAGTGATTTTTTTCCGATGTTTAACATATGCATCCCTGCAATATATATATATATATATATATATATATATATATATATATATATATATATATATATATTATCCACCAATGCATTGACCCACATACCGATCGGATCAGATATTCCAGTATCCTCAGTTGGAGTGTGAATTTGGGCCTTTACTTTCAAATGCTTCCCAACCTTCGTTTCAGAACCGTTGTTTCCAACACTGTTCACAATACTTCTCAAGGAATGCTAAAAAAAAAAAAAAAAAAAAAATTCATATTAGTTCATGTTTTTAACATGATAAAAACGTTATAACAAACAATAAAAGATGAGCTAAAACTTACCAAGCGGAGATTGTTGTTGATTTTGGCTCACATCAGCCCCAGAAACCTGAGGGCCCCGCACTATTGGGCAGGGGAAAATACTTTAAAATCACAATTATAACACACTCCATATACGTTTTTAATATTTATAGAGTTGAAAATTGACATCATAACATCATACCCACACCGTTCAAAGCTAGAAGCTGATCCACAGCCTTGTCATAATGGGAGTTCTGTACGCAGAACGTCATATCACCTAGTGAACAACATATTGATGCCATGAACTACATAAACAATTTATTTATGCATTTTATTTAATTATTTTATTTATGATTAAAACACCAAATCAGAAAAATAGGCCTACCGTTTGAAGGAGGATCCATTTTCAGAAATATGTCCTTAGGGTGAAAATGGAATACTGGAAACCCTTTTGATGACTTTAGAAAATCTAAAGTAAAACCAAGTAAAATCGTAGCAAATGCTCTATGTGTTAGCCACACAGAAAAACCAGCCTACTAGCCTCCAATGGTCTTTATAGGTAACACAATCAGTGGTGTGAAAACTGGGGGTGTTACGTCTCGGTAGACCCCACCTCCTTACAAACCCCTGAGGAAAAGGATTGAACACCGGAATATTTAAAGAATAAAACTATGTCGGCTTTTCAAAATAAAAAATAAGATAAAAAACAAAACAACAACAAAAAAACAATGCATAGCTTCATCCGTCTATAAAAAGATGCATTACAATTTTTAATAATTATAAAACCCTGTACATCTATTATTTACCTAGAAAGTTTACTGTTTTTTGTTCAAAGGATGAGATTTAACAAAAATCTTTAAAATAACACATCCAATTTGTCTATTGTATTTAGGGAAGCTTATAAAAAGTTATTTTATAGCAAAGGATATTTTTGTATAGATATAAGTATACATCAGTAGACCTTGCGTCTGCAACTTTCATGTTAACAAACATTAAAAACACATTCTAACAGACATACTGGCTGCATCACAGCAGGTAATTGATAAGAGAAACTAGGCTTCTGATGCTCATCCCTGCTGAGGTCTCAATCTAAAAAATGCAAACATGAAAATGCAGACATCTTGCTTCCTCAGCATGATTTAAGATAAGAGAGAGCCCTGTACTGCTTCTCTACAGACTCAATATTTTAGATGAAACAACACTTGATTTTCACTCCAAGGTGTGAAATTTGCTTGGGTGACTTTCAACCCACAATCAAAGGAAAAACATGGTCACCACCAGCTCCCAACAGACTGAAAGGAGCCAGATACCCGGGTTTCACCAAAATGTCATAAAAATGCCAAATCTGGGCTGAGATACAACCTCCATAAATTTACCCATTTATCTAACTATAAATCCAACTCACCCTATATCTCATTGACACTCGTGACCTACCAATCAGGGGACAACAGGCATAAATTCAGCCATAAAAAACAACCATTGACAACCACTGACCTGCCAATCAAGGCTCACAGCCCTCATAAAACATATTTGACATCCACTGTCCAGCCAGCTTGACTGACAACACACAGAAATATGGTCATAAATTAAACCATAAATTAGGGTAATAAATCATTATTCTGGCACAGTGTATATGATACTCTACTGGCGATGTATCGAATGCTTTTGTCACGCGCATTTCTTCAGTAAAGCCGGTTCCCTGATTACCGCTAAATCGCCATCACCTGCTTTCAAATGAAGCGGCATTTAATAGACAGAGCCGTAGTTCACTGATAAGACACGCAATATCGCGTTCAATATCGATATGTATCGCCGCCGATATTGAACGCGATATTGCGTGTCTTATCAGTGAACTACGGCTCTGTCTATTAAATGCCGCTTCATTTGAAAGCAGGTGATGGCGATTTAGCGGCAATCAGGGAACCGGCTTTACTGAAGAAATGCGCGTGACAAAAGCATTCGATACATCGCCCAGCCCTACCATGGACCCGACCAAACTCCTCCCAGACCTGAGTTTTTGCCTCCACAACTATCCGGGCTGCAGTCCGCTTGGCCTGCCGGTACCCGTCAGCTGCCTCAGGAGTCCCACAAGCCAGCCAGGCTCGATAGGACTCCTTCTTCAGCTTGATGGCATTCCTTACTTCCGGTGTCCACCACCGGGTTCGGGGATTGCCCCCACGACAGGCACCGGAGACCTTACGGTCATAGCTCCGAACGGCCGCGTCGACAATGGAGGCGGAGAACATTGTCCACTCGGACTCCATGTCTCCAACCTCCCTCGGGATCCGATCAAAGCTCTGCCGGAGGTGGGAGTTGAAGATCTCTCTGACAGGGGTTCCCAACAGACCCTCACAGCACGTTTCGGTCTGCCGAGTCTGTCCAGCCTCCTCCCTCGCCATCGGATCCAACTCACCACCAGGTGGTGATCAGTTGACATCTCCGCCCCTCTCTTCACCCGAGTGTCCAAGACATATGGCCGGAGGTCCGATGAAACAAGCACAAAGTCAATCGTCGACCTCCAGCCTAGGGTGTCCTGGTGCCACGTGCACTGATGGACACCCTTATGCTTGAACATGGTGTTCGTTATGGACAAGCCATCACTAGCACAGAAGTCCAATAACAGAATACCACTCGAGTTCAGATCAGGGGAGCCATTCCTCCCAATCATGCCCCTCCAGGTCTCACTGTCATTGCCCACGTGAGCGTTGAAGTCCCCCAGTAGAACGACGGAGTCCCCAGTCGGAGCACTTTCCAGCACCCCTCCCAGAGACTCCAAGAAGGCCGGGTATTCTGCACTGCCATTCGGCCCATAGGCACAAATGACAGTGAGAGACCTATCCCTGGCCCAAAGGCACAGCGAAGCGACCCTCTCGTTCACCGGGGTAAACGCCAACACATTGTGACTAAGCTGGGGGGCTATGAGCAAGCCCACACCAGCCCGCCGCCTCTCACCACGGGTAACTCCAGAGTAGTGGAGAGTCCAGCCTCTCATGAGGAGTTGGGTTCCAGAGCCCAAACTGTGCGTGGAGGTGAGCCCAACTATCTCTAGTCAGTACCTCTCAACCTCCCACACAAGCTCAGGCTCCTTCCCCCCCAGCGAGGTGACATTCCATGTCCCTAGCACCAGATTCTGTGTCTGGGGATTGGGTCGCCGAGGCCGCCCAATCCACAGTGCACTGGCCCCTTATGGCCCCTCCCGCAGGTGGTGGGCCCATGGGAGGTTAGCCCCACATCGCTTCTTCGGGCTGAGCCCGGCTGGGCCCCGTGGGGTAAGACCCGGCCACCAGGCGCTTGCATGCGAGCCCCAACCCCGGGCCTGGCTCCAGGGTGGGGCCCCAGTTGCGCCATACTGGGTGATGTAACAGACCTTGATGTAATACTTTTCATAAGGGGCTGATGAGTTGATATCACGTTTTGATATGCTCCCGTTCATAGAGATTCTGCGATCTCTAACCCAGTTTGTTCACTGGCTTCCATGGCTCCAATTCGCTGCATGTGTTTTCCAGTTTTGCCAACTGGCAACCTGGGGTGGCAAAATACAATTGAGTAAACTGGCAACATGCGAAACAAAAACAGAAATTCAAACATAGAACGCAAATTTCAAAGTAAAATAACTGTACCAATGGTTTTCAGAGAAACGAAAATGTGAACTGAGCATGTTTAATAAATATCTGCAAACATATTATAGTATTTTTACATAGAGCACCTTTAATGTAAAGTGAACACATGCGAACATTTACTGGTCAATCTACGATTTACTGGTCAATCTACATTTCAACTCTCACCTATGGTCATGAGCTTTGGGTCATGACCGAAAGAATGAGATCCCAGATACAGGCGGTCGAAATGAGCTTCCTCCGTAGGGTGGCTGGGTGCTCCCTTAGAGATAGGGGGAGGAGCTCGGTCACTTGGGAGGAGCTCAGAGTAGAGCCGCTGCTCCTCTACATCGAGAGGAGCCAGCTGAGGTGGCTCAGGCATCTGTTCCGGATGCCTCCTGGACGCTTCCCTGGGGAGGTGTTCCGGGCATGTCCCACCGGGAGGAGGCCCAGGGAAAACCTAGGACATGCTGGAGGGACTATGTCTCTCGGCTGGCCTGGGAACACCTCGTAATTCCCCAGGAAGAGCTGGAGGAAGTGTCTGGGGAGAGGGAAGTCTGGGCGTCTCTGCTTAGACTGCTGCCCCCGCGACCCAGCCCCGGATAAGCGGAAGAAAATGAATGAATGAATGAATCAACTCATCATAAATAAATAAATAAACTAATTATCTTACAGTGTGTAAGTCTCAAATGTCAGTTGAGCTCGCTCCTGTTGAGTGTCTTCAAACTGGCAACCTGCGAGAGCATTGAGTCTGAGGACGAAGGGGCAGGGCAAACAATATTTTGAATTCGGACTGCACTACCCATTTCAACCACTAGCTGTCATTCTTAATTAGAGCACCTTTAAGGTTCACTTTCGGGCAATGAATCGGTCCTCCAATATGATCAAAGGAAGAATTTCACATTTTGTTAAGATGGCTCTGATAGCAGCAAAGAAATATATAGCTATACATTGGAAATCAGAAGAACCGCACAGTCAGGCTGTATGGCTTAGAGAACTTTCGTCCTATGTGCCTGTGGAAAAAATAATGTATAATCTGAAAAAGAAAAAAAAAAAAGGAAAAAAAAAAAACATAAATATTCGAAAAGATTTGTAGCAACTATACTGAATATTTGAATAATTTGGATTTTACATTGATTAAAAATGCTGATGTGATAATGTAACCCTTCTTTACTTTAACATTTTTAATGTATTTATATATTTATATTATTATTATTATAATTTTTTATCTTGCACATCATCTCAAGGCCTCGTGATAATGTCCATGCAAGTGTTCAGTCTCTTGAGGGGTGGGACAGGGTTGAGAGGGTGTTTAGAAAAAATAGTTTACTTGTATACTGAACTGATTCTGTAAATTGTTCATGTGAAAATAAATATATTGATAAAAAAAGGTTCAATTTCACCTTGATAAACAAGCTGTGGATAGGCATCATGACCTTTTTGGAGAGTATCATGGGTAAGACAGAAACTTCTGGTAAGCAACATAGTAAGAAAAGTGGCAGTCATGATATATTAAGAAAACCACAAATACAACACCCTTCGGTCTAATTATGATAGTCAATTTTTGCTGCATAATGAAATAAATCAAGAATCTGGTTTTGAGTTAAATAAGTGTGAATAAATACATTTATTAAGCATTTATAACATGTGAGTAAAAACGGCTCACTATTTGGCAGGTATTGCATTAAAGTCGCCCTTTTATTCATAATTCAGTCACCCTATTTATAACTGCTTATTAATGGTTTATAATGCATTTCTAAATTACATATTACTCATTAACAAACAACTTTATAAAGCCTTTACAAAGGGAACCTTAACCCAAAAATCTATACAGGATACTTTTATGCGAGACTTTGCAGGCGGGAGTGGGACAAAACATGAATGTCGTGAGCAGGAGTGGTACAATATAACATTATTTTGTGGGAGTGAGACAGAATCCTGCAGGAGCGGGCAGGTCTCTAGTTTGTTGTAACTTAATGGCTGAAAATCTATTGTCATTTTCCAGCAGTTAAATTTTTTATTTAGACTATGATTTTCCTTTTACAAGATCTTTGACCCCTCATCTAACTATATGACTGAATAGCTGCCATATAATGTAAATATCATCACTGGCAGAAAGCACAATAACATGAATGATCATAATGAGATCTAATGACACTATAAAGTCCTCATAAACAATGCCATGACTGAACCCAGATCGCCCTTATGATTTTTCAAATGTCACAATCAGCCCATCCATAAAGCCATACAGACCTTTTCCTACAACCCCTCAAACATGACTATAAGGCGTATTGATATATTTATATCTACATGACATGTCATCTTATTTGCTTAACCCTCTCACAGGATCTGATGAAATTTATTAAGCAACTCTCAACGACATTAAACATGACTTGTCAAGTGGAAGATGGTGAAACACTTCTGCTTGATTAAAAAAAGTTGAAAAAGATATAAAACACATAACTAATATATCAGACACACAGTAAATCATAACAGATATGCTAATATGTCTGTGGATATCATGCAAAGTGACTGTGTTTGGAATTAATCAACAAAATTAAGCTTTTATAACAGTGCAGAATCAAATTTTATTCTATTTTTTTGTTTAAGTTTTTTTCTGACTTTAGGGAATAAAAAATAATGTATCTTTTGTATTTATACAAGTTTTCTGCTGAGTAACAGAATTATTTATTCATTTTTTAATTATTTATTAATCTATCATGGGAGGGCACACATCTTTTGTAGATATGGACATAATTTGAAATGATGGGAATCATAATGCTTTTAGACACATTTATTTGATTATATTCAGGGTACACAACAATAGCTAAAGCAAAAATCAAGAACTGAACAGCAGTCATCATCTGAGTGAGTTTAATGTTATGCCTCTCTAGAAAAATTTCCAATATAAACAAATCTAAACAATTTACCGAACTGTATTTTGCATTTTATGTTTTTGCCAAGCATATGGTGTACAACTAAAGAAAATTCTGCAAAGTAATTGTACAAAAGAAAGATTTTCTTTGCATCAGATATTAATGTTAGTTGTAGTCTAAGAATCAGAAAGTTTTCTTCGACTCAACGCCCATGTTGTTATTGCAATAATACCAATAATCACCACAGTTGCCAGACAAACAGAAATTGCAATGAACATCAAGTTCAGGTCTAGCATGTGTCTGGACCAGGGAGCATCTTTGAAGCTTGAGCAATGTTGGAGATTTCAGATTTTACACTTTTTTTGTCCACAGACTGAACAGCAAAAAAGACCATGGTGCCATTTTGGATTGTGATATTAGGAATGAATGAATGCTGTTCAACTGATCCAGCCTCCTGCGGTGAGACAGCAGATGTGTTGAATACATGAGCATTGCTGAAGTTGAATCGAAGCTCTTTAAGGTCAAAGCTCCACCTGATCTCATAGGATTTAGCTTAAAAGGAAGGAAACACCTTGTGAGGCCTATTAAAAAATATACATTATTTTGTGATCCCCAAATTTATTTTATGTTAACTGTATGCTTTACCTGTCCCTTGGTCGAGGTCTTCACCAGGAGCCGTCCAGTTGAGAAGCACAGAGTCCTCCTGGATCTCAGCACTCAGATCTGTGATTCTGTTAGGAGGCAAATTTGGTGGGGTTGAGCCTGTAAAAGCCACCTCAAAACTCTCTCCGGTGACTGTCCTGGTAAATCTTCCAACCTCGAGTGATTCCTCAGAAACTGGAGGCTTTGGATTGTTCAGCTCCACCACACCTGATATTACAGGAACCGCATTAATAAATTTAAAGTTGAGGAACTGAATGAATGAATGAATTAGTCTCAATCTCACGATTTACCGTTTACCACATATCCAGGTACGTATGGGGCACCACCCCTTTTTTGGATAGTAAATCTGGCTTGTCCATCTAGATTCTTCACTCTTACTTTCAAGCTGCTTCTCCCTTTTTTCATCTGTGTGAAATATCTGGAATAGACACCATCATCTTTGAAAGCATCAGCTCCTGTAAAACAATACTTGATTTATTTGAGCATTTTTAGCCTTATAGTGTAAATCTGAGTTGAGTGTACACTTTAAACAAAAATGATGGGTAATTTACCTGCTCCATTGTCCAGAAGTTGTAATTCTTCTGCGGACCCAGATTCAGACTCCAGTGTAGCCCACACTTCAGCCTTTATTACAGGCCTGTAATTCTGACTGACCTCAGCAAACACTATCAAGGGTTTAGTGCCGTCACTGAACTGCTGGTTCATGTGGGCTTTGACAACGATAGGAGGAACATCAGCTCGCGCCGCTTGACTCGTTGCTGTTACAGTCAGAGACTGACTTATTGTAGTTTGGATACTGTATTTCCAGTCCCCAGGCTAGCAAACACAAAAATATAATTAGATGAATAATTAATGAAAATGTTTTAGGAAAGTTAATTAAATCTTGTGTAATTTGTCACCTGTGCAGTTCCTGGAACTTTCAAAGTGACTGTTTTTGCTGCTTCATCATGACGCATCTGTATTTGTTTGTAGGTTGAGCCACTTGGTGACTGTATGGAAATGTCAGGTAAACTTTTTTCATAGGTTATTGTAAAGCTAGTTTTGGTACCAATGGTCTTATCCACTAATATTGTCCCATTGAACCAGTCTGATGTTTTTTTCCCCGCACTGTCTATCTAAAGTGGTAATAAAAATGAATTATTAGAATATTCATAATAATCTTAAAGTGTTTTACCATGAGCAATGAGCGATCACTTGTCAAACCTGAACTGGATCTTTTGTTTGATCTCCTGTTGGTATTGTAATTGAAGAAAATCCATGCAGTAGCTGATTAGAGAGAATGTCGTCACTGGCTGTGATAAATTTCCCCCCTAATTCCAACATAGAACATATGAGAAATATGCACTGGATAATAAACGGGTATTCATAATATGAATATTATGATTTAGACCTACTATATTTTGATAGTAGACATATTATGATTATATATATATATATATATATATATATATATATATATATATATTGAGTTAAGGATTTGTAACTTCTGAGTTTGGGTCTGTCCAAATACCCATACTTGCAGTCTTGGCCACTTGAGAGTGAGTACACGTGACAGGAAGTAAATGTGCAAGACTGTCCATTGACTTAAAAATGGCAAAGTGCAGTGCCCTGAATGCACAATAAACCCACAGTATCGGAAGCAGTATTCAAGGCTATACATATCACATCATGCATTATGTTCGGGAACTTAGGTGGCCTGAAATCGCAAGATGTTGAGGAAAACATTCTACTGTGGGTTAAATTAATTAGACATGACATATAGCTTGGTGCACTTTTTATTGGTGCAAAGATGATAATAGGCTATGTGTATTTTGTACAATATTTGCAACTGTTTGGATGGATAGTTCACCCAAAATGAAAATTTTTGTTTCAAACCTGTATGAGTTTCTTTCTTCTGTTGAACACAAAATAAGATATTTTAAAGACTGCTGGTAATCAAACAGTTGACGGTAGCCATTGACTTCCATGTTGTTGTTTTTTGGGGGTTTTTTTGCCTTTTTTTCCTGCTATGGAAGTCAATGGCTACCGTTGTCTGTTTGATTACCAACATCCATTAAAATATCTTTTGTATTCAACAAAATTCAAAAACTCATACAGGTTTGGAACAACTTGAGGGTGAGTAAATGGTGACAGAATTTTAATTTTTGGGTGAAACAACCCCTTTAATAAGCCACAATTTTAAATTGTGTCTTCTTTTACATAGGGACTACTGAAATTTCAATTCAGGAAATACGTCATGTAAGTGTACAAGTGGTCAAGTGCAGAGACAGCAAGTGTGGGTATTTGGACAGGCCCCGTGTGATTCTTTTGAATGATTCATTAGAAGAACCAGGGTAGCGTTTCCCAAAAGCATCGTAAGCCTAAGTTGATCGTAGCTCCATTGGTTTCAATGGAGCTACGATCAACTTAAGCTTACGATGCTTTTGGGAAACGCTGCCCAGGTTAATAAGAGCAGTTTGTTAGTGAACCGAACTGTGATGAATGTTTATTTTTGGATGCTGTGAAGCTCATGTGGAGTGCCGTCGCTGATCTGCAAAACACTTGCACAACTTGCAGTTTGAAAACTACTGGTCTAAGTAATGAAATTCATACTTCTACTTTTTCTGGAACACTGTACATCATTAGGTGACAATGGTACTTACCAGTTTTGTCAGCCATTTCCCTCAGTGCTTTATCTGCTTTATCACCCAAAGCTATTGTGTGTATAATGGCTCCACTTTTAATTGCAGCTGGAACACAACTATTAATGTTGTCCGTCGCCTCACCATCTGTCAGAAAAATGATTTCATCCCCCATCACATCCCCATTGTCCTTTTCGAGTACCTTTAAGTTTTGAAGACAAATACAGAACATTTTATATAAAACAAACTGTAGGCTATATACTTAACACATCATAAACATGATCAATATTGCACCTTTAAACCTAGATTGAGGCCTTTACAAATGTATGTCCATCCATCTGCTACTTTTGGCAACAATTTGATGAGTTTCTCTCGTGTGGATTCACTGTCAATAGTAGTCAAGGGGCTCAGAGTTTTAGCATCAGTACTAAAGGTTACAATTCCAACGCTGGCTTGATCCTCAATGATGTTCTGCAGGAAATGTGTGGCAGCCTGCTGTAGTCGACGCATTCTGGGGCCCTAGAGAATGGGTGCAATAAAAAAAAAAATGCATATGATTTCAAGTTTTATGCTTTCTCAGGTATCAAAATGATTTAGATCATATCAGAGTATTGAAGGTTATAATGTAAGCATCTTTGTTTTCAAGTAAATTAATGTTATGGCATACTTTCATGCTTCCTGAGACATCAAGGACGAGACAAACAACCCGATGCTTTCGCTGCACGACTTTGAAAGTTGGCGCTGGTGGAGAGGACAGCAGTGGTTTCAGAGAACGAAGTGTGTCTTTATCAACAGAATCCTCAAATATCACAGTCCGTGTTGCTTTGCCACATTTTTTGTTTTGCAGGTTTGGGGCTTCATAATTGTGCTCGTTTTCACGACAAAATGTGCTCACCTGAAACCAAATATTTAGCACAATTCCTTCATTCTGTATGTTGCATAAAATGCACTGCAAATTTTGCATGTGTGGGAACATGTAAACTCTGTACTTACCGAATCCAGGCTTGGTAAGAACATTATAGAGCTGTCTGTGTTTTGATATTTGTTAGGAAAAAACTTGCACCCTTTAGTTGGTAGTAAAGTTTGTGGATCAGTCTGGCACGGTTGACGTGATTCATCATAAAACTGACCTTCAATGTTTTTGCTACACCTAAAGATAAGCAGGAAATCAATGGTTATGATCGTTTCAATGAGATTTTAATAATACGCTTTCTTTTTGTTAAAGTCTTATGACCTTGTAGCTTCAATACGACCATTAGAGTGGTAGAATGGATTTGTTTCACTGTGTTCATCATACACGCCCCATCTCAGATGAGCCCATTCATGAACCAAGACCTTTCCTGCAAACAAACAAACAAACATTCTGGTTAATAAAACAAAGAGATTAGTGCATTAACCTGCACAAATGTTGAAGGATAACAAATGACATTCACCTCTTGACCCATAAGTCTTAATGAGTGTGTCGTCTTGGAGGAATTTTGGGGTGAAATGAATGAACTGAGCCTCAGCTCCACATTCACCATATTGAAGAGTGTAGGGTTCATCACCATATGCTGGATTAGCATTATCAATTCTAATGTTTGCCTGCATTTCACATTGAAATTGTCAGCAGTATGTTAATGAAATGAGTAAACGTTAATATTTGACACGTAAGATAAAATGGCATAATTCTCTGTACCTTTTCATAGGACTCTGCTCTTGCTTTGGTAAAATCCTTACTATTCCAGTGGGGTGGAACGAGTATTGTTGCTTCTTTGAAATAGACCTTTTTATCCAATGCTTGATGAAGATGAATCGACCCTTTAGTGACCATGTCCTGTCAGAATGAAAAATGAAGAAAAACTCAAAACACAGTATTTATAAAAAAGTAATTATACTTTCATTTGTTCATTCACAAATACTGTTAATGAAACTTGATTAGGGTGAATTGAGGATGATTGGAACAATTTTTGCAATTGAGACTTTGAAAAAGTGTCCCAATCAACCTGAATCCCCCTATATGTTTCTATATGATTTTCTTTAAAAGCTGCAACAAAATGTTATCTTTCACAAAAGCTATTAAAACCATTAATTAATATTTTGTTAAATAGACAAAAAAAAAAAAAAAAAAAAAAATATATATATATATATATATATATATATATAATCACCTTGATTTTATCAATGAGCGTGTTATCCTGTGGTACTCTTGAACTGATTGCAATGGTAACATCAACATAACCATTTCCATCTAGTTTGATTCCAGTGGATGACGACAGCAACATCCATAATAAGACCGACACTGTTCTTGAGTCCATAGCTGTAGAGTTTAGATGAACAGCAACTCACGAAACCCAGTTTTGGACAATTTCACAAATGATCTTGAGGAGTCTGATCAGAGATAAGAGGGTGTGTGCTTCAATGTCATGCAGGGGCGTGACTACATTCTGCTAACATCATGATCTATTTAAAACATAAGATCTATATTCTTCATATACTTAATTTGCCCAAAAAGCTTATACATTTGAAAAATGTTGGCTAACTCTTAATTAGTTTACTTTGTGAGACTATACTGTGGCAATGCATCGATATGACTTAGAAAACAGGAAATGCACTCTTCAGTGTGTTCACCATCACAGGGTATTACGTAAAAACTCAACAAGAGACTTGAAAACCATTCTACGCTAAAAGGCAAAAGACATTAACTTGCTATAGTGTGGAACTGAGAAAAATTACTTAAAAAACCCAACCAAATTAATTATAGGTAAGACACTGGAAATCTGGCAATTAGATGTTTTAGTAATGAAAATTGTCTACATAAAAAAATCTTGAGCTCAAAATTTCACAACTATTTTGAAGTTACTGTACTCTGCCTTTGTATTGTCTGCAAAAAGTGAGAAGTCATGCCAAGGCAAAAGGCAGTAACTTCCACATTATCAATATTTGGTTGCTGATCACCATTAACAAAATCATTATAGTAACACCTGTATAAAATCTAGTGATCATGGCATTTATTTTGGATGATTTACAATTGCTTTGTTATATGAAGAAGTTTAGTAGCCTTGGAGACTAGCCTATTTATGCTACACACCATAAAACAAAATGTGGCTATAAATCATTATAAGCATGGTCTTCATAGAAAGTGTTACCAATTATTATTATTATTTTTTTTAAATCTATTATTTCAATCAAAAGAAAAAAAAATGCAGTCGTCCTTGTGTTAAACATATCAATTTGCCTTATAGTCATGTTTGAGGGGTTGTAGGAAACGCCCTTATGATTATTGAAAAATCATAAGGGCGATCTGGGTTCAGTCATGGCATTGTTTATGAGGACTTTATAGTGTCATTAGATCTCATTATGATCATTCATGTTATTGTGCTTTCTGCCAGTGATAATTACATTAGATGAGGGGCAATGATCCTGTAAAAGGAAAATCATTGTCTAAATAAAAACGTAACTGCTGGAAAATGACAATAGATTTTCAGCCATTAAGTTATTAGACACAACAAACCCCACGGCAGTATAGTACAAGTACTCAATTACTTTCTACTCAACATTTTATGAATGATACCCCATATGTCCATAATACCTGTATACATTTCTTTGTTCTGCTGAACACAAAGGAAGATATTTTAAAGAAAGTTTGCAACCAAACTCTTGTGGGGCACCATTGGCTTCCATAGTAGTATAATAATATCATGGAAGTCATGAAAATCATGAAAATATCTTCCTTTGTGTTCAGCAGAACAAAGAAATGTATACAGGTCTGGAACAACCTGAGGGTGAGTAAATGATGACAGAATTTGTATTTTTGGATGAACTATCCCTTTAATATTTCTCTCTCTGCTATAACTGTGTCTTTGGTATGTGTTTGTTACAACAAAACATAAAGTAATATTGCTGCTAGCAATACAGTGCTGTGATACTATAAACAATTTTATTAAATTATGCAGAAAATGTTTTGACAAGGTCATGCGGACTCACACAGACATCAAGAATCAGCCTGTAAATCTTGAGGTTCATATGTTGATCATTGATGTCTCTGTGCAGTGTCTTGTTTTTGATCTGGATGAAATAATCAGTTTGTGATGTTTGGGGGCACTGTTTTAATCTATGACATAAAACACACCAGTTATAACCCGCTTGTGATTTTTTTAAACCTTTATTGCGTCTTAAAAACGGTGGTTGCTAACAAGTTGCTATAAGGGACTACTTCCTTTGGCGGGGACTTTAACCGCCATCATGACAATCAGGACATTTGGACAGCATTTCTCATGAAAAACTGGATAAGTATTCATACACAGCGCAGATCACAATCAGCGAGCATGTTTTTAAAGTTGCTTTTTAAAGTTTGAGGAAGCTTGGTGGCAGTGACAGAAATTTTAAAGCCTACCGTTAACTTTTTATATCTGACGACTTTATTATGAAAAAATTCTAAACCTTTACAGAACATTCAGGACATTCCTAAAACGTCCTCTTTTGGTAATGAAAGTGCTGCAGTTTAAGGTTCCTTAAATGACTTTAGGGGGACCTTCTCTTTTGGTTATGCTATGGTCACATAAGAACGTTACAAAGAGGACATTTGGGACATTAACAGAACGTTCCCACATGGTCCTCTGTTATTCTTTTAATAACGAGACCATAGATTAAATGGAAGGTCCCACTAAAGGCATATTAGGAATCTTAAGCTGCAGCACTTTCATTACCAAAAGAGGACGTTTTAGGAACATCCCCAATGTTCTGTAAAGATTCTGACTTTTCGTCACCTTTAGAGAACTTTTAGGGAACGTTGTGCAAGGTCCTCACCTTCTATGTGCGTGGTGTTATGGTTTTCTGCCTTGGTTTCTCATGGGCTTTTGGAAATTACTGTTAAGACAATCCTTTATTTTCTCAAAAAACAAACAAACAAACAAACAAACAAACAAACAAAAAAGATATTTATCCACATGATAAAGGAAGTTTGAATGTCCCAAAATATCAATAGCTCATTTTTGACCAAAAATGAAGTTACTACCTTTTGCCTTATAGGGCAGAATTATAAACTAACTTTTTGCTTCTATTATTATTAGTATGTTGTTGTTGTTGTTGTTTATTGCCGTGACAAGGATAAAATTGGGGAAATTACATGAGTGCCATGAGTGCTCAAAAAGTTCATATTTAAGTTCTACTTTAAAATACAAGCTCAGCAGGTAATATTTAGAGTCTAAATTGTATTGTTAAATTACAGCCATTACACATTAAATCAATCCAATTGCCACCACACTTTCAAAAATGACCAGATGCAATCCTAGTGAAAACACACAAAAATAAAACATTAGGGACTATTAGTCTAAGTCTCGCCACTGTTGTTGTGGACTGATGATTCAGATCTGATGATCCTTTTTAAATAAAATTGACCTCAAGTATTGTGTCAACTTCTCAGGAAGCAAAGTAGTATTCCATAACTCCAATAAATACTGCTTCATTGTGATAAGGTGTTCCAAGGTACACAATAAAATATTGCATAATTTTTTTCCTTGCCATTCAATAAAAAATTGTCACAATCACTAGCTGGAGTGCCCTTGAGAGCCATCAGGGGGCACTCCATTACAGACTTTTGCCATCCCATCAAAGACTACATCCCCCACAATGTTCCCTCTAATTTTTTTTTCTCACTCAGCAAAACTTTTCTCTGTTGAGCGCACATTTTGGCCACCTGAGCAAAAACATACTTTATATCAGACCTGTACAATGAACGTAAACACACACACACACACACACACAAAAGGTTTTATCATGCAACTGTAACATTTAACTTTAATGTGCCGTTTCTATTTTATTCGACCCTTGATATAACTTAGTGATTTATTAAATAATATGTTTGAAAACAAGCAGTTCAGTCACTAAATTAAGCACATTTTAGGTTACTTGAGATTTTTCACATTGCTGTATTAACTGTACCAGTCTTTACCAAGAAATTCTATTAAAAAATAATTTCTGTCCTCCTGCAGGACAGTTCAATTCTTTATAATAATATAATTATTGAGCAGTTACAATGATGGTTTGGGACAACCATAATGTGTTTTTGTACAGTCAATTATTAGCAACAGACAGTGTTATACCATCAAAATTACATGTTTATTGCTTATGAATTTCCCAGATTTTATATGGGAGGTTAAGATTTTTCATGGCAAGGTGCCCTAAACAATCCCCTTGTAAGATCAATTTTTTATTAGGCTTACATTATAATATAATAAAATATAATATTTAAGTATTTATACAGTATTATATCAGTTTAAATGCTTCCTTTTGTTTTAATATATTATATAGTGAAAACAAACTAAAGCATTTAAACCGATAGCTAAATATTTTTAAGAAAAGTGTTAACTCTTTTATAGTCATCTAAACATCCCTGAAACCCACAGCACCACCACACACAAAAATCTATTTAAACTGAGGTATCACTGATGTATTTTGAGTTTGCAAGCCACACCTGTGGTGGGTGTGTGATTGTAAATGTCCCAGAGTTTTGTTAGCATTCTGTGCCCATCATCCGTTATTTCCACCACTTTTCATTAAAACATGACGTTTTATTTCACATTTCTTTTGTTGATGTATTTAGTCCGCAAACATTACAGTATTCTTACCGTGACTGATTTGGCTCAGGGCCAGCCAGCTCACACGCGCTCAGTCGTTCTCTTTCTATGAAACCTGTAAACCGCATTCACCGGTTCCAACTCTATAGCGACAATAACTCTATAGCGGTTGTCCAGAGCACTGCAATTATTTCTCATTTAAAGGGGTGGTTGCATGCGATTTCACTTTTTTAACTTTAGTTAGTGTGTAATGTTGCTGCTTGAGCATAAACAGTATCTGCAAAGTTACAGCGCTGAAAGTTCAATGCACACGGAGATATTGTCTTTTAAAGTTATGGCATTTTATTGCCTACAAAAACGGGTGGTTTGGACTACAACAAGCTTCTTCCCGGGTTGGTGACATCATAAACCCTTGCTATTAACATAAACACTGCCCCCGGGAATACGCAACAAAGTGGGCGAGGCCATGTGGCGCAGCATAATGAAAGCGGAAGAGTTGTTTACACCGAACGCGAGCTGCGCGACACGACGCGTCAAAAGATATAGAACCCATTATTATCTTTGATATTTTCTACACTGGATGCGGCGCTGAAGACGGCTTCCTGAATCTACACGAGTTCAATGCTGGATTTACACAAAGACTTTTACTAAAAGATGAAGCAGTTCCCACTTTAAAAGCAGAAGCTGCTGTTTATCAGCCCCAAACTGTAAGTACGTTTTATTGTTTGTCTTTTAAACGTAATGTTATAGTTCTGTTGCTATTTTTAATGCATCTAGGACGTATACCAAGAGCAACTCGTTTTTGCTAGCCAGTTAGCTAAATTCTAGTGCAACAAACACCAACAAACTTCTATGTTCATAGACAAACAGTTGTTCATGCTATAAATTAAACGCTACCTTTACAAAAATGCGACTACTCAGGCATGTATTTACTAAGGTAAAGCTTTAATCAGGATAAAACTGTATATTGAAAGCTAACAAACAGCAGTGACAGCTTATCTAAACACACAAATACTAAATGAAATACCATTCATAAACATCCTTCAAAAGCCGCGATTGCAGAGGTTCTACTTTTTCCTCTTCATCTGGGTCTGATTTGGCTCAATTTGATACAGCAATATAGGCGCTTTTATTTACTTTCCACCTAAGCGCGTAACTACGAATGGTAAGGGGCGTGGCGTTTCCGGACACTTCAGCGAATCACGACAGACTGGGCCAGTAACCAACCTGCTGACCAATCTGAGCACATTGCGTATGTCGGAGGGAGTGGCTTCATAGAAGCAGGAAGTCAAACGAGCCGTTCATATGACAGTGGAAACAGAGGTGTAGAATTAAGACAAAATATGTGAAAAATACAGCATTTAAAAAAAAAACAAAGCATTAAGACATGTTAAACTGTGCCCCCAAAACACAATCAAGCCTAGAAAAAAAACATGTAACCTCCCCTTTAAACTACTACAATCAGTTTCATGTCTGTTCTCTGCGCGGCAATTATTTTTTCTGCGCGGCCGCGGCTTCAGAAGTGTGTGGCCGCGCACGCGCGCAGCTTAGAGGGAACATCCCCCATAACTCCTTGCCTGGTCTCATCATACATGATTGTCTACAGCAGTTTCTCATTACCTTGTTTAGCCCAGCCTATTTAAACCCTGTTCACACAGCCATTCATTGTAAAGTCTTGTATGTGACTATTCTGTATTTCTGAGCATGCTGTCTTTTACGTCTCATGTTTATGGTTTTGACTTTCTGCTTTGTTTTCCCTGTTTGTGTGTGTATCTGTGCCCTGTGACTGCTTGGACTGGGTGTGTGTTGACCTGCTTGACCTGTGTTGACCTGCTTGTTTTTGGACTTTGATTGTGGATTACCCTTTCAATAAATGTTTTGATCCTCAACCTTTGTGTCTCGGATTAGTCAAATTAAAACATTGCAACAACCCTCCAAAAAATAGTCTAGAATATTAATGGACCTTTTTCACATTTCCAGTGTTCTCAGAAGCAGAATTTGTCATAGTTGGGTAAACTTCTCTAGCTCCTGCCTTTTTTCAAAATGAATCAAAAGTGCCCCTCTCAGAAATTATCAACAATAATATTGTGGTCAATAAAACACAATATATTTGAATTATAACATGACAACTTGTACAAAACAGTAATGAATCGCTAAAAAGTCCCCCTTATCTGCCGTCAGACAGTCTGAGACGTCATTAGGCTTTTGTTCACATATAAACATTCATCAACACGTACATCAGTTATTGTAAACAAGCTCAAGCATGTTTTCTTGATGTGCAAGAACCAATGAGGTTCAATCTCGTGTTACACAGCACGTTTAAGCTTTCGCAAGAACCAGTGAGTTTTGTTCTCACGTGTCAAGCAAGTACAGTTGAGCTTTTGTTTGTTTATATGTGAATAAAAGCTTAAATTCAATCAGTTCATCAAATAAACAATCGAGTCTCTTCAGAAAATTTGGGCTAAACCACTCAATTCATATATGGATTAGTTGTATATGAAAAGAATGCTTATGTGCACAGGAGTGTAGGTTTTTTTTTACAAACGGACATAGCCAACTACTGGCCTGGCATGCCGCATTTTTGCAGATCTGTACAAAGAAAAATTTCCATTGTTAGTACATTGTTGTCATGTAAACATTCCCTTAGTAAGTAGCGTGTTGAAACTCACGGTTATGGTAAGGGGAGTGACATTTCCGAAACACGTTCAAAGTGGTTGACCAATCACAACACACGACCAATCAGAGCACATTGCACTTTTCCAAAGGAGGGTCTTCATAGAGACAGGAACTAAACAAAGTGTTACTGATAGACTAGGAAGAAAGGTGCTGCAACAATGTCGAACACTGAGAAATATAAGGTTTTTTTTAGCATTCAAGTATGACAACTTAATCTAGTCAAGCCCAAAAACAAATTCAAAACTTTGAAAAATGGCATAATAGGTCCCCATTTAAAATTCAAAGAGTGACTTAACTAAAAATGTGCTTTAAATCATCATAATGAAAGTTTAATACATGCCTTTTACTGTACAGAAATGTTTTTATTCTTTTGTATTTAAAGTCGCTCACATTTCAGAGGAAGAGACATCGATTGAGAATCTATTACAAATGAGAATTCTACATGAGATAGCAATACATGTACTTGAAAAAAATATTCAGAAAGTAAGAAATTCTCTTTGATAGTTAGAGATGGTTGTTTTAGGAAATGTTCTAAAGTTATTGGATGTACATTATATTCAAATTAGACATAAAGATTGATTTATTTGTTTGCATCAGATTGTTAATTCCAGTTGTTTCTTTAACCAAGGCGTTTTCTGCGTCTCACTGACCATGTGATTACAGCAACAACAAAGCATATGACCATAATTACTACACACAAAGAAATGACTAGAACTGTCAAATTCAAGCCTGGGTTTGATATTCCAGGGGGGTTTGGATCAGGGAGGATCTTTGAAACTTGAGCGATGTTAGAGGTTTCAGATTTTGCATTTTGTTCATCCTCAGACTGAACTGCAAAGAAAAGTGTGGTGCCATTTTGGATTGTGAAACTGAGATTGAATGAATGCTGTTCAACTGATCCAGCCTCCAGCGGTAAGACGGCAGCTGTGTTGACTACATGACCATTGATGAAGTTTTCTCGAAGCATTTGATGGTCATAGCTCCACCTGATCTCATAGGATTTAGCTTAAAGCAAAAGAAACATGTCATGCAAGACAATTAAATTTTCATTATTTCATGATCTAAATTTGAAACTAATTCTATGTTGTCAGTGAAGATGAAAAACATTGTATTTTAAATTCTGGTATAGTAACTGTATGCTTTACCTGTCCCTTGGTCGAGGTCTTCACCAGGAGCCGTCCAGCTGAGAAGCACAGAGTCCTCCTGGATCTCAGCACTCAGATCTGTGATTTTGTTAGGAGGGAAATTCGGTGGGGCTGTGCCTGTAAAAGCCACCTCAAAACTCTCACCGATGGCTGTCCTGGTAAAACTTCCAACCTCGAGTGGTTCTTCAGAAACTTGAGGCTTTGGAGGGTTCAGCTCCACCACACCTGAAATTAGAAGAACCACCTGAATCTGCTTGATTCTGTCTGAAGGTTTTCTCCGAGCAGCGGTGTAGCTAAATATAGTTCCAGTTTGTGCATGACTTTCTGCAGGTTACATAGATACAAGTGTATTTGTGAGGGAGTAACTGAATCATTATCTCAAGCAATTCATTCAAAACAATCATTCATTCAGTCAGTCACAAGCTGCATTCCAATTATCAGGGTCCCTACACAGTCTCTCTATTCACTGAGCAGGACCAAGATCACTTCACTTGACTGAATAAGAAGTTTGGGTTGACAGTACATGCACTTATGTGTACTTACAGTGTATTTACTTAAGACAATACTGGTAAGCTAACTACAGGGGTTAAAGTAGGTTTAGGGTTAGTACCTATTATTACCCAGCTATTGCAATTACATTTAGTTGCATTGTAAATTTTGTGTCTTGCACACTTCATACCTGCGAACAGCTGCGTACAAACCACAAATTGGACTAATTAAATGCAATAACAACTCCTTTATATTTTTATTTTATCCAAACTTTAGAGTGCTGGAGTGATGCACAATAAATAGTGGGCATAATTCTGCTTTGGCTTTGTTTAGAATTATTGCTGCTGGCCAGGGTTGCCAGGTTTTCACAAAACCCACCCAATTGCTCCTCAAAACTAGCCCAATCACATTTTTGGTGGGGCTCCCCTGGTAAAGTTCACATTCAAGGGCTAAATATCATGTTATTTGGGGTCGATTCAACCCACAGACATGAAAAGCAACCAGTGGAAACAATGTAAAAGTAGCCCAATTCCAGGGGAAAACCGCAGACTTGGCAACACTGCTGCTGGCAAAAATAGAATGTATCTGGCAATATTGTGTCTAAAACTTTAAAAAAGTTACTCAATATTAACTTTTTTTATTGAACCACTGTAAAACAATATCAAACTCACAATTGTGCTGTTGGTCTGAATGCAAGTTTATCTTTTCAGATGTGATCAAGTTTAAATGCATTTTCAAAAATAGAGAAGAGTTTACCGTTTACCACGTATCCAGGTACATATGGGGCGCCATTCTTTTTTTGGACAGTAATTCTGGCTTGTCCATCTTGATTCTTCACTCTTACTTTCAAGCTGATTCTCCCTTTTTCAAACTTTGTGAAATATCTGGAATAGACGCCATCATCTTTGAAAGCATCAGCTCCTGAAAAGATGAATCTCTGAGTTATATCAGTTGGAAATTTACATTATGTATTTATATTTTAAGTTAAGTGCACACTTGAAACAAGAATTATGGGTAATTTACCTGCTCCATTGTCCAGGAGTCGTAATTCTTGTGCGGACCCAGATTGGGACTCCAGCGTAGCCCGCACTTCAGCATTTATTACAGGCCTGTAATTCTGACTGACCTCAGCAAACACTATCAAGGGTTTAGTGCCGTCACTGAACTGCTGGTTTATGCGGGTTTTGACTATGATAGGAGGAACATCAGCACTCGCCGCGTGACTCGTTACTGTTATAGTCAGAGCCTGAAGTGTTGTAGTTCGGATACTGTACTTCCAGTCCCCAGGCTAGAAAAAAACATGCAAGCAGAAAAATAGAGGTTTGCTGTAAGTGTAGCTGAATCATCAGTGATAACCTCTAAGATAAGTCTTAGTCTGAAGATACTGTCGAACACATTTTCTCTCATCTAAAACTCTTGGCCCAGATGCCTTTTATTGTGTTATAATAGTTTATGTTTAGTTTAGATGTTTATGGACTGAACTATAAAATGAATAACTGGTTCATAAAAGTTGTCATACCTCTGCAGTTCCTGGAACATTCAAGGTGACTGTTTTCAGAAATGGATCATGATTCATTTGTGTCTCACTGTAGACCGAGCCACTTGGTGACTGTATGGAAATGCTAGGAAATTGACTTTGAAAGATTATTACAAAGCTGGTTTGGTTACCAACAGTCTGATCCACTGATACTGTCCCATTGAACCAGTCTGATGTTGTTTTTCCAACACTTTCTAGCTAAAGAATGAAAAAAATAAAAAAATTAAACGATGAAAGTAATAATTGTATCATGCTGAGTGATCACTTGCCAAACCTGAACTGGGTCTTTTGTGTAATCTCCATTTGATAATGTCAGTGAAGCAAATGCATCCATTAACTGGTTGGAGGTGATCTGATCATTTGGTGAGAAGTAAATTCCCCCTATTTTCACCATGAAACAATTTTGCAATACATGAACTGGCGCTAATGCAATATGATTTACTCAGATATAGATACTCATTTATTTTTTTTTACTTACCAGTTTCTTTTGCCATTTGCTCCAGTAATTTATCTGCATTGGGACCTAAAGCTAGTGTGTGTATAATGGCACCACTTTTTATTGCATTCTGACTACATGCATTAATGTCGTCTGTCGCCTCACCATCTGTCAGAAAAATGATTTCATCTCCTAATGCATTCCCATTGTCTGTTTCAAGTTCCTGATGGTTAGAAAATAGAGAGCATTTAGATTAAACTACATATACGCCTCACATATTACAAACATAAAATTAACAATTAAAATGGCACCTTTATGCCTAGATCAAGGCCTTTACACATGTATGTCCATCCATTTGCTCCGCTTGGCAACAATTTGATGAGTTTCTCTCGTGTGGATTCACTGTCAATAGTAGTCAAGCGGCTCAGAAGCGTAGCATCAGTACTAAAGCTTACAATTCCAACACTGGCTTGATCCTCAATGATTTCCCGCAGGAAAAGTGTGGCAGCCTGCTGTAGTCGAAGGATTCTGTTGTCCTAGAAAATGGAACTCATTTAAGAGCATTGATATTCAGTGTGTAAAGGCTAAAATTATGCAGCCACACTTGTTTCAAATGAAGTTAAGGATTTTTAATATTTGCATACTGTTGCCATGCTTGTTGAGACATCAAGGATGAGACAAATAACCCGTTGCTCTCGTTGCACAACTTTAAAAATTGGCGCTGGTGGAGAGGACTGCATTGGTTTTAGAGAAGGAAGTGTGTCTTTATCCACAGAATCCTCAAATATTACGTTCCACGTCGGCTTGTTGCCACATTTTTCATTTTGCAGGTTTGGGGCTTCATAAATGTGTTCGTGTGCTCGACAAAATGTGATTGCCTAAAAAACAAAATTTGTCACTAAACAAAAGTATGTCCCCAAACACTCAGTTTCGCTCAGCATATCGGTTTAAGATGTGTCGTTTTATTTAACCAAAGAGTTAAAAAGAAAAAAGAAAAAAAAAGAACTTGATTATCTTTGAGTCCTCATATCACTGAATTTCAACTTTATATCTCAAGTAATTTCTGACAAACTTAAAAAGTAATATTAGCTTCTTATAATTCAAACTTTATATTTTGCAAATGTAACTTGTCAAACAGATGTTGCAAATTGAAATTGATGTAGATAATAATTGTGGGATGTAACATCCAAATGAACGTCCAAGGCCCCAGGGAAAAATCATGTACTGTATGCTGCAAGTTTAATTAGTTACTGAAGTAATTTTCTGGAATGTGTGGAAACATGCAAAATCTGCACTTACAGAATCCAGGCTTGGCATGAACATTATGGAGCTCTCTGTGTACTGATTTTTGTTTGGAAAATACTTGCAGCCTTCGGTAGGTAGTAAAGTTTGTGGATCAATGTTGCACAGTTGAAGAGATCCATCAGCAGAAGGATGATAAAACAGTCCATCAATTAAATTGCTACACCTACAAATAAGCAAGAAATCAAAAGTGATTGTAATTTCCAAGGACACTTTAATAATATTCTTTCTTTTTATTTACAGTTTATGACCTTGTAGCTGCAGGGCGGAGATTAGAAAGGTAGAATGGCTTTGTTTCACTGTATTCATCATACACGCCCCATCTCAGATGAGCCCATTCATGAACCAAGACCTTTCCTGCAAACAAACATTTTTGGTAATTAAACAAACAGATTACTGCATTAACCTGGATAAATGTTGAAGGATAACAGATGACATTCACCTCTTGGTCCGTAAAGCTGAATGACAGAGTCGTTTAGGAGATAGTTTGGGGTTAAATGAATGTATTGAGCCTCATCTCCACATTCACCATACTGGTGAGCGTATGGCTCAATTGAATCAGCATTATCGATTCTTATTTTGGCCTGTGTTTGACAGAGATTGGGTCAGCAACATCATATGTGAATGAAATGACTGGAAATTAATATTTTAAAGATATAATGCCATAATGCTCTGTACCTTTTCATAGGACTCTGTGCTTGCTCTGTCAAATTTCACACCACTCCAGTTGGGTGGAACGAGTATCGTAGCTTCTTTGAAATAGACCTTTTTTTCCAATGCTTGATGAAGATAAATCGACCCTTCAGTGAACATGTCCTGTCAGAAGGAAAGTGAAAAGATAAAAAGAAAAAACTCAGAGAAAACTCAGTGTATTTAAACAAAATTAATTGTTAATTTGTTCATTCACAGTACTATCAACAATTATATATATATATATATATATATATATATAGCTAGCATACACCATTTATCTTGTTTAACACGTCCATTTTGCCATCATTGCCATATTTTTTCAAGGTAAATTTAGATGTCTTTCCAAAAAATAACCAAATAACCTAATGATATGCTTTCATATAATTCATACATTTAGTTTATACAAATATGTATGTACATATTTAGCTTATTATTAGGATTTTTGCTCTGATTTTAATACAGTTCACCAAAAAAAAAGAAATAAATAAAAAATAACACGACTAATAGTAACCATTGTAAAAGCAATTCAAAACAATATGCCTGTTATACAATTATGACTTTACAAAAGCACATTACATTACAAAAATAAAGCATAAATATAAGAAGATGAACATAAAATGGCATTTAACAATTATTTTTTAACATTATTGAATTTAATATTTTAATTTTCACAATCTGTTTTTACTGTATACCGAAATTACAACTGTTATAACTTAAATTTGTAACTATTATTTTGCATTTTAGACTCATTTTCAGCACAAAGTACGTGCATTATTTTATTTTATTTTATTTTATTTTTTATTCATATCTGAGTGAACCTTCACTGCGTAGTTAAGAGGTGTGTGTGGAAATTGCTGCGTTGTGACTGCGGAACATTTGTGGAAGCTTAAAATTGTGCAAAACAATCTCGCACCCTTTTGAGGTCCTGTTATAAAACATACAAACAGTATTACTTTAATTTAACAGGAATAGTTAGTATGTTACTACCTTGAAACCGATAACGATGTTTCCCATTCAGTCGGTCACGTTCGACGTACGTCGGACAGACCGACGAATAGGAATCTCGCTAGAGAGGCCAATCTACTTCGAGTGTAACTAAACGAGCCAATGCACATTGGCATGCAATCATATGCATCAGCTGCTCGCCTCGCAGCGCGGGTATATAATGAGCAGCAGGTGCGTTGCATCTTCAGCTTTTCGCTTCGGAGCCGAACGGTGTTTGTTCCTGTTCTCTGCAAGCGAGTGTCTGCTAGAAGACGAGTCAAGCTTTTGGTTGAACTTCTCTTTTTTTCCGAGTGCGGGCGAACAGCACAGCAGCGGGGTCGACGTCCTCTCTTTTTCTGTTTCGTTTGCCGTTTTTGAGCAAATAGCTGTTTGACAGCGTCAGAAGGCTGTTCTCACGGCCGGTACGGTGCGCTTTTGAGCGCTGAAAAGCCGTTTTTACGGCTGGTAAGAGTGAGCGCCTTCAAAGAGAGAGAAAGCACATGACAGGCTGCACACAATCCCTGTCTGTGTTGCGGTGGCCGTTCCCCTGCGTGCTTCAGCACTTCTAAAAGAGTAAAGTCCCTGAAAGAGCTTACACAAGTAGATTCGCGTCTTTTTAAAGACGACATCCTACTTGTGTTTCTGGATGCGATCGTTCCTGTCCTCACTGACGGCCACGATCACCGTTTCGCATGTCTGGGCGCGTGCTGAAATGATGTTCGTGGGTGTTCATGTTTTCATATGAGAACATGATCACGTCGACACGCCGGTCGTGACTCTTCTTTCTCCGGGAAGCTTGAGTCCCCTCTGTTGTTGGCCAGCTGCCGCTTGTGTGTAAAAGCACAGCCGCGGCTCTGCCCGACACTCTGGGAGACCGCGGAGATCAGCGAGAGCAAACCTCTCGCTCCTCTGCGTGTCGTGTGCCGTCGAGCTGCCGGGCTGCAGCGCGGGTTGTCACGGCAACCCAGCGCTCGCTCGGCGCTCTAGATGCGCGGTTCCCTTGCGTAATCTCCATTGTAGCGCCCTCTCTGGTGCACCAGAAGAGGTCTACTTTGCTGATATGGCTTGGGTGACATGAGGTTGAGGGGTTCCTTCGGGGAACCAACCCCCTAGGGCCCCTCCCTCTCTAGCGCATTGCAAGCTGTGCAGTTTCTGGATTGGACTGCTGGTCCTTTTCATAGGGGAACCTAGCATTTCATTCAGAGCTCCAGCTGAGGGACAGACGTCGATTGCAGCATCGGAGAGAGTGCTGTTATGCTCTGGAAATGAGGGTGACGCTGCCCACTGTAATGGTGTGTGCTTATGCTGACTCAGATTCAGAGTTTACAGCCATGCTTTCCTGGGTCTTCCAGATGTGCATGGAAAACTTGGCAGTATGGGGGTATATTGGTGCCATAAATATGGAATGCCAAAGGTGCCAATCTGCATAAGTTTTTCCTCTCTCACTACCCTCTTGGATGGGGTGGCTGTACACAGACCACACCCACCCTGCATGTGAGGCCAAGGCACTCTTTTTGCATGAGGGTAGTTCTGTGCTGGGGTTGAGCTGCGCTTGTTGACTAACCGTGATCAAAGTCACGGCGCAGGCCCTCAGCCAGACGATGTCCACCTCCGTGGTCCAGAAGTGCCCCCTGGCTTACCTTGTGAGGTGTGAGAGGTTGTCAAGCTAAATGCTTTCTCAATGCTCCCATCTTACGAGGTGGCCTTTCGGTGACACTGTCGAGGACTGAGCCCAGCGGTTCTCCTCAGTTAGTAGCGGATAGGGGAGCTTCCCATGACAAACCATTGAGTTCCTCTTGGGCCGCCCCTCAGTCTGCTCGTCGCCAAGGGTGTCGTCCCCTGCAAGAAACTCCGGCCCAGCAGGCTCTGCTGTATCCATTGCGGGGAGATGACGCCTCCCGTCTCTGCAGCTGTTTAACTGGTTGGTGAGAATCACCCCTGAGACGGGCGACCCAGAGATGGGTGGGGCTGCTCTTCCACCCCTGGAGGAGGGCCAGGTGGTAAATCCTTTATTGGGTTTGTTTCTGTTCCGCCACTGACCCAAGAGGCAGCGGTACCCAAATTTTAAAGAGCAGTTCCTCCATTTCCAGGTCTGAAGAGGGTTTGGAGAGCAGTGGGAGGAGAAAAACCTCACCACTCTCATCCCCCTCTTCTGTCGCCAGTGGACAGCAGCGAGCAGCGGGCAGCCAAAGCCTCGACTGCTCCCTCTGTCCATCCGTGGAGCCAGGTAAGTGTTGCCTAGCACACTGTGACGCCGCTTCGGGCCGCCTCACAAAGAGAGCCCCCCGAGCCGCGTCCCTGTGTTCCACCTCGCTGCCCTGCTGCGGGTACACCGGTGGTCCCTTTGGTCCTGCTTGTACGGTCTCTGCGAGCCGGGTTAGCGCTCCCCAGTCCGTCTCGCTGGCTCCTTCGGACCATCAGGGTCGGCTTTGCGATTCAGTTCGCCCGGCTCCCCCCCCCCAAGTTCAGGGACGTCCTCTTCACTACAGTGAAAGATGCCGATGCCCCTGTCCTGCGTGCGGAGATCGCAGTCCTACTGGCGAAGGACGCGATAGAGCCGGTCCCTCCAGCCGATTTGAGGTCGGGGTTCTACAGCCCCTACTTCATTGTACCCAGGAAAAGCGGCGGGTTACGACCGATCTTGGACCTGCGAGTTTTGAATCGGAGCCTCCACAAGCTACCATTCAAAATGCTCACGCAGAAACGCATTTTCGAGTGCATCCGTCCCCGAGATTGGTTTGCAGCGATTGACCTGAAGGACGCGTACTTCCATGTTTCAATTCTTCCGCGACACAGGCCATTCCTGAGATTCGCGTTCGAAGGTTGAGCATATCAGTACAGAGTCCTACCCTTCGGGCTGGCCCTGTCTCCCCGCGTCTTCACGAAAGTCGTGGAGGGAGCCCTTGTTCCCATGAGAGAACGGGGTGTTCGCATTCTCAACTATCTCGACGACTGGCTCATTCTAGCACAGTCCCGGGATCAGTTGTGCAAACACAGGGATTTGGTGCTCAGACACCTCAGCCAGTTGGGGCTTCAGGTCAACTGGGAAAAGAGCAAACTCGCCCCGGTGCAGAGGATCTCTTTTCTCGGTATGGAGTTGGATTCGGTCGAGCAGATAGCACGCCTCACAGAGGAACGTGCTCGGTCAGTGTTGAACTGCCTGAATACATTCAATGGCAGGACAGCGGTCCCACTGAAGTTCTTTCAGAGGCTCCTGGGGCATATGGCGGCTGCTGCGGCTGTAACACCGCTCGGTCTGCTTCATATGAGACCGCTTCAGCACTGGCTTCATGGCCGAGTCCCGAGATGGGCGTGGCAGCGCGGCACATTCCGGGTGCCAATCACTCAGGCGTGCCGCCGAACCTTCAGTCCGTGGTCGGACCCCTTGTTTCTTCGGGCAGGAGTGCCCCTAGAACAGGTGTCCCGGCATGCTGTGGTGTTCACAGATGCTTCTGCCACCGGCTGGGGTGCCACGTAATACGGGCATGCAGTCTCAGGGGTTTGGACGGGACCCCATCTGCATTGGCACATCAATTGCCTCGAGTTGCTGGCAGTACGCCTTGCTCTGAGCCGCCTCAAAGGCCTGCTTCAGGGCAAGCATGTACTGGTCCGTATGGACAACACTGCGACCGTTGCGTACATCAACCGTCAAGGTGGTCTACGCTCCCGTCGCATGTCACAACTCGCCCGCCATCTCCTCCTGTGGAGTCGGAAGCATCTGAGGTCGCTTCGCGCCATTCATGTCTCCGGTGTGCTCAACCGTGTGGCCGACGAGCTATCACGAGCTGCGCTGCCAGGAGAGTGGCGACTCCACCCCCAGGTGGTTCAGCTGATCTGGAGAGAATTCGGAAAGGCTCAGGTAGACCTGTTTGCCTCACCAGAAACCTCCCACTGCCAGTTGTTTTACTCTCTGACCGAGGGGACACTCGGGACAGATGCACTGGCTCACAGCTGGCCCCGGGGCCTGCGCAAATATGCGTTTCCCCCAGTGAGCCTACTTGCACAGACCCTGTGCAAAGTCAGGGAGGACGAGGAGCAGGTCTTGTTAGTTGCGCCTTACTGGCCCAACCGGACCTGGTTCCCAGAACTCTCACTCCTCGCGACAGCCCCTCCCTGGCCCATCCCTCTGAGGAAAGACCTTCTTTCTCAGAGACGGGGCACTCTTTGGCACCCGCGTCCAGACCTCTGGAAACTCCATGTCTGGTCCCTTGGACGGGATGCGGAGGTTCTAGGTGACTTACCCCCTGAGGTACTTAACACCATCACTTCGGCACGTGCACGGTCTACGAGACGTGCTTACGCCTCCAAAGTGGAACCTGTTCGTCGAGTGGTGCTCTTCTCGCCGGGAAGACCCCGAAGATGCTCGATCAGAGTCGTGCTTTCCTTCTTGCAGTAGGGTTGGAGCGTAGGCTGTCCCCCTCCACCCTCAAAAGTCCATACTGCTGCTATATCCGCTTACCACGACCACTTAGATGGCAAATCTGTTGGTCAGCACGACCTGGTCATCAGGTTCCTTAGGGGGCGAGACGGTTAAATCCTTCTCGTCCCCTCTCCATACCCTCTTGGGACCTCACTCTGGTGCTGAGAGCACTTCAGATTGCTCCCTTTGAGCCTTTGCTGTCAGTAGACTTAAAGATTCTGTCTATGAAGACTTTGCTGCTGGTGGCATTGGCCTCCATCAAGAGGGTAGGGGACCTGCAGTCATTTTCGGTCGACGAATCGTGCCTGGAGTTCGGGCCGGGTGATAGCCACGTGGTACTAAGACCCCGGCCTGGTTATGTGCCCAAGGTTCCTACCAGTCCCTTCAGGGACCAGGTGGTGAGCCTGCAAGCGCTGCCCTCGGAGGAGGCAGACCCAGCCCTGGCTTTACTCTGTCCAGTCCGCGCTTTGCGACTGTACATAGACAGAACCTAAAGCCTCAGGACCTCAGACCAGCTCTTGTCTGTTATGGAGGCCAGCAGAAGGGAAAGGCTGTCTCCAAGCAGAGGATGGCCCACTGGATAGTGGATGCCATCGCCCTGGCTTACCAAGCTCAGGGTGTGCCCTGCCCGCTCAGGTTGCATGCTCACTCCACGAGAGGTGTCGCATCCTCCTGGGCGCTGGCTCGTGGCGCCTCGCTGACAGACATTTGTAGAGCTGCGGGCTGGGCGACACCTAACACGTTCGCTAGATACTATAGCCTTCGTGTCGAGCCGGTCTCCTCCCATGTTCTCGCCACAGGTCAGAGGCACGGAGAGGCCCCGGCTTAGTGTCGGCTTGCTGCGCTACATGCGCTTCTTTTCTCCAGAGAGTCCCTACAAGGCAGACCCTGTCGAGTCCTCCGATATCCCTTCGGCAGCCGACGTGGCGGAGCGTCTGGCGCCAGGCCTATACTCCGTTGTATCCTTGAGAACCGGGTTTAGGCTGGGTTCCATATGTGTGACCCTACGGGGATCCCATATGGTTGGTTCCACGGTTGCTCCTAAACGAAGCCCGTGTCTTTCCCTCTGGGAGAACCTACCCTTCATCGGGTTGGAGTCACCCCAGCTCTTCCATATGTAGCACAGCCCTACAGGGTTAGTCCATATGTACTTCTCCACATAACTCCTTCGGGGAAGGATGTGGCTTCCGCAGCGTTCCTTTCCCAGCGAAGGGTACGCTTTCCCAGCGTTATCCAATAGTCTCACTGAATGGGTTTTGGGGAACAGCAGTGATCGACTCTCTCTGTGTTAGCCCTGTCCCACCATCCTCAGGCAAGGGGGTTCAGGTGGCTTACAACAGAGCGCTGGAAGGGGGCAGCTCCTGTGGCGCTTTGGTAGGGATTCCTATTCGTCGGTCTGTCCGACGTACGTCGAACGTGACCGACTGAATGGGAACGTCTCGGTTACAAAGGTAACCCTCGTTCCCTGAAGGAGGGAACGGAGACGTACGTCCCGTCGCCACAGTCGCTGTACCCCGCTGATGCTGCCGCCTATCCGGTTCGGCTCCTCAGCGAAAACCTGAAGATGCAACGCACCTGCTGCTCATTATATACCCGCGCTGCGAGGCGAGCAGCTGATGCATATGATTGCATGCCAATGTGCATTGGCTCGTTTAGTTACACTCGAAGTAGATTGGCCTCTCTAGCGAGATTCCTATTCGTCGGTCTGTCCGACGTACGTCTCCGTTCCCTCCTTCAGGGAACGAGGGTTACCTTTGTAACCGAGACGTTATTTTGATATTTGACTATAATGGCGCTTTGCTCTGGTCTATGCTCTGGTCCAGATCCAAATTACGTTCTTCATGGAGTATAAGGAGTATATCTGTATCTGCACAACCCCCTCTGTTGGAGAACATGACCACTAATTTCTCCAGCAGCCTGCTGTATGCTCGTTGGGCTTTTTTGCAATGTCGTTTTGAACAAACGGGGACATTTCCGGGGACAGAACACCAAAAACCGGGACTGTCCGTAGAGGTCTACAAAGAGGACCCGAGACCCGAGGACCCGGGACCCGTACGGGTTCGGGTCTATATTTTAAATGGTCAGCCGGGTCGGGTCCCAAAATATTACTTCGGTTTCCGGGTCTGTTTAACATTGTGTGTATACCCAAGCCAATCTGATTCGGAGATCACCCGGCCCAGAGAGTCAGTCAGCGCTGTGCGTGTGTTTTGTAACTTGCAAAGTATGAGCCAGGAAATAAGGTGAAAAAAACACGAGTGACCCCAGCCATCAGAAGCAGAGCGGGCGGAGTTAAAGCAAGCGAACGGTGATCATCGAGTTTTCCTATTCCTATTGTGTGCAACAGTAATGCAAACAAACTTCAAATCTCAAAAACTGCTTGCAGCCTTGCACACTCACATTTAAATAACATATTTCAAATCATTAACACAATCTGAGATTAACTATCACACAAATGTTTTCTATGACGCTTAAAAGCTTGTTTCAGGTTGCTCCAGCTAACGCGCATGTGCGGTCTCATGCGAGCGCACTTTCTTTCTCCTATATTTATAATAATATTATGAATGAACCGTCTTGTTATAGAGTTTTGGTCAGACTCGGCTTAGAGAGCACAGAAATGATCGCAAATAAGTAGCTAATGCTAACGTCAGCTGCCATGTCACTGAACAAGCAATCGTTATTATTCGCAAGGGCAAACAGTTATTTTACAGTTAAGTTATTTTATTATGAGTTGACTCGAGTCTCGAGATACAACAAAATAATGCAAAACTGCAAAGTCGCATTTGTCATCATGACAGCAAGTGGACTATTAAAGCTGGAATAATGAGCATTTCAATCGGCAAGAGAGGAATAACGGATGAACTTTCTTGGCAAGTGCATCACAGTCAGGTACAAGGGAGAAAGCTAACTGTTAGCCTACTAACATTAGGTAAGACAAAACGTTTTATTTTCGTGACTTGTTTATTGACTTATTAATAGCAGTTTGCTGTGGAATAGACCTATGTGCCGATCGGGTCCAGTCGGGTCTCGGTCGGGTCCAGCTTTCAAATAATAGACAGGTCCACGTTGGTTCCGGGTAGTACATTTATAGCATCTCTTGGTTCTGCACGGTTTCGGGTCCAACTTTCAAAATAATAGTCGGGGCCGGGTCGGTTCGGTGTAGCACATTTACGGGTCTCTTCGGGTTCGGGTATGAATTTTTGGACCCGTGAAGACCTCTATGTCCCTGTGCAACAGCAAAGAGCTTGTTGTTAACATTTTAGACAAGTCAAGTTACTGAACAGGACCACATGGTGATGCCAAAAAAAACTAAACCAACCGCCTTGACCTGCAAATATATTAAAGTACACAGCAACATACACAGGACAAATCCAAGCATTATCCTGAATGTGTGTGAAAACAACGTGAAAGTACTGAAATGTGTCTGTGCATAAATACAATGTGCGATCAGTGCGTCGAGAGCGCTCATACATGATTTGTTTGCCCATCAGTATAACAGACACGCGCGTGCTTCTGTACTTCACCGCAATCATCTTTACTTTGACTGCAATCCTCATCCATCAAAACTTTCATAGCAAGAAGCTCGTTGGCTTTATCCAGCCGAGAAACATAGTTTTCATATCATCTGTCCATACAGCGGTGGGATGTTTCGACGTTCCGTTCAGACAGGAACAGCGTGATGCGGGAGGGCTCACGCTCTTCAGATGACACAATATGACAGAGAGTTCTTGTTTTAAAGCGAAACAGACACTGGAATGAATAATTCTCTCTGCCATCTCTGATATAATCAGCATGGAATTTAAGATCATCTAACTGCGTGACGTAAATGACGTTATGACGCAATTTCACATGCTTCCGTAATTTTTTGCGTTAAATATGCGTTAAAATATTTTAACGTGTTAAGGATTTTGGGTAACACTTTAGAACAATGGTCCGTCATTAATAAGTAACTATGCAGGAAGTAATGCAGGACTAATGAGTAGTATTACATTAACACTTCAGCTACTACTATTAACTAATATAGAAACAAGCTTAACTAATCAGTAAGTAATATCGAATTTGGGACTAAGATAGTTCCTTATTAGCTAATCAATAATTAGAGAATGAGAGTGGCATCATTAAGAACTAATAGGTAACTATGACCAATTATAAAGAATTACTAATTAATTACTAATCACAACATTAAAGTGTCTGAGATGTGAGCAGTTGTCTTTTTTTACTCTCAACGTGGTCATAAAATGCATCATTAATTGCTCAAGTGTTACAAAGTAACTATGCAGGAACTACTAGTGATCAGGACCATTATTTTAAAGTGAAAAACATCTTTTTCACTTTAAAATAATGGTCCAGATCACTAGTAGTTCTTGAAGATTGTTGTTTTTTACTCTCAACGTGGTCATAAAATGCATCACTAATTACTCAAGTACCTAGTCATTCTTTAAGAACTACTAGTGATCTGGACCATTATTTTAAAGTGAAAAAATATGTTTTTCACTTTAAAATAATGGTCCTGATCACTAGTAGTTCCTGCATAGTGACTAGGTAACACTTGAGTGATTAATGATGCATTTTATAACTATATTCAGAGTAAAAATTATGACTGATTACGTCTCAGACACGATAATGTTCTTTACAATTTGTCCGTTACACTGTAAAAAAAAAACTGTCAAATTTACGGTAAAATACCGGCAGCTGTGGTTGCCAGGAATATACCGTGAAAAAAATGTGGAATCTGTAAAAGACAATACGGTATACTGGTTTTGTAACCCTAAATTTTACAGTAGACAACGTATTTTTTTTACCAAAATCATGGTAGAAAAAAACAAATATATTTGTCAATTATACAGTAATTTTATGTAAAAAATGCAACTTTCCATAGCTTTTTACGGATATTTGCAGTAAAAAAAAAAAGTAATTTGTTGTTAATTTAACAGTAATACACTGTAAAAAAAAAAATCCCAGTAAAAGTTGCGGTAAAAAAACGGCAGCTGTGGTTGCCAGAACTTTACCGTAAAAAATACAGTAGCAACATTAAAAAAAATCTGTTAAATTTACGGTAAAATAAAGTATTTCATTAACTGATATAATGTTAATTTACCAACCTAATGAAGTACTAATATTTGTTTTGTATCTTTACAATACACTGACAGTCACCAAACACAGTGGTGATGAGAGTCACATGATGAATCAAAGTTCATCACAAGCAGATTTCTCACAAGCTGAGAAGGACAACACTAACGTATAGAAGGCGCACACAGTGTCATTCACACACTAAACACCATCATGGTAACATGCATGAAATTTTAAAAATGCAAACATTAACATCTAAACATCTGTTCATTCTCAGTAAGAACTTTTGTTGATGTATGACAGAAATCAAATCAAACTGGTTAATAATAAGTGTAATAATGTTTAATGGCTGGAAGTCAGTTGTAGTTGTTGTGTCTCTCTCTTTTTCTCTTGTTGTTTCTTCAGTGATTCTGCTTATTATCATCAGGTGTCTCCACTAATTGTCAATCATCACTCAATCATCAATCAATTATCTCATTAACTTTAACACTGCTTCAGTGTTACTTTTTAACACCCGGTAAGATGTGTTAATTTAACACTGGGGATTTTGCTGTGGTATAGTTAAGTACTTTCACTTAAATGACAATTAATAGGTAATTTGCATTGCCATTTAAGTGAAATTATTGAACTTAAATATACAAGCTTGATAAAAATGATAATTCTAGAAGAAAATTTCAGATGGCACTTAGAGGCTTTTGCATCTGAGCTCTTCGTGTATTAATCATGTTGATAGGCCCTATAAAACAAATATTACATATTAATCATGTCAATTTCCTGCATCTGTTATTGACGTCCAAATGACGTCCAAAAAAATTACCCCATTAATTTTTTTATGGGTCATGGTTGGACGTCCAAATAGTGGACCTGTATAATTGACAAATATATTTGTTTTTTTCTACCATGACTTTGGTAAAAAAAAATCCGTTGTCTACTGTAAAATTTAGGGTTACAAAACCAGTATACCGTATTGTCTTTTACAGATTCCACATTTTTTTCACAGTATATTCCTGGCAACCACAGCTGCCGGTATTTTACTGTAAATTTGACAGTTTTTTTTTAACTGTGTAGTTTGGACGTCGAATAGATGTTCAGAAATGGTCATGGACCGACGGACCTAATATAGACATGATCTGCATGTCTATCCGACGTCCAGTGTTTAGTGGGATTTTTTAACATCTTGCTTCTGTAAAAATGAATGTTTTTGTTTGCTTAAAGGTGCCCTTGATCATGTTTTTAAAAGATGTAATATAAGTCTAAAGTGTCTCCTGAATGTGTCTGTGAAGTTTCAGCTCAAAATACCCCATAGTTTTTTTTTTATTAATTTTTTTAACTGCCTATTTTGGGGCATCATTAACTATGCACTGATTTTCACTCGACCCCGCCCCCTGCCAATCGCATCTTCCCAGCCACACGAGCTCTGGACTATATTACAGCGCATTTACAGAGTTCACACAGCTAATATAACCATCAAATGGATCTTTACAAGATGTTCGTCAAGCATGCTGTATGCATGCTTCGAATTATGTGAGTAAAGTATATATTTGGATGTTAAACGTTTGATTCTGCATGAGTTTGAGGCTGTGCTCCGTGGCTAACGGCTAATGAGGAGAGATTTATAAAGAATGAAGTTGTGTTTATGCATTATACAGACTGCAAGTGTTTATAAATGAAAATAGCGACGGCTCTTGTCTCCGTGAATACAGTAAGAAACGATGGTAACTTTAACCACATTTAACAGTACATTAGCAACATACTAACGAAACATTTAGAAAGACAGTTTACAAATATCACTAAAAATATCATGTTATCATGGATCATGTCAGTTAATATTGGTCCATATGCCCTTTTTTGCTATTGTCATCGCTTGCTTACCTAGTCTGTTGATTCTGCTTTGCACATCCAGACGTTCTGCCCTTTCTAATGGCTTGAATATGAGCTGGCAATGGCATAGGCCTATGCAAATATTGGGGGCAGAGCCCCCGACTGTTACGTAACAGTCGGTGTTATGTTGAGATCCGTGTGTTTTCCGGAAGTCTTTTAAACAAATGAGATTTATATAAGAAGGAGGAAACAATGGGGTTTGAGACTCACTGTATGTCTTTTCCATGTACTGAACTCTTGTTATTTAACTATGCCGAGGTAAATTCAATTTTTGAATCAAGGGCACCTTTAAAAATCTACAGATTTATACTGTGAATTCCAATGTGCACAACCCCAAAAGATGTAGTTTTACTCAAATAATACCATCAAATCTAAGGTTTTTAGACATTTTCAACATTACAACATTTAATTGTAAAATGTATGCATATTTATTTGTTTTCACAGAAAATATTTATAATTTCAACATTTTATTACAGTAAAAAACAAAGTTTTATCCAGTCTCACAATTAACGGTTATTCAATCTATTTAATACAGTAAAAGGAAGTTTTTGGTTTTACGCTCCATTACCGTTGGAATTTGACGGTGTTTTGCTGTATATTTTACTGACTTTTTTTACAGTGTAGTTAATAGTTATTAATGATGGTAATCTCTTTAGGTAATTATTGATTAGCTAATAAGGAAATATCTTCTAAATTTGATATTACTTACTGATTACTTAAGCTTGTTTCTATATTAGTTAATAGTAGTAGCTGAAGTGTTAATGTAGTACTACTCATTAGTCCTGCATTACTTCCTGCATAGTTACTTATTAATGACGGACCATTATTCTAAAGTGTTACCGGATTTTGAATTATTCGCATGCGTTAACAGCCCCTAATATGTAGTTCTGTTATACAAATATATACTAAATTAATTGGATTAAAAACATTGGAACACAAAATCTTTCTTATAACATCTTTCAAAAACATTTAATGCACATAATAGCCAAAAAAAAAAAAAAAAAAAAAAAAAAAAAATAAAGCAAGCATATTCACCTTAATTTTATCAATGAGCGTGCTATCCTCTTTTACATTTGAACTGATTGCAATGGTAATGTCAACATAGCCATTTCCATCTAGTTTGATTCCAGTGGAGGACGACAGCAACATCCATAATAAGACCAACACTGTTCTTGAGTCCATAGCTGTAGAGTTCTGAAGAACAGCAACTCCCGAAACCCAGTTTTGAGACGTATATAGTAAAAAATTAACTTTAAGGGCCTGATTACAGATAGAATGTAATTTACTGGAATGTACTAAATTATATCAATATAACTGGACTGAGTCATACCAATAAAAAACATTACAACATTGCAACATGGCAACATTACAGTGCCATGGGGCAAAATGTTGGAGACAGCAATCAACAGCAAGCTGTTTAATTCACTTTCCTTAACTGTTATTGCACAGGAAAGCACCAGTGCAGCTACTCTCACATGGACCTCAAAATAAGGCTCAAAATACAGTAAAAAACAAAACAATATTGTGAAATATTATTATAATTTAAAATAACTGTTCTCTATTGCTGTCATTCACTTTCATAAGCTGTTTATTGACTTTTTATTGTCTGGTTTATTTATCAAGTGTATTGAGTGCTGTCTGTCACTGCACTGTAAAAAAATAAAATAAAATATTTTCATGATTTATCACAACTGTGTTGAACAGCACATTCCAGGACAAAGGTCTGCTTTTGATTAGATCTTGGTGGATTAACTCAAAGGGCCCTATTTTAACGATCTAAGTGCATGGTCTAAAGCGCATGGCGCAAGTGGGTAACACTTCAGAATAATGGTCTGTCAATAATAAGTAACTATGCAGTAAGTAATGCAGGACTAATGAGTAGTACTATACATTAACACTTCAGCTACTACTATAATATAGAAACAAGCTTAACTAATCAGTAAGACGTTTTTCACTTTAAAATAATGTTCCAGATCACTAGTAGTTCCTGCATAGTGACTATGTAACACTTGAGTAATTATGCATGATCACGTTGAGAGTAAAAAGAAGACAATTGCTCACATCTCAGACACTTTAATGTTGTGATTAGTAATTAATTAGTAATTCTTTATAATTGGTCATAGTTACCTATTATTTTTTAATGATGCCAATCTCATTCCGTAACTATTTATGACCTAATAAGGAACTATCTTAGTACTAAATTTGATATTACTTACTGAATAGTTAAGCGTCTTTCTATATTAGTTAATAGTAGTAGCTGAAGGGTTAATGTAGTACTACTCATTTGTCCTGCATTACTTCCTGCATAGTTACTTATTAATGACGGACCATTATTCTAAAGTGTTACCCGCAAGTGCACTTAGGGCGTGTCCAAATCCACTTTTGCTAGTTTTATGATGGGGAAAAATGGTCAGCGTGCACGGTGCACGGTCTAAAATGGTTGTCCCTATTCTCTTAATGAATAATAGGTGTGTTTTGGGCGTAATGTGCAATAAACCAATCAGAATCTAATCTTCCATTCCCTTTAACCTCCTAACTGTCACGATCCTGTTGGCGGGACGTCTCCCAGCCAGCACACCTATGTAGGGCCCACATGGTTTAGCCCAGAGGAAATGAACATTGTTCAGAGTGCACACTACAGGCTGTTAAATGTAACACTGAATCAGTGTTGGATTTCATGAGATAATAAAGTAATTAATTAAGTGATGATTGAGAATTATTGAAGATAGCTGCTGTTAACAAGCAGAACAAAGGAAAGAGAAACAACAAGAACAGAAAAAATCGAAAACACTAGAACTAGAACTGACTTCAGCCACAGCCTTAGATAAAAGAAGACATTAAATCTCTCAAGATCTCAGCAGAGGAGGATTAAACAACTCCATATACAGAAGCTCTTATTGAGAATCAAGAGAGTTTTTTTTTTGTTGATTTTTTATTGATTTTTTATGTTACCATCATGGTGATCAGTGTTTTCTTTAGTTGGGTAGTTTGACTTGTCTTTGTAATGTAAAGTTTCTCTGGCTGCTTTTGTTATAGCAAAAAAACAAAAGAAAACACAATTTGATGCTGTGGCTGCTACATGATAAGAATCAACTACATTAGTCCACTTGACAGATTAATTGAAAAGAAGTGAGTGAATTCAGACACTGATGAACACCTGATTACCAGAATCACTGAAGGACAGAGAAACAAGACCAGAAAAAAGAGAAGAGATGAGCAGAAACACAAGAACTACAACTGACTTCAGTGTCAAACCAGTTCACAAACCAGTTTGACATTATTTCTTTCATACATGTACAGAAGTTCTTGTTGAGAATTAACAGATTTGGATGTTGTTGTTTTATTGAAAATAAAAATGTATTGAAGTTTGCAGTCACCATCGTGGTGACCAGTGTCTGCTTTAGTTGGGCTCTTGAGTCTTTTACGTTTGCTTTCTCTGGCTGCTGTTTATAAAACACATTTGTTATGGCAAGAAGCCAACATGAAGTTGTTCAGGTTTTTTGGTTGTTGTGGTGATTCTGTAATCATCTTGGATTTGTTTAATTCACCGATCTCTTTCTGTGTCTACTTTTTTTATTTAATGGGTATTATAATCAAACTCGAAATGGCCTGACAACATGATGACTGTGGGGTCAACACGATCACATGAGAATGCGTATCAATAGTACGAGTTTGTAATCTCGTAGAATATATACGCCAAAATGAGTTTTGGCGTGCTTATGGTACGCAGTTTTTCGCGTGCATATGATACGCACTTTATGGCGTGTATATGATACGCTCTTGGGTAGGATGGGGGTGGGGGGGTGGGGGTTTCGTACGTATAATACGCCATAAAGTGCGTATCATATGCACGCGAAAAACTGCGTACCATAAGCACGCCAAAACTCATTTTGGCGTATATATTCTACGAGATTACAAACTCGTACTATTGATACGCATTTTCGTGTGATCGGGCTCGTGGGGTTTTTAGTGAGCAATCAGCGTGGTGAAATTAAAGGTATATCTTTGTGTCTGTGAGTGAGTGAGTGACCAGTGTGTTCAAGCTTGATGACTGCTGAAAATAAATTGACTACTAAAAAGAAAAGCTGAATATTAGTTTATAAATAATAAATATTTTTTAAATTGTTAATGCCTTTAGTTATTATTTTGGAACAAATGTAAAAATGTGTAAAAACACTAACTTGACATAAAGACACGTGGTTTTAATAAATAGAAAATTAGATTCAAATACAAAATAGAATTGTATTTGGTTTCTCTTTTTATGAAATGTTAACTTAACCAGGAAAATTGTGTAACAGAGACATAAATGAGAACGCTGTCTCATTTTAAAACACCACCACACACCATTGCTTTTTGCATAAATCGACATGCAGTATTTTAACAGTTTTTCTAGGTCTTCTTCTGGACTGAAGCACAGGCTCTACTCTTTAACACAATGGTGTCCCACAAAACTCAACAGAAACCTTTTAAATCCCAACAGAACATCAAACACTAACAGATCCCTCGAGATCTCAGCAGATGAGGATTGAAAAACAAAAACAGCCAGCTTCCCTTATCACTAACCAGGGCCTGTATTTATCAAGTTTCTCAAACTGCCATTTTAGTCTTAAGTGTTGAGAATTTATGAAATTTACTCCTACTTTCAAACTTAAGTATAAAAGCGAATTATCGAATTTCTTAAAGCTATAAGAATCACTCTTACTCTCCCAGTTATTTAAGACAGCTCGAGAGGTCTCTCAAGTGGTTAGGAGTTGCCAGAAGGGGCTTGTGATGGCACTGAGGAGACGTGCACAAATCTTTCAGGGGAGCAAGAATGTTGTTGAAATGTTTATGGCGAGCAATTAAACAGTATCGTTTGGACAGAGCAGGCATCATCTTTGTTAGCGCTGGTTAATGTTGAGCTGAGCTTGTTCGACTAATTCAGCAAGCAGTAGCGCTTCTTCCTCTTGCCAGTTCAGTTTTCTTTTGGAATCCATGGTGACTGATTATATCATAAAATCTAGGCTATATAAAGGCAGGTCAGTTAACAGTACACCGGTTTAAAATGTGCAATTAAGATAAGATGGAAAACGTGTTTATCTTTAATTTCCAATGTGTATATCATCATGTATTCTCTTGAAAATTCTTTATTGTCAAATTGAATGTGTTGAATGTAAACTCCTCTTAGGAATGTCACCATTCAATGTGAATTTTTCTGAGAATATTCTTAAATAAGGAAATCTATTCAGTGATTGGTCCATGCCTATGTCGTCATCCAAAATCCCGTTTGTGGAACAGCAACGTGTCGTGAATCATCTCTAAGACTGACACTTAAGATTTAGTCATACACTTCACTGAAATTAGAGCTGAGATGCTTGATAACTAACTTTTAAGCGCAGCTTTGAGCCAAGAAGTTTTTTACTCTTAAGTCAATTCTTAGCAGTGTTCTTGTAAGTAATTCTCAGAGGCTTGATAAATACGGGCCCTGATCATTTTCATAAGTGCACAAAAGTTCTTATTGAGAATTAACAGATGTATATGATTTATTGTAAATAATAAAGTTTGATATCACCATCATGGTGAACAGTGTTTGTTTTAGTTGGGCTCTTGAACTTGACTTTTAATGTTAGTGTTTCTCTGATTGCTGTATCTCAGTGTTTATAAAACACAGCTGTTATGGTGAAAAAAAAAGACAAAACATTAGGAACTATTTGTCCAAATTATGATGCAAATTTGATGGTGCTTTTTAAATAAATTTGTTGGTCTTGACTTTTCAAGAAAGAACGTATTTTAGAACTGTGTACATCCAGAGTGACAAAAAGGACTCAGAAACTCACTCTGGATCCGTCACATCTAAGCTACCTTCTCTTTGAACTTTTGCAGTCTGGCCAGCGCTATACAGAGCACTGAGCACCAGAACAGACAGGCACAAGAAAAGTTTATTCCCCCAGGCAATCATGAACAGTTAAATGTTCTCCCCACTGTGCAACGACAACTATATGGAACATCACTTATATTTATTTAACAATACCCTACCTCTTCTTATTCTATTCCCTGTTAATTTATTATATAAATACAATGTTTATATTGTATCTTATTTACATACATCTTCATTTTTATTATTTTGCTATCTGTGTACTGTTGTCTCTCTGTGTACCGGGAGCTTCTTCTGTCACCAAAACATTTCTTGTGTATGCAATCATATTTTGCAATAAAACTTTTACTGACTCTGATGAATTCAGTAATTACTGCTTCATTGTGATAAGGTGTTCCAAGGTACACAATAAAATATTGCATCATTTGTTTTCCTCTTGCCATTCAGTAATAAATGGTCACGATCAACAGCTGGAGTGCCCTTGATAGCCACCAGGGGGCACTCCATCACAGACTTTTGCCATTCCATCAAAGACTACATCCCCCATAACTCATTGCCTGGTCTCATCATCACTGGATTTCTGAGCGTGCTGTCTTTTGATTCTCATGTTCATGGTTTTGACTTTCTGCCCAGTTTCTTGATTTTCCCTGTTTGCCTGTGTTCCTGTGAGTCTGACTGTTTGGACTGTTTACCCTTTGCCTGTTTTTGGACTTTCAATAAATTCAGAGGTGGGAAGTCCAGGGGTCAGAGAGTAAAAGTCCTGCCATATTTTTATTTCACCCACTGAAGCATTAATGAGATAAATACGTGTTTACCATTATTGAAGACACCTGATGATAACAAGCAGAATCACCAAAGGAGAAAATCACCATTTTTAAGTTACCATCATCGAGGTCAGGGTCAGGGTCATTAAAACCAACCAGACAAGCAAAGCTAAAAGATGATCAGGTGGTGTTGGTTATGTTTTCACATAATCATTGTTTGATCTGAATCACTGAACTCATTTAAATTCCAATCTTAGTTAGATTTATTATTGTTTATTACAGCAGCACCGTGATTCTACAGCATTTCTGTCACATGTCTACAAAAGTTATTATTGAGAATTAACAGAGGCTTAGATGTTGTTTGTTTCAGTGTTTGCTTAGTTGTACTCTTGAACCTTAATTATTTAACATTAGCTTACAGTTTGTGGTCAAAACATTTTGATCAACCGAAAGACTCACACAGACATCAAGAATTGGAGTATGAATCTCAACAACGGTGACAATCAAAAGCTTCATGCCGCAATGCATGCTGGGTACCAACATAGTACTAAAATCATTCATGACTCCCAGCATGCATTGCGGCATGAATAAATTATGCAGCTAAATTGACTGGTTATTTTCTTTAATTCTCACTGTTTGCCTTTATTTTTGCTGTTGTTTTTGTGTTGACTTTTAGTAGTGTGTTTTATGATGTTCAGAGTTGATCTGTTTATCTTTTTTGTTGATTGTCACCATTGTTGAGATTCATATGATGATTCTTGATGTCCGTGTTAATTTAAGTGATGTCATCGATTAAACATTTTTTGTAAATGAGTTTAAAAATTATGATTGCTTAGCACTGCTTCATCCTTTGCTGTAATATAAAAGTAAATCTATTAAAGAACAAGAAGCAACATTTCTTATAATAGATTAGACACTGGATAAGTTCAGTGAATTGTTCATTTCATAATCAAAACATAACCAACACACACATTTTCTCTTAGCTTTTTTATGCCATAACAAATATGTCTTAAAAAAACACACATTTACACCAACCAAAAAGAAACTCATATTACAAGTCAAGTGTCAAGAGCACAACTAAAGCGAGCACTGACCTCCATCATGGTAACGTCAAACGAAACAAAACATCTGTTAGTTCTCAATAGGAACTTCTGTAGATGTCTGACAGAAATAGTCAATATGGTTAGTAATAAGTGAAGCTGGTAATATTATTTTTGTTGTTTAACCCTCCTCTGCTGAGATATTGAGCGATTTAGGCCCCATCCACACGGAGACGCGTTTTTGTGAATACGCACAAATTTTGTATCAGATAGGTGTTTCGTCCACACGGATCCGCCGTTTTCGAAAGGTGAAACCACTAATTTTTGAAACAGGGTCCCAGAGTGGATAGATCTGAAAACACCATCTTTGTGTTAAAATGTAAGTGACTTAATATTATTAACTTGTTTGTTGAACTGTCGTATCAGTGTCACATTTTCAATCGCGAGGTGATGGTAAATAAAGTGATGGTCACTTGTCAGCTCTCTTGGTCGTCAGGTCGTGTGATGTATGTTGCTGAACTGTATTCAAATGTTATAAATATAAAAACACCACATTTTGAAATTTAACTGCAGTATGTCAATTAACCGTAGTTTATTTGTGTGTGCTGCGCTCATAGACTTTAGAAAACGGCGCTCATTTGTTTGATTTCTCCTCGAGAAGCTGCGCAAGCCTCACAAGTTTAATGTCCTTGCACCCTGACCGAGTCCGTAACTGTCGTTTTCGTTTTTTCATATTCGTCATTTGGTGGCTCTCAATTGTCAAAAACACCCCTCAAAATATTTGCTACGGATGCGAAAAATGCAGAAAATCGAACCATCCGAATTAATTATTATGACGGACGGAAGTTTCAAAGGCTGCAAATGTTTAAAACGTGAGGTCGTATTTAGTTATATATATATATATATATATATATATATATATATATATATATATATATATATATATATATATATATATATATATATATACACACACACACATACATATATATATACAGAGGGTGCGATTTGTAGGGGGGGGGTGGGGGGATTTCCCCCCATCTGGTCTATGTATCCCTGCCTCTGCTGAATTATTTTTAAACCCCCTGGGGTGATGCTACTCCACAAACCTCCAAGAGCATATAAAATTACAAAAATAATAATCTTTTTTTAAAACATCGCCAAATATAACGCTGCATTTATATAGAACTGTCTCTTTACATCCACAACAAACCCTGACCTCGATGATGGTAACTTAAAAATAGTGATTTTCTCCTTTGGTGATTCTGCTTGTTATCATCAGGTGTCTTCAATAATGGTCAATCATCACTCAATTAAATACTTATTTATCTCATTAATGCTTCAGTGGGTGGAATAAAAATATGGCAGGACTTTTACTCTCTGACCCCTGGACTTCCCACCTCTGGTTCCAAGGTACACAATAAAATATTACATAATTTTTTTTCTTTGAGCCCAAAAACAAATTCAAGACTTTGAAAAATAGCATAATAGGTCCCCATTTAAAATTCAAAGAATTAGTTAACTAAAAATGTGCTTTAAATCATCATAATGAAAGTTTAATACATGCCTTTTACTGTACAGAAATGTTTTTATTATTTTGTATTTAAAGTCACTCACATTTCAGAGGAAGATATTTCAAATGAGAATCTGTTACAAATGAGAACTCTACATGAGATACAGTAGCAATACATATACTTGAAAAAATATTCAGAAAGTAAGAAATTCTCTTTGATAGTTAGAGATGGTTGTTTTAAGAAATGTTCTAAAGTTGTTGGATGTACATTATATTCAAATTAGATATAAAGATTGATTTATTTGTTTGCATCAGATTGTTAATTCCAGTTGTTTCTTTAACCAAGGCGTTTTCTGCGTCTCACTGCCCATGTGATTACAGCAACAACAAAGCATATGACCATAATTACTACACACAAAGAAATGACAAGAACTGTCAAATTCAAGCCTGGGTTTGATATTCCAGGGGGGTTTGGATCAGGGAGGATCTTTGAAGCTTGAGCGATGTTAGAGGTTTCAGATTTCACATTTTGTTCATCCTCAGACTGAACTGCAAAGAAAAGTGTGGTGCCATTTTGGATTGTGAAACTGAGATTGAATGAATGCTGTTCGACTGATCCAGCCTCCAGCGGTGAGACGGCAGCTGTGTTGACTGCATGAGCATTGCTGAAGTTTTCTCGAAGCATTTGAAGGTCATAGCTCCACCTGATCTCATAGGATTTAGCTTAAAGGAAAAGAAACATGCCATGCAAGACAATAAAATTTTCATTATTTCATGATCTAAATTTGAAACTACTTCTATGTTGTCAGTGAAGATGAAAACTTTGTATTTTAAATTCTGGTATAGTAACTGTATGCTTTACCTGTCCCTTGGTCGAGGTCCTCACCAGGAGCCGTCCAGCTGAGAAGCACAGAGTCCTCCTGGATCTCAGCACTCATATCTGTGATTTTGTTAGGAGGGAAATTTGGTGGCGTTGTGCCTGTAAAAGCCACCTCAAAACTCTCACCGATGGCTGTCCTGGTAAAGCTTCCAACCTCGAGTGGTTCTTCAGAAACTTGAGGCTTTGGAGGGTTCAGCTCCACCACACCTGAAATTAGAAAAACCACCTGAATCTGCTTGATTCTGTTTGAAGGTTTTCTCTGAGCAGCGGTGTAGCTAAATATAGTTCCAGTTTGTGTATGAATTCATTGACTTTCTGCAGGTTACATAGATACACGTGTCTTTATGAGGGAGTAACTAAATCATTATCTCAGATTCATTTATTCAGTCACAAGCTGCATTCCAATTATCAGGGTCCCTACACAGTGTTCATATCTCTCTATTCACCAACCAGGATACCTTTTAAAGATCAGATCACTTGACTAAATAAGATGTTTGGGTTGCACTTTATTTTACAGTACATTACAGTGTATTTAATTAAGACAATACTGGTAAGGTAACTACTATTGGTAAATACTACTATTACTATTGCTATTGCAATTACATTTAGTTGCATTGAAAATGTTGTGTCCTGCACACTTTATACCTGCAAACCACACACTGGACTAATTAAATGCAATAAGAGCCTCAACTCCTTTGTATTTTTATTTTATACAAACTTTAAAGTGCTGGAGTGATGAACAATAAATAGTGGGCACAATTCTGCTTTGGCTTTGGGTAACACTTTAGAGTGATCATTAATGAATAACTACACAGGAACAAATAAGTAATGTATTATTAACACTCTAGTAACTACTATTAACTAACTAGTGGGTTACCATGACCTTTACTTTAGAATTAATTATACATTATGCATTATTCATGTTAATTATGAACCTGTATATAGTAGTTCTTAGTAGTTCTCTGGGAGGAATGAAAAAAATAGTAGTTATTGATTAGCTAATAGTGAACTGCCACCTTCAACTGAGCGCTATTACTTACTAATTCATTAATCAGAGTTTCTTGTTAGTTAACAGCAGTTACTATAGTGTTAATAATGCATTACTCATTTGTTCCTGTGTAGTTATTTATTAATGAAGGATCAGTATTCTAAAGTGTTACCTGGCTTTGTTTAGAATTATTGCTGCTGGCGAGGGTTGCCAGGTTTTCAGAAAACTCAGCAAATTGCTCCGCAAAAAAGCCCATTGGGGGGGGGGGGGGGGGGTGATCAAGTTTAAATGCATTTTCAAAAAAAGAGAAGAGTTTACCGTTTACCACGTATCCAGGTACATATGGGGCACCACCCCTTTTTTGGACAGTAATTCTGGCTTGTCCATCTTGATTCTTCACTCTTACTTTCAAGCTGATTCTCCCTTTTTCAAGCTTTGTGAAATATCTGGAATAGACGCCATCATCTTTGAAAGCATCAGCTCCTGAAAAGATGTATCTCTGAGTTATATCAGTTGGAAATTTACATGATTTATTTATATTTTAAGTTAAGTGCACACTTGGAACAAGAATTATGGGTAATTTACCTGCTCCATTGTCCAGGAGTCGTAATTCTTGTGCGGACCCAGATTGGGACTCCAGCGTAGCCCGCACTTCAGCATTTATTACAGGCCTGTAATTCTGACTGACCTCAGCAAACACTATCAAGGGTTTAGTGCCGTCACTGAACTGCTGGTTCATGCGGGTTTTGACTATGATAGGAGGAACATCAGCACTCACCGCGTGACTCGTTACTGTTATAGTCAGAGCCTGAAGTGTTGTAGTTCGGATACTGTACTTCCAGTCCCCAGGCTAGAAAAAACATGCAAGCAGAAAAATAGAGGTTTGTAGCTGAATCATCAGTGATAACCTCTAAGATAAGTCTTAGTCTGAAGATACTGTCAAACACATTTTCACTTATCTAAAACTCTGGGCCCAGATGCCTTTTATTGTTTTAATAGTTTGTTTAGTTTAGATGTTTATGGATTGAACTATAAAATTAATATCTGGTTCATAAAAGTTGTCATACCTCTGCAGTTCCAGGAACATTCAAGGTGACTGTATTCAGAGATGTATCATCATTCATTTCTGTCTGATTGTAGATTGAGCCACTTGGTGACTGGATTGAAATGATAGAAACACTTTGTTGATAGATTATTACAAAGCTGGTTTTGTTACCAACAGTCTGATCCACTGATACTGTCCCATTGAACCAGTCTGATGTTTTTACTCCAACACTTTCTAGCTAAAGAATATATAAAAACAGAAACATTAAAATACTCAGTATCGATGACACTCTCAAAGTAATAATTGTATACAATGAGTGATCACTTGCCAAACCTGAACTGGGTCTTTTGTGTAATCTCCAGTTGATAATGTAAGTGAAGCAAACGCATCCATTAACTGGTTGGAGGTGATCTGATCATTTGGTGAGAAGTAAATCCCTCCTATTTTCACCATGAAACAATTGTGCATTACATACTAAACTGGCACTAATGTAATATATGATTTACTCAGATATAGATACTTATTATTTATTTTTTTACTTACCAGTTTGTGTCGCCATATTCCTCAGTGCGTTAGCTGCATTGGGACCTAAAGCTATTGTGTGTATAATGACGCCAGTCTTTATTGCATCACGACTACAACTGCCAATGTCGTCTGTCGCCTCACCATCTGTCAGAAAAATGATTTCATCTCCTAATACATTCCCATTGTCTGTTCTAAGTACCTGGTGGTTAGAAAAAAGAGAGCATTTGCCTAGATTAAACTACATATACGCCTCACATATTACAAACATAAAATTAACAATTAAAATATCACCTGTAAGCCTAGATCGAGGCCTTTACACATGTACGTTGATCCACTTGGTGTACTTGGCAACAATTTGATGAGTTTCTCTCGTGTGGATTCACTGTCAAGAGTAGTCAAGGAGCTTTCAATTTTGGCATCAGTACTAAAGGTTACAATTCCAACACTGGCTTGATCCTCAATGATGTTCCGCAGTAAATGTGTGGCAGCCTGCTGCTGTCGAAGGATTCTGGAGTCCTAGAAAATGGAAGAGCATTGATATTCATTGTGTAGAGGCTAAAATTATGCAGGCACACTTGTTTCAAATTAAGGTTTTTTAATATTTGCATACTATTGCCATGCTTGATGAGACATCAAGGATGAGACAAATAACCCATGCTCTCGTTGCACAACTTTAAAAATTGGCGCTGGTGGAGAGGACTGCATTGGTTTTAGAGAAGGAAGTGTGTCTTTATCCACAGAATCCTCAAATATTACGTTCCACGTCGGCTTGTTGCCACATCTTTCATTTTGCAGGTTTGGGGCTTCATAATTGTGTTCGTGTGCTTGACAAAATGTGATCACCTAAAAAAACAAAATTTGTCACTAAACAAAAGTATGTCCCCAAACACTCAGTTTCACTCAGCTTATCAGTTTAAGATATCTTGTTTTAATTAAGCAAGGAGTAAAAAAAAAAATAACTTGATTATCTTTGAGTCCTCATATCACTGAATTTCAACTTTATATCTCAAGTAATTTCTGACAAACTTAAAAATTAATATTAGCTTGCTATAATTCAAACTTTATATTTTTCAAATGTAACTTGTCAAGCAGATGTTTCAAAGTGAAATTGATGTAGATAATAATTGTGGGATGTAACATCCAAATGAACGTCCACGGCCCCAGGGGAAAAAATCATGTACTGTATGCTGCAAGTTTAATTAGTTACTGAAGTAATTTTCTGGAATTTGTGGAAACATGCAAAATCTGCACTTACAGAATCCAGGCTTGGCATGAACATTATGGAGCTCTCTGTGTACTGATTTTTGTTTGGAAAATACTTGCAGCCTTCAGTAGGTAGTGAAGTTTGTTGATCAATGTTGCACATTTGAAGAGATCCATCAGCATTAACATGATGAAACACTCCATCAATGAAATTGCTACACCTAAAAATAAGCAAGAAATCAAAAGTGATTGTAATTTCCAAAGACACTTTAATAATATTCTTTCTTTTTATTCACAGTTTATGACCTTGTAGCTGCAATGCGGCCATTAGAGTGGTAGAATGGCTTTGTGTCACTGTATTCATCATACACGCCCCATCTCAGATGAGCCCATTCATGAACCAAGACCTTTCCTGCAAACGAACATTTTTGGTAATTAAACAAACAGATTACTGCATTAACCTGGATAAATGTTGAAGGATAACAGATGACATTCACCTCTTGGTCCATAAAGCTGAATGACAGAGTCGTTTAGGAGATAGTTTGGGGTTAAATGAATGTATTGAGCCTCATCTCCACATTCAGCATACTGGTGAGCGTATGGCTCATCTGATTGAGCTTTATCGATTCTTATTTTGGCCTGTGTTTGACAGAGATTGGGTCAGCAACATCATATGTGAATGAAATGACTGGAAATTAATATTTTAAAAGATATAATGCCATAATGCTCTGTACCTTTTCATAGGACTCTGTGCTTGCTCTGTCAAATTTCACACCACTCCAGTTGGGTGGAACGAGTATCGTAGCTTCTTTGAAATAGACCTTTTTTCCCAATGCTTGATGAAGATAAATCGACCCTTCAGTGAACATGTCCTGTCAGAAGGAAAGTGAAAAGATAAAAAGAGAAAACTCAGTGCATTTATACAAAATTAATTATTAATTTGTTCATTCACAGATACTATCAACAATTATATATATATATATATATTTCTGTTATACAAATATAAACAAAATTAATTGGATTAAAAACTTTGGAACACAAAATCTTCTATAACATCTTTCAAAAACATTTAATGCACATAATAGACAAAAAAAAAAGAAGAAGAACGAAAGCATATTCACCTTGATTTTATCAATGAGCGTGTTATCCTGTTTTACATTTGAACTGATTGCAATGGTAATGTCAACATAACCATTTCCATCTAGTTTGATTCCAGTGGAGGACGACAACAACATCCATAATAAGACCAACACTGTTCTTGAGTCCATAGCTGTAGAGTTCTGATGAACAGCAACTCCCGAAACCCAGTTTTGAAACATATATAGTAAAAAATTAACTTTAAGGGCCTGATTACAGATAGAATGTCATTTACTGGAATGGACTAAATTATATCAATAACTGGACTGAGTCATGGGGCAAAATGTTGGAGACAGCAATCAACAGCAAGCTGTTTAATTCACTTTCCTTGACTTATTGCACGAAAGAACCTACAGTGCTGCTACTCTCACAAGGACCTCAAAATAAGCCTCAAAAAAACAGTAAAAAACAAAACAATATTGTGAAATATTATTATAATTTAAAATAACTGTTCTCTATCGCTGTCATACACTCTCATAAGCTGTTTATTGACTTTTTATTGGCTGGTTTATCGGCTGTTTATTTATCAAGTGTATTGAGTGCTGTCTGTCACTACACTGTAAAAAAATAATATTTTCATGATTTATCACAACTGTGGTGAACAGCACATTCCAGGACAAAGGTTTGCTTTTGATTAGATTTCGGTGGATTAACACAAAGGGCCCTATTTTAAAGCTGCAGTCCGTAACTTTTTTTGGTTAAAAATAATCAAAAATCAATTTTTGAGCAAGTACATAACCAGCCAGTGTTCAAAAATATCTCATTATCTTGTCTCCATTAAAACTCCATTGTTTCCTCCTTCTTATATAAATCTCATTTGTTTAAAAGACCTCCGAAGATGTGAGACCTAAACAGCACACGTTGCTATCTGTGTTTAAACTAACTCATTTAAGCCTTGCTGATTTAAACCTTCAAGAACAAAACGCGAAAGAGAACTCGCACGCGCTGTGATTTGTGCGCTCATCCGAAGCGCGCACACGCTTATTTCAGTCAGCGCGCAAATACTGAAGTGAAGTCTTGTGCTTCAGCGGCCAAATTCATACAAAAAATATGTCAACATGCCCGGGTTGGTCTTAGCGAGTATCCTAGCAAACATAGGCGGCTATGTCTTAAGTGAACGTATATTAGTCGAGAAAGACAGCGCATGTGTAACAGTATATGTACTGGATCGTGCATGTCTTAAAGGGAAAAAAACTATTCCTGCTGCCTGTTTTTAATGTTAAATCAAACAACAAATAACAAAGAAATCACTCATTGCTCTTGACTGAATAGTTTTTGTAAGTTCAATCATGATTAATCTTTATTTATTTTATACAGTAAAGATAATATGCAGTGATATTTTATATTTGATTACTATTTGATTACTGTTAGATACCTGAAAAAACTGAAAAGCACTGTTCCTGGATCCTGGATCTGTTTTTTCGCTCTTCTTTATTCTTTTTTATGTATTATAGAAATATCGGATCGGGACTCGGTATCGGTAGATACTCAAAATCAAATGACTCGGATTCTGACTCTAGGGCAAAAAAACGTGATCGGACCATCCCTAATCTGTGCACAGCTGAATCATCAGACTAGGTAAGCAAGCAAGAACAATAGCGAAAAATGGCAGATGGAGCAATAATAACTGACATGGTCCGTGTACTTTTGCGTCCATTCCTTTTTCGTTTTTTAACCTCGTCAAGAAAAACAAAAAAGAAACGGTTGTTGTATTTTTAAATGCTATGGTGAATACCAAAATTTAAATTAAATCCGAATACACAAATTTCATGTGCACAAAATAAATATTGACTTATTTTCAGATTTTTGTTTATTACGTTTTGCATCTTTATGAACCAAAATTAAAAAAGGACAAATTAAAGTCGAAAAAATGTCAATTTACAAGTTATCTTTTGTAAAATTGTTGTTTCCCCCACACTTTCGAGAGCCATGTCTCTGAAACATGATAATACATGACTTAAGGTGACCACCTGGCTATTGATCTGTTGCAGGACAGTAGATGTGATTTTGCGGGACTCATGAAAGTGAAACAGATAAATTTACAACTATTACTATGTAAATATTGATTTACATTTGTTGGCAAATTTGGCATATACGCCGATTAATGTTTCTGCCGGTGGGTGCCCATAATGTTGCGCTTATGGCAACATTAAATCCTGGAGAGAAGATAGATTCACGGCTGCATGCAGGAGGACAAAGTTTGAGCGCGCAGATGTAATATGTGAGCGAGAGCGCGGGCGCGTCCAGTTTTGTGCAAGGGAATCCGCCTGTGAGCGGAGAGATTCCTGCTCGCGCATTTGATGCGCTCTCGTGATACAATAATGCGCTCTCGACATTTTTCATTATAATAACGCCATAAAACCCGCATTAAATGAACTATTAACGTGTGAAGAAAGTCGTGTCTGAATTTCGCAATTTTGTATTGGTTAAAACAAATGGAGAATATCTCGTTTTTCTGTAGGTGCTCGACCATTTCCGTGTGTGGCGCTTGATCGCCGCCGTTCGTTGGAAATATTTAACATCAGGATGGATGATTACATGCTTTAAATCATTGATTTGGGCAGCCTATGAGCAGCTCTTGAGGTTCTTATCCAGTATGGAAGATGAAATCCTTGCTGGTGTAGTTGTGTTTACCGACTTTGATGAGGCCTGCTCTTTGCGCTGTCCACTCAGTTGTCATCAGAGGGAAAACCTCTCTCTATGATTGCGTTGGTTGGTTATTTTCACAGCTAGAATATGACTGCTGCACAAATAGATTTTTAATGCTCCTAGTTTTTATTATATTTCCTTCTGTTGTATTGTAATTTCAGGGATGAAAAAAATTACAGACATAAATGAAATGTGGGACACTACTTAAGTCTTGCGTGACGCAGGACAAAGCTCCCAATTTCGGGACTGTCCCGCAAAATGCGAGACGGGTGGTCACCCTATCTTGACTTGATTTCCACACCCTTCTCACTCACGAGGGGTCCGATAATGCCGCATGTCCAAGAGATACTGGCAGCAAACGCGTTCAGCGAAGCGGGACATTCTAAGTGCTTAACGTGAAAAATCCTTAATGTGGCTTAATGTAGGTGATATTGGAGGACCAAATTCACTACACCTTATAAGCAGCCCACTATGAACACAATTAATAACACGTTAAGCATTTTCCTAGAAAATAAAACACAGTTATGAAGAAAACGCTAATGCATTAAGACACTGATATTAAATTACCAATAAAGATGTGCAGACAAGCAGGTCAGGCCGAAGGCAACGCGCTTTCAACGTTCAGCGTTTTCCACTTGTAGAAAACCATTAGCTATAAACGCATAACTTTATATTGTCCTTCCATTTTGTTTACGTTGCAGTTATAGCAGATGCTAGTGATGACAAGAAAAGAAAATGTTTCTCCCTGGATGTTTTTAGGATTAAGCCACATACAGAATTAATGTCCCAGCTACGCGGGCGTAACACATTGCTTTCAATGAGAATTGAGAAATATTTCATGTCAAACCTCCACTGAGGCAAAGGGCATGGGAATTTTGTCTTCACGAAATCACATATTGGGGTATAATTTTGTCATCATAACAAATGTATATTTTCATATACAGAATAACAGCTATAAAGTGACGATCCTAATCCCAAACATTTTCTCAATATAAAACAATATAAAACACCTAACAGAGCCAGATGAAAAAGTCACAGTAATTTAGATGTCGTTTTGGCCTTTATTCACATAAAAATGACGGGATTGAGACCACAAGCGGGAACTCGATCATGTTAGAGCGCTAAACAAGAGGCTATAAGGTTTAGAAATGTAATGTTTAGGTTAAAATATAAATGTACAAATAATAATAATAGTAATTTAATGAATGAAAATTAATCAATGTCATTTAGGCAGGCTCTTGAAGCGAGTCATTCTATTGACGCCAGAGGAAAAGGCACTAGAGGGCGCTTTAGCGTCCCTGTGTGTATGACGCAAAACACTGGAAATTAAATTTAGCATTTTTACATATTAAATAACAACTTGTATATCATTTATGTTATTTTTAATAAAATATTAATCTTGCATAAAGAAAATTGCCTTGTATCTGCTAATTCTATTCATCAATGTTAAAATAAAAAACAAAGAAACCACATTTTCCATATTTCATTTCTGGTTTAAAAAAGGAAAAACGAATGGACGCAAAAGTACACGGACCTGACATGATCCATGATAACATGATATTTTTAGTGATATTTGTAAATTGTCTTTATACAGGTTTCGTTAGCATGTTGCTAATGTACTGTTAAATGTGGTTAAAGTTACCATCGTTTCTTACTGTATTCACGGAGACAAGAGCCGTCGCTATTTTCATTATTAAACACTTGCAGTCTGTATAATTCATAAACACAACTTCATTCTTTATAAATCTCTCCAACAGTGTAGCATTAGCCGTTAGCCACAGAGCACTATCAAACTCATTCAGAATCAAATGTAAACATCCAAATAAATACTTTACTCACATAATCCGATGCATGCATGCAGTATGCATGACGAACACTTTGTAAAGATCCATTTGAGGGTTATATTAGCCGTGTGAACTTTGTTTATGCAATGATAGAGTCGCGAGCTCGGAAGGGGTGGAGAGCGCAAGCATTTAAAGGGGCCGCAGCCTGAATCGGCGCATTTCTAATTATGCCCCAAAATAGGTAGTTAAAAAAATTAATTAAAAAAAATCTATGGGGTATTTTGAGCTGAAACTTCACAGACACATTCAGGGGACACCTTAGACTTATATTACATCTTGTAAAAAAACGTTCGATGGCACCTTTAACAGTTCAGCTACTACTATTAACTAATATAGAAACAAGCTTAACTAATCAGTAAGTAATATCGAATTTAGGATAATAAGGAACTAATAAGGAACTATCTTAGTACTAAATTCAATATTACTTACTGATTAGTTAAGCTTGTTTCTATATTAGTTAATAGTAGTAGCTTAAGGGTTAATGTAGTACTACTCATTTGTTCTGCATTACTTCCTGCATAGTTACTTATTAATGACGGACCATTATCTAAAGTGTTACCTGCAAGTGCACTTAGGGCGTGTCCAAATCCACATTTGCTAGTTTTATGATGGGGAAAAATGGTCAGCGTGCCCAGTGCATGGTCTAAAAGGGTTGTCCCTATTCTCTTAATGAATAATAGGTGTGTTTTGGGCGTAACGTGCAATAATCCAATCAGAATCTAATCTTTCATTCACTTTAAAAGCCAGTTGCATTTGCGCCATGCTGGATTCGCTATTTACATGGTGGAATTTGCAAACGGAAAAACTGAACGCTTTTCTAATGAGGAGATGGATCTGCAGTCCATCTACGGGACAAGACGAATTCCACCAAAGCAGTTTTATCTTTATGCACATAATAATAATTACATTATGATCCTTTTATTTTTAATATTTGGCATGTTTGTGTGTGCTTTATTGTTCAGGGGAGTGTGTGTGTAATAAGCAAAGTGTACATGCACCTGTAGGCGCATATTACTAATTTGCTCTTTAAACGAAACAAATATTGTGCCATTGACTTTAGAACAGGTTTTTGTTGCACTGTCTGTAGAAAATTGGCCAAATTCTGACAGTAACAAACCATTTTCCGTTAAAACAGTAATATACTGTAGAAAACAATGCATTCTGGGTAATATTTGTCATTTTCGAAAAAATAGCCTACAGAAATATACTGTGAGTTAACATCGCTCAAAGTCAACACTCAGAGGCTGTGTTCTAAATCACACACTATACCCTCATTCACTATTCCCTACATTAGTTCACTAATATAGTACATTCAGACACTGATGAACACCTGATTAGCAGAATCACTGAAGGACAGAGAAACAAGACCAGAAAAAAGAGAAGAGACGAGCAGAAACACAAGAACTACAACTGACTTCAGTGTCAAACCAGTTTGACATTATTTCTTTCATACATGTACAGAAGTTCTTGTTGAGAATTAACAGATTTGGATGTTGATGTTTTATTGAAAATAAAAATGTATTGAAGTTTGCAGTCACCATCGTGGTGACCAGTGTCTGCTTTAGTTGGGCTCTTGACTCTTTTACGCTCACGTTCTGCTGTAACTGAGTGTTAATAAAACACATTTGTTACGGCAGGAAAAAACCAACATGAAGTTGATCTGGTTTTTTGGCTGTTGTGATGGTGTTGAAATCATCTTGGATTTGTTTAATTCACTGATCTCTTTCTGTGTCTACTCTTTTGATTTAATGGGTATTATGTTTATCGATTATATTATGTCTGTGATTCAACAGCGTAAGAACCAGCAACATTTCAGTTATCAGTTATTTAGGATGCAAACAATGCAAAGTTACAAAATTTGACATTAAAAGGTGTAAAAGTCACTCGTTTTTCTAAAGACGTGCGCGTTCTTGTCGAATCGGCCTGAATGAAGACAGTGATGGTGTTAATGGGAAGAATAATTAAAAAGTAAGTAAACAACTGTTACTTAGATATCACTGCTTCATTTCATGTCAAAATCAAACTCGAAATGGCCTGACAACATGATGACTGTGGGGTTTTTAGTGAGCAATCAGCGTGGTGAAATTAAAGGTATATCTTTGTGTCTGTGAGTGAGCGAGTGACCAGTGTGTTCAAGCTTGATGACTGCTGAAAATAAATTGACTATTAAAAAGAAAAGCTGAATATTAGTTTATAAATAATATATATTGTTTAGTTATTATTTTGGAATAAATGTAAAAATGCGTAAAAACACTAACTTGATGTAATTATACTTGGTTTTAATAAATAGAACATTACGTAGTATACAAGTACAAAATAGAATTGTATTTGCTTTTTACATAAAGCAACATGCAGCATTTTAATAGTTTTTCTAGGTCTTCTTCTGGACTGAAGCACAGGCTCTACTCTTTAACACAATGCTGTCCCACAAAACTCAACAGAAACCTTTTAAATCCCAACAGAACATCAAACACTAACAGATCCCTCGAGATCTCAGCAGATGAGGATTGAAAAACAAAAACAGCCAGCTTCCCTTATCACTAACCAGGGCCTGTATTTATCAAGTTTCTCAAAGTGCCATTTTAGTCTTAAGTACTCCTACTTTCAAACTTAAGTATAAAAGCGAATTATCGAATTTCTTAAAGCTAAGAATCACTCTTACTCTCCCAGTTATTTAAGACAGCTCGAGAGGTCTCTCAAGTGGTTAGGAGTTGCCAGAAGGGGCTTGTGAGGAGACAGAGACGTGCACAAATCTTTCAGGGGAGCAAGAATGTTGTTGAAATGTTTACGGCGAGCAATTAAACAGTATCGTTTGGACAGAGCAGGCATCATCTTTGTTAGCGCTGGTTAATGTTGAGCTGAACTTGTTCGACTAATTCAGCAAGCAGTAGCGCTTCTTCCTCTTGCCAGTTCAGTTTTCTTTTGGAATCCATGGTGACTGATTATATCATAAAATCTAGGCTATATAAAGGCAGGTCAGTTAACAGTACACCGGTTTAAAATGTGCAATTAAGATAAGATGGAAAACGTGTTTATCTTTCATTTCCAATGTGTATATCATCATGTATTCTCTTGAAAATTCTTTATTGTCAAATTGAATGTGTTGAATGTAAACTCCTCTTAGAAATTTCACCATTCAATGTGAATTTTTCTGAGAATATTCTTAAATAAGGAAATCTATTCAGTGATTGGTCCATGCCTATGTCGTCATCCAAAATCCCGTTTGTGGAACAGCAACGTGTCGTGAATCATCTAGACTGACACTTAAGATTTAGTCATACACTTCACTGAAATTAGAGCTGAGATGCTTGATAACTAACTTTTAAGCGCAGCTTTGAGCCAAGAAGTTTTTTACTCTTAAGTCAATTCTTAGCAGTGTTCTTGTAAGTAATTCTCAGAGGCTTGATAAATATGGGCCCTGATCATTTTCATAAGTGCACAAAAGTTCTTATTGAGAATTAACAGATGTATATGATTTATTATAAATAATAAAGTTTGATGTCACCATCATGGTGGACAGTGTTTTGCTTTAGTTGGGCTCTTGAACTTGACTTTTAATGTTAGTGTTTTTCTGACTGCTGTATCTCAGTGTTTATAAAACACAGCTGCTATGGTAAAAAAAAATGACAAAATACAACCCCAGTGAAAACAAACAAAACTTTAAGAACTGTTAGTTCAAATGCTGATGCAAACATGATGGTGCTTTTTAAATTAACTTGTTGGTCTCAAGGATTATGGCAATTTTTCAAAAAAGAAAGTATTCTAGAACTGTGTACATCCAGAGTGACAAAAAGGACTCAGAAAATCAGTCTGGATCCGTCACATCTAAGCCACCTTCTCTCTGAACCTTTGCAGTCTGGCCAGCGCTATACAGAGCACTGAGCACCAGAACAGACAGGCACAAGAAAAGTTTATTCCCTCAGGCAATCATGAACAGTTAAATGTTCTCGGTCCGTGTACGTTTTGATAGTTTGTTTTCCAATTTGAAATGAAATATGCAAAAACGAGAAAACGGTCGTTTCCCGTTTTTTCGTTTGTTAAAAAAAACGGAAAAACGAGATTTTGACTCGATTTTCGTTTTTTCGGGTCACGGATAGAAAACGGAAACACGACTTCAAAACTCGTTTTCCACATGTGGGCGGTCATTACACGCCCCTTTCAGCCGATTGGTCAATCAAATCTGAGCCAGTGACGTCATTTTCAGTTAATTCAACAAAATAACAGTCCTCTGCCGCTATATCAGTACACTCTAAAAAAAAATGGTTCTTCAGCGGTTCTTCAGCGGTTCTTTGGGGTGGTTAAGGTGCTATATAGCACCGCTACCTTATAAAGAACCAGTAAAGCACCTGTATGGTTCTTCAGCGGTTCTTCAGTGGTTCTTCAGCGGTTCCTTGCTGTGGTTAAGGTGCTATATAGCACCACTGCCATACAAAGAACCTGTTAAGCCTCTGTATAGTTCTTTAAAGGTTCTCTAACTCTCTTATTCTCTTAGTTTAGTTGGGGAAAGGATTAAAAACAACATTAAATTACAGTGTATTTTCTAAACATAACCTGGTTCTCAACCTTTTTGTCCCCAAGCCCCTCTACACTGTTAGTGAATAAGGGTGTAAGTTGGATTGCTATAACTATTTGAGTCTGATTACTTCGTCTTTCTGCGAATTGCTCTCAATATTATAGTAGGCTACACTCAACTGCTCAAATATCTCACTTTCGGCCAAAGGATAATTTCTCTTTAAGGACCCCGTGACAGACGGTTTTTTTTTCTGACGTCATGACTCAAGTGACTTTCTGGAGTTTTCTTCTCGGCCGCCATTTTCTTTCCCCTGGACTCGGATGAAATAAGGTAGGTTGGAAATGTTTTAATTAATATACTCGAAAATGCAAAGGTTGAACATGTGTTTTAGCGGTTTAGAGTTAATTAGCGTTGTTTGTGAACATGAATACTAACGAAATCGTAACTAACCGAATTTTTGAATTTTCGCGGCCTGCAGTAACGTTATAAAGGTTAGCGCTAATTGAATATTTCTATTATATACAAGATGTTGCATTACTCGTTTTATTCTATAGAAATGTATTGTTGTAGTGTTTGGACCATGTAAATATGTCTCTAAATAATTTTTAAAAGAAACGTCTCCTTTACCGTGTAAGCAGCGCGTGCTATTTGAAATGATGCGGGCAGGAAGTGCGTGGGGAGCGGGAGAGACGCTCGAGTCGAGGCTGAGGGGATCCTCGCATTACAATTATTGAGTTTAGGTTTTTAAAGTAATGTTTGTCAGTTCTTTTATTTGTCTTTTTCACGTTAGCTCTGATTTGTTCGACCAAAATGACGAAGAAAGTGTGTGAGTAAAGACATATTTAAGGCTTAACGTTACTTCATTTGACTAGCGCGAGGTGTTTTTTTTTGTAGAATGAAATGGCTGAGTATTTACACTACTAATTAATTACTTGCACTGCAGCAAACAAGTTTTTTTTTTTTCCATTTATAAACACTGATTCCCCTCTCCCTTTTAGGATCTAAAGCTCCTCAATGTTTGACGACTAAGGACACTTTGCAATAACTTTACATGGTAAGTAATTTCTATAAAAACGGCTATAATTGTTAATAGATAATATGAATTACCAATGTTGGACATGTTTGAATAAAATCCATCTAATGTGGTCTATTGACTTGAATGTCATCCTCATTAACAAACTTTAGACTAAGAATTATCCATTCCAAAACATTCATCAACTCCCTCTTATGCCATCTCAAATGCATGCGACTTTTTTTCTTGTTGTTTTGTTTTAATTTTTTTTTTTTTTTTTTTTTGACAGTAGCCATTGACATTAAATTAATCACAGTTCCAGCTAAAAATCTTTACTGTTCTACTGAAGAAAAAAAGTCAACTTGGATGGCCTGATGGTAAGTAAATTAACAGCTAGCTTTCATTTTTCGTGAAATATCCCTTTAATCAAGAATGATTAAATATATTAGGGTGTAAAGCTAATTTATTAATTGATGCATGTCTTATTTTCAGACTTATAATTATATATTATAAATTCATAATTTTAAATGAAACCAATGACTGATTCAGATGCATTTCTTAATTACAAATCTGTAGTATTTTAGCACTGACGAAGGCCTGTGTGCTGAAACGCATTGGAAAAATAAAGAATTGATTTTTTTTTTTTAGCTCCTTTTTATTTATTTATTTATTTATTTGATCCCTCAATGCCACAAGTGTTGCTGGTATTGTCCATAAATATATTAATTGCAAATTTGGCCAGTCATTAATATGAATTATTTTCTTTTTCTTGTCCTTTGCTATTGCATATCTGCAAAAATTTGATTTCCTATTACAGATTATTGTGCTTTTTTTTTAATTAAGAAAATTAATCACAATTGCTTTATCACAGGCTGAAAACATTCACCTGAGAGAAAGTCCTGAAGACCTCATCAAGGAGTACTTTCTGAGTTGAACGTAAGAACGTATTTTGGTTTATTTTCAGAAAAATAAGTCTAAATTTGTGTATTTTGTAGTTATGCTAGCAAAAGGTGACCGAATTTGTTTTTTTTATGTTTACTATTAGGATAACCAGACAGATGATTGAGGAGCAGCTCACCATGGCAATGTTCATTATTTGGAAGGAGGGGGAGAACTTCATGAACCATCTGCTGACATTGAGGGAGTTAAAGTTTTGAATCAACTTACTTCAGTTACATCAGCTTGTGCCCTGCTTCTAGGTATGACATACATCATCAACCTGGCTTGTCCGAAACCCCTTTGATTTACTTTGTATGTATATGTTAGAGCTGCACAATTTATCGTAGAAAGGTCGCAATCTCGATTCAAACACCCACGCGATCCTACTTTATTAATGACAATGATTCGCCTGCGTCTGTTAAACCTTTGACAAAAACATTCAGTGTTCATGCTGCCACTGATCCAGAGACAGCAGTTTTGAACCACACTGTAGTTATTCAAGGATTTGGTTATTTGATTTCTTTCACAAATATTAAAATTATCACATAAGTAATAAGACAAAAGGATATAAACACTGGACATCAGATAGCGATCAAAATAGAGAAAATCGAAACTAACATGGTGCTTCAAATAACTGTTGTATATAAATTACCTTGTTAAGCCACTAGGTGGCAACCAGTGACATTGTCATTGAATCATTCATTCAATAGATTGGATAAGGTTAAACCCTGATTCATCCAGTAGTGAAACAAGTATTTATTAATGAGCCATTAATATATTCAAAACCATTTTTTAAAAATAATTCATTCAAATTAAACATTTTCCGGCAATTAGAGTCCAGCTATTAATATTTTGCTAGAACTAGTAAAATAAATGTTATTTTTAGTTGTCTATTTAGAATCGTGGGAGAATTGCGATCTCTCTTTGAAACCAAAAAATCATGATTCTCATTTCATCCAGAATCCTGCAGCTCTAGTGTATGTCTCGTACAAATGTGAAGTTGTATGAATATCCAGATTTGTGCAAGGGTAATCACCTTTAAAGGATTAGTTTACCCAAAAATGAAAATTCTGTCATTAATTACTCACCCTCATCATTGGAGGAACAGAAACCTCTCAGACTTCATCAAAAAGATCTTAATTTGTTTTGAGTTCAGAAAAAGCATACGCATAAAATACGAAGTATACTTTGGGCTTTACACACAGTAATGAATGTTTAAAAAGCAAAACAAAAAAGTATTGGGTAAAAGCATCCCCCATGTTATGTTAACCTGATGATGTTATTTTGTTTAAAGGCCTACAGTTGGAAGCAGCTGTTCTCCTCTTGCCTGCACTGTTCAAGGTGGACCTGGGGTTGCTGTTTGACATTGAGGTGAGCCATGAACAGTTGACTACAGTGTGTGAAGCACAATCTAATCAAAGCACGACACTTATTGCACATTTTGTTATAATTTAGCTTATAAGGTTTGCCTTTCAAATAAATATGTGAAGATGGTTAATGCTATTATCCCCTCTTCTCCAGGGCCATGCTCAGACCAGCCCTCCTGTCATCCCAACACCTAAGATAGTGCCTAAAGCCTGCGGGAGGATCATCTCATGCAGTATGACCACATTTTGTTCACGTTGGATGGCCAGTTAATCACAGAGTAGAGTGAGGACGTCTTGATGGCACTGGGCCTCCTCCTATGTGTATATTTTGCGTTTGGAATCGAATCCAATTCAGTGCCCTAAAGGACTGAAAAAGACACTGATCTTTTTGAAGTATGTTGTTTTGAAATTGAAGGATGCAGTCGGACTTCCTGTCACTGTAAAATGAGTGTACAACTCAATCTGTGAGTAGACTTTTGGAGTCAATACTCTCTCTTGCTCCCTTTCTTATGGTTTAAGTTCCAGTTTCTATATTTTTTTTTGAAATCCCGAAGGACAAAAAAGAAACTGCAGGACTTCAGAGCATAACTCAGTATGTAAAAACAGGACTATTGTCTTCAAAAATGTACATATTTCAAGCTTGTTGCATTATTTTGTATGTGTATAAAAGGGGAGTATAATGTGAGTTTATTTGCTGCTGAAAGAAATAAATTAAGGTTTTGAAAGTGTAATGTATTTTTGTTTTTCAGTAAGCATTTAGTACATGATTTTGAATCTTTGAAGTCATGATTTGGTAAGAAATTATTAATTATCATTCATAAAAGTGTAATTTAGAAGCATATTGACTCATCTACAGTAGTACCTGGCATGATAACAGGCCCTGCTAGCTCAAAAAACAATATATGGCACCTCTAATTTGACAAATGTGCTAGAAAACTTTAAGAATAGGTGCTATATAGCACCAGAAAAGGTTCCCCTATCATAACGAGCCAAAGAACCACTGCTGGTACTATATGGCACCTCTTATGGTTCTATATAGCACCATACGACAAGGTGCCATATAGCACCTTTAAAGATAGGTGCTATATAGCACCAAAAAAGGTTCCGCTATGATTACGAGCCAAAGAACCATTTTTGGTGCTATATAGCACCATTTTTCTTTAGAGTGTAGATGTCATAAATCGGCTTTCTTCTGTGCAACCTAACGCGTATTTCACAGAAATATGCATGCACAATATGACCACCGATCAATAGGCTATATATAATGATATACTATTCTCTATTATAGATCAGTGGCTACTGCACTCTTTTTTTTTTTTTTTTTTTCTTATTTTAATGTTTTGCTTACATTTTATACATTTAAATTCAATCATTTAGCAGACGCATTCCTTGCAGTAGGCTATAGAGTAGACTATGCAGTCATATAGGCTATCCACTAGGTGGCGCACATGACCACGATAACCTCCGTGCTGGGTTTCGTCTTTTTTACAGTCTATGGTTTCGTCGAAAGGCGATGGCGATCCTTTGCCCCGCAGTAGATATTTTCATATTTTCAGTGTTATTCATGCACAGCATGCTACTAATGCGCTGTGAAGTCATCGATAAAAAAAAATTAAGAGCAGCTTCTTAACACAAAATAGTTGTTGTTGGTGGTGGTGGTTGTGTGTGTGTTACATTTGTTTTCACGATATGTAGCCTATGGACAAAAAGACAAATACGAAATATAATATAGGCTAATAAAACTGATATTCCTATTTGACATGTGACAACACCTAATAACGGTATCACCGTCGGGGGGCTTTTAGTTTTCCTTAGCTTATAAATGGCCATGCATATTTTATCTCTTAAATTAAACATAGCACTAGAACTTTTATGAACACAGTGAACATTATTATATCTCACAGTTTACTTGCTATCCTCACTTTTTCTGTCTTTCCTTCGCTTTTGAATGAATTAGCCATAAATGGCCCTGAACATTTTACTTTCAATTTCGATTTAACGGCAATTGGCGATTCTGCGTCAATTCAGTGGACAACAGCAAAACAAAAACTCTCGTAGGCTATATTAAACATAGAACTTTTATTATCTTTGTAAATATTCGTGGCTTAAACAGCGGGGAAATTTACTGTAATGCAGTTCTGTGGATGTTTTGAAAAACTTAAACTAAACGAAAATTATCGTTGCCTTGTCATTCTGTTTTTCCCCCCTGACTTTCGACTGACGCGATCATCGTTTCATTAACTGACAAGATTATATTAAATTGGAATTAAACGAAATTAGAATTGATAAATGTCTGTGAATCATTAAAAAAATCCCAGGGGTTTAGTTTTAGCCTACATGAACAAATAGCAGAATAAACAACAGAACATGAGGATTCATCATCACGCACCTGCCGCGCTTCTGTGAATGGAGAAAAAAGGATTAAATTATTTAGGCTAAAAGGAATAAATAGCCTATGTCTATGCGCGAAATTTATTTCACTTAAATAATTAACATATTACCAAAATGAAAGGGGGGGAAATGCGACAATATGAGTGTCGGTTCATTTTTGAGAAGTACACAGAAAGGAAACCGAGGCGGCAGAAAATTTCTTTGTTTATTTTACGAGCAATGTTTTGTTTTTATTGTGAGTGTACAAAAATAATAGGCCTATTTAACCCTTCACAGATTCGAATGGTGTTACATATATTTGACCATAAATGTCTGAGTATTTTAAGTTTTTTCCGCTTTTATAAGAAAATTCAAGTGAACGCGTTTTAGTAATTTGACATTGCAGCCTGTTAGGCTAACTGTCAAAATAACATACATTCAACCAAATACATAAAAAGTTATACTGCTCATTTTAAGTAGTCTGTTTACAATAAAAGCGTTTAAATAATAAATAAATAGTTTAGCCTCCAAATCGTGAATATTGAAACATTTGGATTTGTGTCAAATTAGAGAGGTATAACGCCGGTTTCTGTTTCAGTTCAGCTTTAAATGAATTCGTTTTGGCAAACATTTAATATATTATTTTTGTCATAACTAAAGTAGCTGGTGGTTAATCTGTGCTTTTCACGGCAGAGGACTGTTATTTTGTTGAACGAACTGAAGATAACGTCACTGGCTCAGATTTGATTGACCAATCGGCTGAAAGGGGATAATGACCGCCCACATGTGGAAAACGAGTTTTGAAGTCGTGTTTCCGTTTTCTATCCGTGACCCGAAAAAACGAAAATCGAGTCAAAATCTCATTTTTCCGTTTTTTTTTTAACAAACGAAAAAACGGGAAACAACCGTTTTCTCGTTTCTGCATATTTCATTTCAAATTGGAAAACAAACTATCAAAACGTACACGGACCGTTCTCCCCACTGTGCAACGACAACTATATGGAACATCACTTATATTTATTTAACAATACCCTACCTCTTCTTATTCTATTCCCTGTTAATTTATTATATAGTAAATACAATTTTGTTTATATTGTATCTTATTTACATACATCTTCATTTTTATTATTTTGCTATCTGTGTACTGTTGTCTCTCTGTGTATCGGGAGCTTCTTCTGTCACCAAAAAGTTTCTTGTGTATGCAATCATATTTTGCAATAAAACTTTTACTGACTATGATGAATTCAGTAAATACTGTTTAATTGTGATAAGGTGTTCCAAGGTACACAATAAAATATTGCATCATTTGTTTTCCTCTTGCCATTCAGTAATAAATGGTCACGATCACCAGCTGGAGTGCCCTTGATAGCCACCAGGGGGCACTCCATCACAGACTTTTGCCATTCCATCAAAGACTACATCCCCCATAACTCATTGCCTGGTCTCATCATCACTGCATTTCTGAGCGTGCTGTCTTTTGATTCTCATGTTCATTCATGGTTTTGACTTTCTGCCCAGTTTCTTGATTTTCCCTGTTTGCCTGTGTTCCTGTGAGTCTGACTGTTTGGACTGTTTACCCTTTGCCTGTTTATGACTTTAAATAAATTACTGTATTTAAATCCTCACACTTTGTGCCTCGGAGCAGTTACGTGACAAATTGAAACAGTGTAACAACACTGTAAAAAATTGCTGTAAAAAATGGCCAAATTTCTACAGTAACATGCTGTTTTCCATTAAAACAGTAATATACCATAGAAAACAATGCATTCTGGGTAATATGTGACGTTTTCAAGAAAGTAGCCTACAGGAATATACTGTGAGTCAGAGGTGGGAAGTCCAGGGGTCAGAGAGTATTTTTATTCCACCCACTGAAGCATTAATGAGAGAAATAAGTGTTTAATTGAGTGATGATTGACCATTATTGAAGACACCTGATGATAACAAGCAGAATCACCAAAGGAGAAAATCACTATTTTTAAGTTACCATCATCGAGGTCAGGGTTTGTTTTAGTTGAGCTCTTGACCCTTGACTTTTTAATATTACACTGTAAAAAAAAGTCAGTAAAATATACAGCAAAACACCGTCAAATTCCAACGGTAATGGAGCGTAAAACCAAAAACTTCCTTTTACTGTATTAAATAGATTGAATAACCGTTAATTGTGAGACTGGATAAAACTTTGTTTTTTATTGTAATAAAATGTTGAAATTATAAATATTTTCTGTGAAAACAAATAAATATGCATACATTTTACAATTAAATATTGTAATGTTGAAAATGTCTAAAAACCTTAGATTTTATGGTATTATTTGAGTAAACCTACATCTGGGTTTGTTTTAGTTGAGCTCTTGACCCTTGGTATTTTAATATTAGATTTTGTTTGGGCAGTTTTAACTGCATTAAAACCAATCAGACAAGCAAAGTTAAAAGATGATCAGGTGGTGTTGGTTATGTTTTCACATAATCATTATTTGATCTGCATCACTGAACTCATTTAGAGCCCAATCTCTGAGTTAGATTTACATTATTGATTACAGCAGCACTGTGATTCTACAGCAGAAGATCAGCTTTTACAATACAAAAATATATATTTTTTTAAAATTCTGATTTAAAAAAAAAAAATAATAATAATAATTTAAACACACAGAGATCAAGAATCAGTCTGTGAATCTCAACAGTGGTGAGAGTAATAAAGCATGTTGCAATGCATTCTGGGTGCCACCAATCAAAAATCATCCATAAAACAGGATATGCATTGCTGCATGAATAAATTATGAGCTGAATTGTCTTAGTAATTTTCTTTATTCTCACGATTTAAATTTTGCTGTTTTTCTGTGACTTTTAGTAGCTTGTTTTCTATTGTTCAGAGTTGATCGGTGCTTGTCACCATCATTAAGATTCATACGCTGATTCTTGATGTCTGTGTGTGCCTAAAAAAAAAAACCTTTTTTTTCTGATAAAGACAACTTTCAAAAAAAAAAAAAAAAAAATGTGTCAATAAAGTTGATCTTTTGCTGTAATTAATAATGTAAATCTAACTAGGATTGGGCTCAAAATGAATTCAGATCAAATAATGATTATGTGAAAACATAACCAACACCACCTGACCATCTTTTAACTTTGCTTGTCTGATTGGTTTTAATGCAGTTAAAACTGCCCAAACAAAATCTACACTGTTAAAAAAAAACTGTCAAATTTACGGTAAAATACCGGCAGCTGTGGTTGCCAGGAATATACCGTGAAAAAAATGTGGAATCTGTAAAAGACAATACGGTATACTGGTTTTGTAACCCTAAATTTTACAGTAGACAACGTTTTTTTTTTTACCAAAATCATGGTAGAAAAAAAACAAATATATTTGTCAATTATACAGTAATTTTATGTAAAAAATGCAACTTTCCATAGCTTTTTACAGATATTTGCAGTAAAAAAAAAAGTTATAATATAATAATATATACAGTAATTTGTTGTTAATTTAACAGTAATACACTGTAAAAAAAAATCCCAGTAAAATTTACGGTAAAAAAACGGCAGCTGTGGTTGCCAGAACTTTACCGTAAAAAATACAGTAGCAACGTTAAAAAAAATCTGTTAAATTTACGGTAAAATAAGGTATTTCATTAACTGATATAATGTTAATTTACCAACCTAATGAAGCACTAATATCTGTTTTGTACCTTTATAATACACTGACAGTCACCAAACACAGTGGTGATGAGAGTCACATGATGAATCAAAGTTCATCACATGATGAATCAAAGTTCATCACAAGCAGATTTCTCACAAGCTGAGAAGGACAACACTAACGTATAGAAGGCGCACACAGTGTCATTCACACACACACTAAACACCATCATAGTAACATGCATGAAATTTTAAAAATGCAATAAACATTAATTTAACAACATTAGATGTAACATAAAACCCTAATGTACATAACTGATTAGAAAAAAATGAGAAAAACTAAGAAGAAACAGAGTTATTTCAACGAAAATATATCAAATGTGAAGTGTCACGCAGGGAATTGTGGGAATGTTAATTTATGGTTTTTCACTGTAATATTTACAATGAATTGTTATTTTTCACTTCCAAAAACTGTGAATTTAATGGTATTTTACCATAAAATTACATTAAATGTACCATTAGATTTATCACAGTTATTCACCGTATATAGTACGGAAACTTTCTGTAAACCAATTAATAGTTTTTCACCGCAGCATTTTTACAGTCTTTTACTGTTAAAATCACGGTCATTTTTTAATAGACCCTATTATGGTAAATAACTGTAAAAATAACAGAAATATGTTAAACCTCAATAAAACCTTTGACAGTAAAAAACACAGTGAAATTGTATAACAAATTACAGCATTTTATTTTGACCAGATACATTTTACGGTAAATTCCTGTATTCCGGTAAAATGTTGATTCTTGATGTCTGTGTTTTTTTTTTTTTTTCTCTGTTCTTCAGATTATAAAAGCTCTTCTAGATTTCAAGTAGTAACACATTTACTAGAAAGAAGTAATAGAACATCTATATGACTGACAATACTGGATGTCACCAATGAATCTGACCATTGCACAAAGAGAATGTCATCATCAAAACAAAACCATCGTGACTGTTATTCCCAAAGCATTGTAAACCTAAATTGATAACCTTTGGTTCACATTACGATTGGAAAACACAGCCCAGATCATAACTTCTCTGACCACAACAAATGTGCTTTACAAACACAAAGTTGGAGCAGCCAGAGATAAATTAATGTTAATAGAGTCAAGAGCTCAGCTAAAGGAAATGCTTTTCACCATCATGGTGACTTCAAACTAAACTTTCATTCAAACATTAACATCTAAACATCTGTTCATTCTCAGTAAGAACTTTTGTTGATGTATGACAGAAATCAAATCAAACTGGTTAATAATAAGTGTAATAATGTTTAATGGCTGGAAGTCAGTTGTAGATGTAGTCTCTCTCTTTTTCTCTTGTAGTTTCTTCAGTGATTCTGCTTATTATCATCAGGTGTCTCCACTAATTGTCAATCATCACTCAATCATCAATTAATTATCTCATTAACTTTAACACTGCTTCAGTGTTACTTTTTAACACCCGGTAAGATGGACTCATATGTTCACTTTGGGTGTTAATTTAACACTGGGGATTTTGCTGTGGTATAGTTAAGTACTTTCACTTAAATGACAATTAATAGGTAATTTGCATTGCCATTTAAGTGAAATTATTGAACTTAAATATACAAGCTTGATAAAAATGATAATTCTAGAAGAAAATTTCAGATGGCACTTAGAGGCTTTTGCATCTGAGCTCTTCGTGTATTAATCATGTTGATAGGCCCTATAAAACAAATATTACATATTAATCATGTCAATTTCCTGCATCTGTTATTGACGTCCAAATGACGTCCAAAAAAATTACCCCGTTCAAAGGTCAAATGTTGAACGTCAAGATGACGTCCAAGTTGGGTCATGGTTGGACGTCCAAATAGTGGACCTGTATAATTGACAAATATATTTGTTTTTTTCTACCATGATTTTGGTAAAAAAAAAAACGTTGTCTACTGTAAAATTTAGGGTTACAAAACCAGTATACCGTATTGTCTTTTACAGATTCCACATTTTTTTCACGGTATATTCCTGGCAACCACAGCTGCCGGTATTTTACCGTAAATTTGAACAGTTTTTTTTTAACTGTGTAGTTTGGACGTCGAATAGATGTTCAGAAATGGTCATGGACCGACGGACCTAATATAGACATGATCTGCATGTCTATCCGACGTCCAGTGTTTAGTGGGATTTTTTAACATCTTGCTTCTGTAAAAATGAATGTTTTTGTTTGCTTAAAAATCTACAGATTTATACTGTGAATTCCAATGTGCACAACCCCAAAAGATGTAGTTTTACTCAAATAATACCATAAAATCTAAGGTTTTTAGACATTTTCAACATTACAATATTTAATTGTAAAATGTATGCATATTTATTTGTTTTCACAGAAAATATTTATAATTTCAACATTTTATTACAATAAAAAACAAAGTTTTATCCAGTCTCACAATTAACGGTTATTCAATCTATTTAATACAGTAAAAGGAAGTTTTTGGTTTTACGCTCCATTACCGTTGGAATTTGATGGTGTTTTGCTGTATATATTACTGACTTTTTTTACAGTGTAATATTAAAAAGTCAAGGGTCAAGAGCTCAACTAAAACAAACCCTGACCTCGATGATGGTAACTTAAAAATAGTGATTTTCTCCTTTGGTGATTCTGCTTGTTATCATCAGGTGTCTTCAATAATGGTCAATCATCACTCAATTAAACACTTATTTATCTCATTAATGCTTCAGTGGGTGAAATAAAAATAAGGCAGGACTTTTACTTTCTGACCCCTGGACTCTGCCCATAAGTCTTAATGAGAGTGTCGTCTCGGAGGAAGTTTGGGGTGAAATGAATGTACTGACCCTCATCTCCACATTCACCATATTGCTTTGGTAAAATCCTTACTATTCCAGTGGGGTGGAACGAGTATCGTTGCTTCTTTGAAATAAACCTTTTTATCCAATGCTTGATGAAGATGAATTGACCCTTTAGTGACCATGTCCTGTCAGAATAAAAAATGAGAAAAACTCAAAATACAGTATTTATAAAAAAGTAATTATACTTTAATTTGTTCATTCACAAATACTGTTAATGAAACTTGATTAGGGTGAATTGAGGATGATTGGGACAATTTTTGCAATTGAGACTTAGAAAAAGTGTCCCAATCAACCTGAATCCCCCTATATGTTTCTTTCTATGATTTTCTTTACAAACTGCAACAAAATATTATCTTTCACAAAAGCCATTAAAACCATTAATTCATATTTTGTTAAATAGACAAAAAAACATATATTCACCATGATTTTATCAATGAGCGTGTTATCCTGTGGTACTCTTGAACTGATTGCAATGGTAACATCAACATAACCATTTCCATCTAGTTTGATTCCAGTGGAGGACGACAGCAATACCCATAATAAGACCAACACTGTTCTTGAGTCCATAGCTGTAGAGTTTAGATGAACAGCAACTCACGAAACCCAGTTTTGAACAATTTCACAAATGATCTTGAGGAGTCTGATCAGAGATAAGAGGGTGTGTGCTTCAATGTCATGCAGGGGCGTGACTACATTCTGCTAACATCATGATCCATTTAAAACATAAGATATACTTCATATACTTAACTTGCTCACAAGGCTGGTACATTTGAAAAATATTGGCTAACTCTTAATTAGTTTACTTTGTGAGACTATACTGTGGCAATGCATCGATATGGGCTCATAAGAGCACTTAGAAAACAGGAAATGAACACTTCAGTGTGTTCACCATCACAGGTTAAATGTTTGGGTATTATGTAAAAACTCAACAAGAGACTTGAAAACCATTCTACCCTAAAAGGCAAAACATTAACATTAACTCGCTAGAGTGTGAAAATAGGAAAAATTACTTTAAATACTTTTTTAATACTTTAAATTAATTATAGGTAGGACACTGGAAATCTGGCAATTAGATGTTTTAGTAATGAATTCAGTCAGGCCACTTTCATCAAATGTATATTTATTATAATGATAAATGCATACAGTTAGTGTTGGCGGTATGGATCTGTTCTGGGCAAACTTCACACACCCGTCCATGCAGCCCAGCTTGGACAGAGCGGGGAGAGCAGCAAGTCAAAAATGAATGAACTGAGCCTCATCTCCACATTCAGCATACTGGTGAGCATATGGCTCAATTGAATCAGCATTATCGATTCTTATCCCTTTAACTGCCCCACCAAGAAGAAAGCATTTGAAAATTTTTTTGTTTGCATTTTTTATCTCATTATGTCACTAGTTATCACACTCACTGTATTTTTTTTCAATACATCCCATAATTTTTAAAATATCGGCCTCTACCAAATGGTTGAGATGGCACTTAAACGTAAAATAAAACAATTCATACACATACTATGAAATTCAGAAAATATGAACTATAATACTAATTTATTTAAAACATAATCAAAATAAAATAGTTTTATATATTGAATCTTGTTTATTTATTGAAATATTCTATAAAATATTTCAGATTTTCATTTTATGACAGAAAATTACATGTTTTCTTGTTTTTTTAACAATAAACAAAAATAAATAACACAAATAACTAAAAGTAACAAAACTAAAGACATTACATTCTTTCTGCATTCAAAAACTAAAAACAAAATAGCAAAAGATAGTAATATAATGGCATTTTAAGCTTTTATGATTCAAGAAACGCCATCAAGTGTGGTAGTCCAACAGGATTTTTCTCTTTTTTTTAGACATATGAACATTTCTCTTCTCAGACAGGGTGATACTTTGGATCCTCTATTGGGTCATCATCATCACTGAGCTCAGCATCAGAATCTGGGGGGTTTTCTGGGGCAAGGGCCTGAAGAGTGCATGTTCTTGTACCATAGAAACTGTTGACATCCATCTAGTAACTGTAAAAAAACCAACAACAAACAAATAAATAACAATCTCTTACAATTTTAGTAATGTTAGTTCACCAGCATGTCATTTAAGAAGTAATTGCCTCTGATAATTATGATTTCCACACATTAATTCAATGAATTCATTATATTTACATCAAAAAATATGCAAAACTGGCAAAAAAATACATATTTAAGAAATTATGTCAGCATATTCATGAAGAAATAACAATAGCTGTCATATTCATAGCTAATAATGATCAGAAGTTTATATTTCTCAGCAAATTGTCCATTCTGACTGCAGAAATGGATGATCTGAAAACATTTCTGCATTTACCTTTAAGTGTCAAATCAACCGTTTGGTTGAGCATGTTTTTGAAAAATTATTTGAAACATACTAAAGTGTTTTAATGGCACCAAGTAACATAATTTTGTAAAGTTAGGGCTCTTACAGTGTAATATGTCAAAAAAATGTGCTTACCTTGCAAATTTTCACCAAGAACAGTTCACATGGCAGGAGTGATTTCTTTGTTTCTGACATCCATGTTTGAGGAAGTGTTGTGACAAGTGCTGTTGATTGACACTCTGACATCTAGTGGATTTTTTTGGCATAACATACCTCAACCAGATGGTAGAGATGGCTCAATCAGCTTGAGTTAAGTTAGGTACTCCTCTCAGTGAAATATAGTGACTCAAAATGTGCTCTACCATTTGGTCGAGCGGGCAGTTAAAGGGTTATTCTGGCCTGTGTTTGACAGAGATTGGGTCAGCAACATCATATGTGAATGAAATGACTGGAAATTAATATTTTAAAAGATATAATGCCATAATTCTCTGTACCTTTTCATAGGACTCTGTGCTTGCTCTGTCAAATTTCACACCACTCCAGTTGGGTGGAACGAGTATCGTAGCTTCTTTGAAACAGACCTTTTTTCCCCAATGCTTGATGAAGATAAATCGACCCTTCAGTGAACATGTCGTGTCAGAAGGAAAGTGAAAAGATAAAAAGAGAAAACTCAGTGTATTTAAACAAAATTAATTATTAATTTGTTCATTCACAGATACTATCAACAATATATATAAAATCTCCTCAACCACCACCAATGTGCAGCATCCACCTGGATGATGCGACGGCAGCCATATTGCGCCAGAACGCCCACCACACACCAGCTTATTGGTGAAGAGGAGTGTATGGGGATGATTAGGAGGCCATGATGGACAGAGGCCAGTGGGCAAATTTGGCCAGGATGTCGGGGTTACACCCCTACTCTTTTCGAAGGACATGCTGGTATTTTTAATGACCACAGAGAGTCAGGACCTCGGTTTAACGTCTCATCCGAAGGACGGTGCTTTTTGACAGTATAGTGTCCCCATCACTATCTAGCAACCTAGTTTTCCCAGGAGGTCTCCCATCCAGGTACTAACCAGGCCCAGCCTTGCTTAGCTTCAGTGGACAACCAGTCTTGGGCTACAGGGTGATATGGCTGATGGTTATCCTGTTTTATATTTGAACTGACTGCAACGGTAATGTCAACATAACGATTTCCATCTAGTTTGATTCCAGTGGAGGACGACAGCAACATCCATAATAAGACCAACACTGTTCTTGAGTCCATAGCTGTAGAGTTCTGAAGAACAGCAACTCACGAAACCCAGTTTTGAGACGTATATAGTAAAAAATTAACTTTAAGGGCCTGATTACAGATAGAATGTCATTAACTGGAATGGACTTAATTATATCTATATAACTGGACTGGGTCCATACCAATAAAAAACACACTATTACAGTGCAATGGGGCAAAATGTTGGAGACAGCAATCAACAGCAAGCTGTTTAATTCACTTTCCTTGACTTATTGCACAGGAAAGCACCTACAGTGCTGCTACTCCCACAAGGACCTCAAAATAAGCCTCAAAGTAGTACATATGGCGTAAGCGTTTTGAGGAATACGGAAAGCTCAAGCACGTGCAAGCCATTCATTTGTGTTTATAAAGCATATACAGTTGTATTTTTTTCGAAAATGACCGATCGTTTCGCTAGATAAGACCCTTATTCCTCGTCTGGTATTGTTTAAAGCCCTTTGAAGCTGCACTGAAACTGTCATTTTGACCTTCAACTGTTTGGAGGCCATTGAAGTCCACTATAAGGAGAATAATCCTGGAATGTTTTCATCAAAAACCTTAATTTCTTTTCGACTGAAGAAAGAAAGACTTGAACATCTTGGATGACATGGGGGTGAGTAAATTATCAGGAAATTTTTATTTAAAAGTGGAGTAATCCTTTAATAAATGTTTGTCTCAATCAGCTGCTGGGTCCTTATTAAGTAGAACGAAATAACTCCACATGATGTTTCTTTATCGCTGTCATTCACTCTCATAAGCTGTTTATTGACTTTTTATTGGCTGTTTATTTATCAAGTGTATTGACTGCATGCTGTCTGTCACAGCACTGTAAAAAAAGAAAAAAAAAAGAAAAAAGATTTATCATAACTGTGGTGAACAGCACATTCCAGGACAAAGGTTTGCTTTTGATTAGATCTCTCGGTGGATTAACAAAAAAGGCCCTATTTTAACGATCTAAGTGCATGGTCTAAAGCGCATGGCGCAAGTGCACTTAGGGTGTGTCCGAATCCACTTTTGCTAGTTTAACGACGGGAAAACTGGTCAGCGTGCCCGGTGCATGGTCTAAAAGGGTTGTCCCTATTCTCTTAATGAGTAGGTGCGTTTTGGGTGTAACGTGCAATAAACCAATTAAAGTCTCATCTCCCTTTCCCTTTAAAAGCCAGTTTCTCTTGCGCCATGCCGGATTCATATTTACATGGCGGGATTTGCAAGTGGAAAAACTGAACACTTCTCTAACGAGGAGATGGATCTGCTCGTGCGCAAGGTTAAAGTGCATGAGCAGTCCATCTACGGGACAAGCCGGATTCCACCAAAGCGGTTTTATCTTTATGCACATAATAATAATAATAACATTATGATCCTTTTATTTTTAATATTTGGCATGTTTGTGTGCTGCTGCGCATCCCTGTGTGTGTAATAAGCAATGTGGGCACATATTACTAAAGCGCTCTTTAAATAATGAAACAAATATTGCACCATTGACTTTAGACCAATGTTTTGTTAGTCAATGGCACAGTCTATTTCAGTTGCCTCAAAATAGCAACGCGCCAACAATGTGCCTACCCTGAACACACCTTGTTTTCAGATCAGCATGCCCATGGGCGCACAAATGGGCGCAAATGCATTTGCTATTTAAACAACTTGGCGCAGGATGTTAAAATGATAACTGCGTCAGCCTGAAACTAGCAAAAAACACTTGCGTCGCACCTGGTGCCGCATTGTGCCGGGTGTATGATAGGGCCCAAACTGTACAACACCATCAGCTAAAGATGCTAGGACAACAGCCAGACACCTCTTATAGAGGGCAAGAAGAAGACCTCTGGTACCAAGCCTGGGAAGGACAGGACTTTTCATTAGTCCCCATGCAGTTTCTGTCCTCACCCCATCTAACTGCTAAGGTCTTGGTCTGTGACTTTCATAAAAAGTCCTCAGGACCTCTAGAGGCAGCAGCATTGGGTGAAGATCACAGTGATCCATCCAAATCCATTCATAACTATGTTTGGAATTCTTAAAACTGATGCAATCTATACACATCCATTTCATATTTATTCAGAGAAATAAGTATTCTCAGTGACAGCTATTTGTAATGCAATATCTTACACAAATTCCACTGTTGATGTACAAATGAATGAATTCATGACAGTTCAGTCTTTTTCCATCATATTTGGTCACTACTTTGGTGGTGGTTTGGAAAGTGAGAAATGCATTGGTAAACTTTAAAGGCACTTTAAAAACTCCCAACTTTGTGCTTTATACAAATAGAAATTCTAAACTTATTCTAGGAAAGAAACTTTTTAAAAATGTCCATTAATATATTTTCTGAATAAAAACGTCTATTAATATTACTTAAAATAGACATTCTATTAAAATAAGTTTTACGCTCCAGAAATCCTTACACAAAGCGGTTTCTTTTCCCCTTTCAATAAATGTGAATGAGTCTTGAGTGACCAATTCAACATCTCCTATGTACAACCTTGTCATATCTATTTTCAAAATAATAACAATAATTAACTCCTTGAGTTAGTACTGGATTCACCTCTTATAGTTTGTTATATATGCATTAATTCCATTTTGTTTGCCATTTATTGTAAATGTGCAGATTCAATATAGGTTTAACGCAGTGGTGTGTGGTGGTGTTTTAAAATGAGGAGGCAACGTCCTTATTTATGTCCCTGTTATACAATTTTCCTGGTTAAGTTAACATTTCATAAAAAGACAGACCAAATACAATTCTATTTTGTATGTTTACACTAGTATGTAATGTTCTATTTATTAAAACCAAGTACAAATTTCTTCAAGTTTGTGTTTTTTTATGCATTTTTACATTTATTCCAAAATAATAACTAAAGGCAGTAACAATTTAAACTATATATTATTTATAAACTAATATTCAGCTTTTCTTTTTAATAGTCAATTTATTTTCAGCAGTCATCAAGCTTGAACACACTGGTCACCCACTCACTCACAGACACAAAGATGTACCTTTAATTTCACCACGCTGATTGCTCACCGTCACGATCTGGGTCTTTTGTTTTGTCTTGTTAAAGGACTTTTATGTTGAAATGCATTCCATAAGTTTCCTTTGTGTCTGTATTCCTTTCCTGTTTGGTTTCCATTTCTATCCTTGCATCCCAATGTGCAATAGAGGGTATGCACGTGACGTCACCGTCGACCGTTACGACTGCGGTCACGGCGACTGAGTGGCAAAAGACTGAAGGGGCTCGCACACCGGACGCGAAGCTCAGCGCAGCGCCTCGCCACGTCTTTAAAATTCGAACGCATTGTTTTCTATCAGTGTACGCACACCGGCGGCGACATTCGGCGCCTGTCCGCGGCGCCCAGCTACGACTCAGAAAAAAATATAAAACAACGCGCTCGAATTTGAAAGACTTGTTGCAGCTCGGCGCTGAGCTTCGCGTCCGGTGTGCGAGCCCTTTGAGCGGCAGCATTGGTTTTCAGCGTGAATGTCGCGAAAAACACACAAAACACATCCAAAACGGGAAAGAGCTTTGTGATTGACTGTACAAATAGCTTTGACACAAAACCTGAGGTATATATTTAAAAACTGCGGAAAGCAACAGGGAAAAAAGCAAATGGATCACTGCAATTCACAGAAACATCTCGACTCCAGGCAGAGAAACATGGATTTGCAGTTATCATTTTGTGTCGAACTGTTGGATTTTGAGGTAAAAATCATACCGTATATATTGTATTGTTATATATTATGTTGACAACTCATCAATTAAATATTTACCATCTTATATTCTGCATAATTGGGTGTTTTTCAATAAACAACACTGACAAAAACTATACTATAAAACTATATATGTTTTAGGGCTGGACAATATGACGATATAACATTGATATAAGTGATTACTCGGATTTAAACCTACCTATCCCAGCCAGCAGAGCCATGTGGGGCCCAAATGGGTTTGACCTGGGCTATCTAACTGGGACCCAGCCAGTTTTGCACCCAGTTTCCATGTAGGCCCCACATGGATTTGCCCAGATGAAATGAACACTGCTTAGTGTGCACACTACAGGCTGTTTAATGTAACACTTAATCAGTGTTGGAGGTAATGAGATAATTAAGTGATTGAATAATGATTTTGTATTAGTGAAGAACACCTGCTGTTAACAAGCATAATCACTGAAGGAAAGAGAAACACAAGAACTACTTCCAGCCACAGCCTTGGATGAAATCAACTGAAGATAAAATACATTACATCTCTCAAGATCTGATTAAACAACTCCACAAACAACATTAGCTTTTCTTATTACTAACCAGACTGACTTTATCTACAGAAGTTCGTATTAAGAATTAAGAAGAGGCTTAGATGTTGATTACTTATTTGAAAGTAATAGTTTGATTTGATGTTACCATTGTGGCGATCAGTGTGTGCTTTAGTCAGGCTGTTGACTTTTTAACATTAGTTTTTCTCTTGACAGCTGTGTCTGTTTGTTATGGCGAGAACAGCAAGAGAAAATATAATCAGATGCTGTAAGCTGATTGATGATAAGAATATAATCATCATATATTGGCTTAACTCATTGATATTATGTGTAAGGTTTATATAGGTAGTATGTTATTCATTCTGTTTTATTGTTGTGATTCTACAGCAAGGGAATAATAGAATTTAATCAGAACATCAAATGATTTATAACACACCATTTACATATTTTGGGCTCCTGTGAGTTCTACTCGCACACAGACATCAAGAATCAGCATATGAATCTCAACAATGGTGACATGCTTCAATGGTGCAATGCATTCTGGGAGCCATGGATAAGTTTCGTATGATGCACTCAGAATTTCCCTGTTAACAGCAGGTGTTCTTCACTAATACAAAATCATTATTCAATCACTTAATTATCTCATTACCTCCAACACTGATTAAGTGTTACATTAAACAGCCTGTAGTGTGCACACTAAGCAGTGTTCATTTCATCTGGGCAAATCCATGTGGGGCCTACATGGAAACTGGGTGCAAAACTGGCTGGGTCCCAGTTAGATAGCCCAGGTCAAACCCATTTGGGCCCCACATGGCTCTGCTGGCTGGGATATTGTAGTTATATAAAATATTCACAGGCAGATTTGCTTTATGTGTCTCCCCGCCGTCGAAATCAGGCACATAAAAATGTCAGGAAACACGACTCCAGGCTGCATGTCAAATAAACCTAATCCATGGATATTGACAAGTTGTAAGGAACACATTCAATTCAACCTTTAGTGTAATTCGTTAGTTTTACTCACGTTTTCGCCGTTTCCACTGTTAAATCCAGTCACGCAGCAGGTTCTTTTGCCACTCAGTCCAGCTGAGGGAGCGCGCTTTCGGCGGGAAAGTGACGTCGATGCATACCCTCTATACTCCCTGCGTTCCATTCGGAAGGGCTCATCCCTATGCCCTAATCCCTTCAAAGGGTTTACCCTCCGGAGTGAGAGCTTCGAAGGGATGAAGGGTGTAGAGGTCGAAAAAACTCTTTTTTTGGAATGCACTTCAGCGTCATCTTAACAAGACAATCAAGGAGGAGTAGATTGTGCAAGCTGCGCCCTTTGTTTAACGTTAGTTTATATATTTATTTATTTTTGGTTTATCGCACCATAATGTTTATTTTGTCTATGAACTTGAAACATTTGAATAGACTGATAAAGGGAGCTGTAAAGTATTTTTGTTGAAGTACAATGTCGTTTTGATCATAATAATGTGCCAAATCTAACTCGTATAAATATTACAGTAGTATAGAAAAATACTATACATACATTTATAGGTAAATTCAAACTCCTGACCTCCTGTACCCATTCTGTGACATCAAACAACTTCCCTGTGCACAGGATCATGGGGGTCCATCAGTTGTACCCTTCGAAATCCTTCATTCCGAAGGGCCCTTTGAAGTGGCCAGTTTTGAGCACTTCGGTTTGGAACGACCCTTCATTATGGCGGCCATGATGGTTTTCACTCCGAAGTGCCCTTTGGAGGGTGATCTATCCCGTTTGGAACGCCCCATCTGTGTTGTCATATTAGCAAAGAATATACACTAACATTGCAACACCGGTGCCCAGCAGCCGCCCTGCGTTTCCGGCGAGTCGGCAGTCCATTAGTTTCTATGGCAATATCAGCTGCTTTGTTAAAAAAAAAAGTACATTAAGGCTGAAATACAACCTGAATGATGACAACACAGAATAAAATATTATCACTAGTGATCATCAAATCCATTTAACAGTTTATTTTACACACTTTGTGTTTAAGTCTTCCCATTTTTTCACAAAACCTTTGCTCTCTAGAAACCCAATCAATTTGGGTTAAAATTCTTTGAAGGTCTAGTATTAGCATTATAAACACTGAATTAATACCAACATGGAATTAAATTAAGGACATGCATCATAAAATTTGGGAATGTTGGGCAATATATGAATATAACAGCTTGATTTAGCAGTGTTGTCTAATGTCCGTTAAAGCAAAAGTGTCCAAGAGGAATTATGCAATAATGGACACAGCAATGCATTATGTATTTTAAGATCATTATGTTTGTAGCTTGATCCATTAGAATGTACAATATAGCCTATTTCAATTCAGACCTAGATATTATTACTATTACTCCACTAGGTCTGAAATATATTGTTCACTGCAAATCTTAAATGTATTAATTATTAATTTACCATTAATAAATGTGTAAAGCATGGGCGTATGAGACACCCCTGCAGCCCCTGCGGTTCGTGGGGGCCCCCACCCTATGATGGGCCCCGTCGCAGATTTACCTATTTACTATGTAGCCTTTGCTTTTTTGTTTTAGAACTGAACTCATCTGACTTAAGATGAAAATAAAGCATCCAAGTGAAGTCCAAAAATACAAGCAGAATATCATAGAAAATAGTGCTAAATTACCACAAAAGGGGGGAAAAAAATCACCAGTGTTTCCATCGCCCATTTGTAAGATAGCCAACAGCAAGCCTTGACACGCTGTATTACTTTTAAATATGTTTGGCCTTCACTGAGACATTATTATTGTTATTATTATTATTATTATTATTATTATATTTTGCACTTACATATTTACCCTATCGCCAGCTCTGCTAAAGCTCAGCTATAAGTCAATTCAAACTGAAGTAAGCACTGACCTCGATCATGGTGACATCAAACCAAACTTATTTTCAACAAATCATCAACATCTAAATCTCTGGTAATTCTCAATAACAACTTCTGTAGATGTATGTCAGAAATAAAGTCAATCTGGTTAGTAATAAGTGAAGCTGGTAATGCTGTTTGTGGAGTTGTTTAATCAGATCTTGAGCGATTTAATGTAATTTATCTTCAGCTGATTTCATTGAAGGCTGTGGCTGAAGTTGTAGTTCTTGTTGTTCCTCTGTCCTTCAGTGATTCTGCTCGTTATCACCTAATTATCTCATTAACTCCAGCATGTTTCTGTGTTACATTTAACAGCCTGTAGTGTGCACACTGAGCAGTGTTCATTTCATCTGGGCTAACATCTGGGGCTTCCATAGAAATTGTGGACAAAACTGGATGGGCCCCAGTTAGACAGCCCAGGTGACACCCATCTGGGCCCCACAGCTGTGCTGGGGTGTGTTTCCCGAAAGCATCGTTAGCCAACTATGGTCGTTAGTCCCAATGAACCCTATTGGTAAAGACGAAACTTGCAACTATAGTTCGCTTTAGGAAACGCACCCCTGGCTGGGAATGACTGAAGTTCTTCTCCAAATGTAGCCTAGCCAATAAGTCTACAGTTATTTCTTTATTATTTTACTGTAAATACATGAATTTAGTTTAGGCCTATATCATTTGATGCACCAATTGAAATTACTGAAAATTTACGGCCGAAACAGCGAGGTTTAGCTTCTCCTCACGTTTTGACTGTGTTCTAATTTCTATAATGTTGATTTTCTTTTTATTATTATTATTATTATTATTGATAGCCTAGCCTATATGTATTTTCAAGATCAATCTTTTTTCTGTTGATATGTGAACAAAACTTCACTAAAATTTGTAGCGCACCCATCCAATAATAACAATGAACTCTGCTTTAATATGAAACAAAGTCTTTCTCAAGTTTTGAATTCTGTCGAAAACAATTTAAAAAGACAATTGCAACTTTTAATCTCACAATTCTGACTTCTTTTCTCAGAATTGAGAGACATAAAGTCCAATTCTGAGGGGGAAAATACTGACTTTTTTCTCAGAATTGCAAGTTTATATCTCACAATAACTTTATGCATGCATTTGCGACTTTATTTCATGCAATTCTCAGGGGGGAAAAGTCAGAATTGAGAGATAAATTTGCAGTTACCTTTTTTATTGTTCAGTGATGGAAAACAATTGCTTCCATATAGCTCCTCAGGCTCAGCTCAGACATAGCACGGATCAAGCGTGAACTAATCATCTCTTCCTCTTTAGTCTTTACTACTATTACAGCAGCAGCAAGTAAACATGAATGAACTGCAGAAAGAAAGTTGAAAGATACCGAACAATTTCCCGAAATGTATCGTGTATCAAACTATTAAACTATTGCGTAATCGATCAATCAGTGTTTCAACCACAGAAAGACGATGATAAAATAGCTTGAGAACAATGTCACGTAACGACACATCTACCTCGGAAAAGCCATTCAATGACCATAAACTGGATAGTTAGCTAGAAATAACCCTAAAATAGCATTTTAGATACATAGATACATTTGTGTGTTGAAAGTTGTTATAATGCTACTCTGTGTGTTCGCTTGGCAGCTGCTATGAGACACTTGTTGCACACTGTAGTAAGCTAGATCGATATTAGTCATGGTAAAACATGGTACTCGTGGTAAATCAAGAAAACAAGATTTAAACAAGAAGCTATATAACATGATTAGTTTTCAGTCGATGAAAGAATCCATACAGTTCCTCCTCTGTCTAATAAAACATATGTTTTATTAGACATACAAGGAATATAATCCGTCTTTGGTGTTTCCATGGTTTCTACAAAATAAAACCGGAAATCGAGGGTAACGTGGGTATGATGTCATTGATAGGCGACACACGGACATGGCCTGTGTCCGGGTTAAAATTGCATATTTCTCTGGATTTAAACATTCTTGGAAACATTTGGAATAATGTAAGTACACAAGTCAACAAAATATATAACACTGTTTTAGTGGTTTTTGTATATTTTAATCCAAAAATCCTACATATTGTGGCTTTAATTGGTTGCATATGTCAGATTTATTGCAAGACTCGGGCAGAAAAAAGTTGTTGCTTTCAAACATTGTTTACTTAATCAAACAGTCAGTGTAATGGTGAAGGTATAGATCAAATATATTTGATCTATACCTTCACCATTACACTGACTGTTTGATTAAAAATACTTTTACAAGGGAGCATGAAAGGCCAATTGATGGAAGGTTTGCGAAGAAATTTCATGCTCCCTTGTAAAAGTATTTTTTAGTATTTTTAAAATACAAAAATACAGTAGTTTATTTTGATACATGGTGTGGCTTCTGTATTTTGTAGTTTATTTTGATACACTTAAAATGAAGGTATTTGGTATTTTATTTTAAAATACATTTTGATGTATTTTTGCCCAACCCTGTGTATAGGCATCGGTATCGGCGAGTACTAGAAAAAAAGTATCTGTACTCGTACTTGGTCCTTAAAAAATGGTATTGGTGCATCCCTGATGACAACTTAGTCTAGTCCAGCCCAAAAAACAAATTCAAGACTTATAAAAATAACATAATAGGTCCACATTTAAAATTCAAAGAACTGATTAATTGCAAATGTGCTTTAAATAATCACAATGAAAGTTTAAAACATGTCTTACTTACAGAAATATTTTTATTCTTTTGCATTTAAAGTCGCTCACATTTCAGAGGAAGAGACATCGATTGAGAATCTATTATAAATGAGAATTCTACATGAGATAGCAATACATGTACTTGAAAAAATATTCAGAAAGTAAGAAATTCTGTTTGATAGAGATGACTGTTTTAAGAAATGTTCTAAAGTTGTTGGATATACATAGTTATGTTCAAATTAGACAAAAAAATTGATTTATTTGTTTGCATCAGATTGTTAATTCCAGTTGTTTCTTTAACCAAGGTGTTTTCTGCGTCTCACTGACCATGTGATTACAGCAACAACAAAGCATATGACCATAGTTACTACACACAAAGAAATGACAAGAACTGTCAAATTCAAGCCTGGGTTTGATATTCCGTGGAGGTTTGGATCAGGGAGGATCTTTGAAGCTTGAGCGATGTTAGAGGTTTCAGATTTTGCATTTTGTTTGTCCTCAGACTGAACTGCAAAGAAGAGTGTGGTGCCATTTTGGATTGTGAAACTGAGATTGAATGAATGTTGTTCAACTGATCCAGCCTCCTGCGGTGAGACGGCAGCTGTGTTGACTACATGAGCATTGCTGAAGTTTTCACGAAGCATTTGAAGGTCATAGCTCCACCTGATCTCATAGGATGTAGCTTAAAGGAAAAGAAACATGCCATGCAAGACAATTAAATTTACATAATTTCATGATCTAAAACTACTTCTATGTTGTCAGTGAAGATGAAAAACTTTGTATTTTAAATTCTGGTATAGTAACTGTATGCTTTACCTGTCCCTTGGTCGAGGTCCTCACCAGGAGCCGTCCAGCTGAGAAACACAGAGTCCTCCTGGATCTCAGCACTCAGATCTGTGATTTTGTTAGGAGGGAAATTTGGTGGGGCTGTGCCTGTAAAAGCCACCTCAAAACTCTCACCGATGGCTGTCCTGGTAAAGCTTCCAACCTCGAGTGGTTCTTCAGAAACTTGAGGCTTTGGAGGGTTCAGCTCCACCACACCTGAAATTAGAGGAACCACCTGAATCTGCTTGATTCTGTCTGAAGGTTTTCTCCGAGCAGTGGTGTAGCTAAATATAGTTCCAGTTTGTGCATGAATTCATTGACTTTCTGCATGTTACATAAATACACGTGTCTTTATGAGGGAGTAAGTGAATCATTATCTCAAGCAATTTATTCAAAACAATCATTCATTCAGTCAGTCACAAGCTGCATTCCAATTATCAGGGTTCCTACACAGTCTCTCTATTCACCAACCAGGATACCTGTTAAAGATCACTTCACTTGACTAAATATGATGTTTGGGTTGCTCTTTATTTTACAGTACATGCACACATTATGTGTACTTACAGTGTATTTACTTAAGACAATACTGGTAAGGTAACTACAGGAGTTAAAGATAGGTTTAGGGTTAGTACCTAGTTATTACCCAGCTATTGCAATTACTGTAATAAGTACATTGTATGTACATGGGGAACAGGACTGTAAAACAAAGTGCTACCAGTTTGAGGTACGATGGTCTTCTAAAATAATGCTTCTAAAATAATTATAATATAAATTACCATATGTTATTTGGTGTAATATGGCCTACATGTATATAATATGGATATATATAATACATCCATGTATAAATGTCTGTTGCAATGTTTAATATGAAAATATTTTTTTTTATAGTGATATGTGTTTTATCTCATTTGATCATAATCTTGATAGCTGCATTGTGAATTTTGTGTCTTGCACACTTTATACCTGCGAACAGCTGCATACAAACCAGACACTGGACTAATTAAAAGCATATTAATATTGCTGCTGCTACTCAATATTAACTTATTGAACTGCTGTATAATAATAATATCACCACACTCACAACTGTGCTGTTGGTCTGAATGCATGTTTTTCTATTCAGCTGTGATCAAGTTTAAAAAAGAAAAGGGTTTACCGTTTACCACGTATCCAGGTATATATGGGGCACCAGACCTTTTTGGAAACGTAAATCTGGCTTGTCCAGCTTGATTGTTCACTCTTACTTTCAAGCTGATTCTCCCTTTTTCAAACTTTGTGAAATATCTGGAATAGACGTCATCTATCATCTTTGAAAGCATCAGCTCCTGAAAAGATGTATCTCTGAGTTATATCATTTGGAAATTTACATTATTTATTTATATTTTAAGTTAAGTGCACACTTGGAACAAGAATTATGGGTAATTTACCTGCTCCATTGTCCAGGAGTTGTAATTTTTGTGCGGACCCAGATTGGGACTCCAGCGTAGCCCACACTTCAGCATTTATTACAGGCCTGTAATTCTGACTGACCTCAGCAAACACTATCAAGGGTTTAGTGCCGTCACTGAACTGCTGGTTCATGCGGGCTTTTACTATGATAGGAGGAACATCAGCACTCGCCGCGTGACTCGTTACTGTTATAGTCAGAGCCTGAAGTGTTTTAGTTTGGATACTGTACTTCCAGTCCCCAGGCTACAAAAAACATGCAAGCAGAAAAATAGAGGTTTGCTGTAAGTATAGCTGAATCATCAGTGATAACCACTACACAGTAAAATCCCCAGAGTTAAATCAACTCTGCTCAGAGTACATTTAGTCCCACTCTGAATAGTGCTAAAATAACACTGAAGCAGAGTTAAAGTTAATGAGATAATTAAGCAGAAGATTGAACAGTAATGATGAACACCTACTGTTAACAAGCAGAATCACTGAAGAAAACACAAGAACTACAACTGACTTCAGCCAAAACCATTTAATTTAAATCAACTGAAGGTAAAAGACATTAAAACTCTCAACATCTGATTAAAAGATCTGATTTACCTATTACTAACCAGATTGACTTTATTTCTGTCACACGTCTAAAGAATTTCTTATTGAGAATTAACAGAGGTTTAGATGTTGGTGTTTTATTGGTCAAAATTATGCCACCATCATGGTGGTCAGGGTTTGTTTTAGTTGGGCTCTTGACCCTTTTATGTTTTTAAAATAATTTGTGTTTCAGAAATTGCAAGTGTTTCACAGCAAACACTTGTGCATTGGTGAATCAAACGACTAAAGGAGCAGATCAACTTGAATTTCTCTTTCTCTTTGGTTTCTTGACTGGCATTCAGCTATTACAAAATAACAACAAACAAAAAAAAATCCATTAAACAAATGCCACTGTAATGCTTCAGTGCTAAAAATGAACAACTATTACTGCTCAGGCTTATACATAAAAATATAGCATACAATCCTCAACAGTGGTGACAATAATTATTTATACTGCAGTGCATGATGGAAGTTTTGTCTTATGGTGATACCCAGCATGCATTGCAGCGTGAAGCATTTTTTTTTATCACCATTGTTTAGATTCATATGCTGATTCTTGATGTCTGTGTGTGACGCAGTAGTTCAACTTTTTTATGCACTAAATGGTTTTAAAATTACTCAATATATCTGTTTGGTGCAGCACTTTCTTCTCATGCTGTAGTTTCACAGGGTTGGTAAAGCAAAACCAAAAAGTACAAATGACAAAACATATGATCAGTTGCTTTGACTGCAATTAGGCCATCTTACAATAACTATATCAGCATATGAAAACACTGATTTCACTGCTTTACAACAACATATGCATTATTGCAGAGAAAAATCTAACATAGAAAGTCAAGGGTCAAGAGCCCAGCAAATGCGGATATCCATGATGGTGGTGTCTTTTTTCTTATCTTTTCTTTTCTTGACCAATAAACCTGGTCTATTTACCTCTGCTAATTCTCAATTCTGCAGATGTTTGAAATTGAAAAAATAAAGTCAATGTGCTTAGTAATAAGTGAACTAGTAATGCTGTTTGTGGAGTTATTTAATCAGATCTTCAGAGATTTTAATGATTTTTATCTTCAGTTGATTTCATCTAAGGCTGTGACTGACGTCAGTTGTAATTCTTTTGTTTCTCTTTTCTTCAGTGATTCTGCTTGTTGACAGCAGGCGTTCATCATTAATTTTCAATCATCACTTAATTAATTGCTTAATTATCTAATTAACTTTAACTCTGCTTCAGTGTTATTTTAACACTATTTAGAAAGGGATCAAATGTACTCTGAGCAGAGTTGATTTAACTCTGTGGATTTTGCTGTGTAAGATAAGTCTTAGTCTGAAGATACTGTTGAACAAATTTTCATAAAAACTCTTATCTAAAACACTTAACCCAGATGCCTTTTTTATTTTAATAGTATATTTAGTTTAGATGTTTATGGACTGAACTATAAAATGAATAACTGGTTCATAAAAGTTGTCATACCTCTGCAGTTCCTGGAACATTCAAGGTGACTGTTTTCAGCAATATATCATGATTCATTTCTGTCTGATTGTAGATTGAGCCACTTGGTGACTGGATTGAAATGATAGGAACACTTTGTTGATAGATTATTACAAAGCTGGTTTTGTTACCAACAGTCTGATCCACTGATACTGTCCCATTGAACCAGTCTGATGCATTTACTCCAACACTTTCTAGCTAAAGAAGGATAACAAAATAAAGATTAAAATACTCAATATCGATGACACTCTCAAAGTAATAATTGTATACAATGAGTGATCACTTGCCAAACCTGAACTGGGTCTTTTGTGTAATCTCCATTTGATAATGTAAGTGAAGCAAATGCATCCATTAACTGGTTGGAGGTGATCTGATCATTTGGTGAGAAGTAAATCCCCCCTATTTTCACCATGAAACAATTGTGCATTACATACTAATCTGGCACTAATGTAATATATGATTTACTCAGATATAGATACTTATTATTTATTTTTACTTACCAGTTTGTGTCGCCATATTCCTCAGTGCATTAGCTGCATTGGGACCTAAAGCTATTGTGTGTATAATGGCGCCAGTCTTTATTGCATCACGACTACAATTGCCAATATCGTCTGTCGCCTCACCATCTGTCAGAAAAATAATTTCATCTCCTAATACATTCCCATTGTCTGTTCTAAGTACCTGGTGGTTAGAAAAAAGAGATCATTTGCCTAGATTAAACTATATATACACTTCACATATTACAAACATAAAATTAACAATTAAAATATCACCTGTAAGCCTAGATTAAGGCCTTTACACATGTTTGTTGATCCATTTGCTGTATTTGGCAACAATTTGATGAGTTTCTCTCGTGTGGATTCACTGTCAATAGTAGTCAAGGGGCTCAGAGTAAAAGCATCAGTACTGAATCTTACAATTCCAACACTGGCTTGATCCTCAATGATGTTCCGCAGTAAATGTGTGGCAGCCTGCTGCTGTCGAAGGATTCTGGAGCCCTAAAAAAATGGAACTCATTTAAGAGCATTGATATTATGCAGGTAATCTTGTTTCAAATTAAGTTTTTTTTAAATGTTTGCATACAGTTGTCATGCTTCCTGAGACATCAAGGATGAGACAAACAACCCGTTGCTTTCTTTGCACAACTTTGAAAGTTGGTGCTGGTGGAGAGGACTGCATTGGTTTTAGAGAAGGAAGTGTGTCTTTATCCACAGAATCCTCAAATATTACGTTCCACGTCGGCTTGTTGCCACATCTTTCATTTTGCAGGTTTGGGGCTTCATAATTGTGTTCATGTGCTCGACAAAATGTGATCACCTAAAAAACAAAATTTGTCACTAAACAAAAGTATGTCCCCAAACACAGCATATCAGTTTAAGATGTCTTGTTTTAATTAACCAGGGAGTAAAAAAAAAAAAGAACTTGATTATCTTTGAGTCCTCATATCACTGAATTTCAACTTTATATATCAAGTAATTTCTGACAAAGTAAAAATTAATATTAGCTTCTTATAATTCAAACTTTATATTTTTCAAATGTAACTTGTCAAGCAGATGTTGCAAAGTGAAATTGATGTAGATAATAATTGTGGGATGTAACGTCCAAATGATTTGGCAAACAGAAGAAGAAAGGGAAAAAAAAACATGTACTGTATGCTGCAAGTTTAATTAGTTACTGAAGTAATTTGCTGGAATGTGTGGAAACATGCAGTAGCGTGTTTACCCACCACGCAAAGCACGCAATGGACTATATGCACGGAGCGTTCTTTAGAACTTCCGCATTAATATAAGCCAGCGCGAAAACTTCCGGTGAGATGTCATTTGCTGGTGTGTTGAGCATCAGTAGTGTAATATTTAGTGTATAATCAGAATATAGTCACTTAAATAGTGTGGCATAACATTAATTTAGTTATTCAAACGTAAGACGGCATAAAAAAAAATAATAATAAAGACGTACCTCAATGTTCCTCCTCGGCTAAATTCAATTCGACCATTAGTTTCCACACTTTTATGTGGAAAAAAAGCTTCAAAAATTAAATATTTATTGTGCACTTTAGTTAGATTAATTGAATAAAATGTGTGTTTTCACAAGTGTGCTGAAATCATTGATCTTGCACTGCACTGACTGACAGCTGGGAGAGTACGGTGCTCGCTTTCTGTGTAATTCACAATAAAAGTTATTGTTTTTCATAAGATTTTGTGAGTATTCATACTTCACATTGACAAAATGTATTTTAAACCTAGTTATTTTATAATGTTTAATATTTAGTCAAAAACGAAGTGAAAAACTTTTAGAGGAAATGGCTGATATGTGCGCAAATAAATGCTACTTTGCCGCCACCTGGTGGTTAAATTACTAATTACTGTCTTTTTTATTTTTAAATAAGTGTTTTCTATCAAATGTTAAATTTTCTACATTTTTAAACGTTCGGTTTTACAATGGGGACAATCTCAGAAGGATGAACAAATAATGTTTGTGGTCATCACATTAAAAATAACATTTGAAGTGCTGGGGAAAAAAATGTATGTGCGTGTCTAATTACAGACACAGTGTTTTTAAACACAATAGCTTTGTCTTTATTGCAATTAATAAAACTGGTTTATTGGCAAATTAGGTAAATGTGATTACTGCATTAAAATATAAATACAACATTAAAAAGTCAACCATAGATGGTTTTGTGTCGATGTACAACGACTACAGAATGAACAGCTAACAGTTCACCGGAAGTGCTCGAGCTGGCTTAACGACAACCAGGAAGTAACCTGTGTATATAGTCCATTGTGTGGGTCCCTGCGGGCTTGGGGGGCCCCTGCGATTTCTCCAGTATATCTAGTATATTCTTCAGTATATACAGTATATCTAAAATAACTGATACTGAATCGAATTGCAAGCTTGTGTATCAAGATGCATAACTATGATGACAGACTGGCAGGAAATTATGCAAAAATTATGCTTTTCATTATTGTTAATAATAGTTGCAACCTGCACGCTTAAATGTGCATTGAAAATTGCCAGCTGCAGCTGATAAACCTGATAAACTATCACGGGGCCCCCTCCTGGAGATTTGCTTAGGGCCCCCAATAACCTAAACACACCACTGGAAACATGCAAAATCTGTACTTACAGAATTCAGGCTTGGCATGAACATTATGGAGCTCTCTGTGTATTGATTTTTGTTTGGAAAATACGTGCACCCCTTAGTAGGTAGTAAAGTTTGTTGATCAATGTTGCACAGTTGAAGAGATCCATCAGCAGAAGGATGATAAAGCAGTCCATCAATGAAATTGCTACACCTAAAAAAGCAAGAAATCAATAGTGATTGTAATTTCCAAGGACACTTTAATAATATTCTTTCTTTTTATTCACAGTTTATGACCTTGTAGCTGCAATGCGGCCATTAGAGTGGTAGAAAGGTTTTGTGTCACTGTATTCATCATACACGCCCCATCTCAGATGAGCCCATTCATGAACCAAACCCTTTCCTGCAAACAAACATTTTTGGTAATTAAACAAACAGATTACTGCATTAACCTGGATAAATGTTGAAGGATAACAGATGACATTCACCTCTTGGTCCGTAAAGCTGAATGACAGAGTCGTTTAGGAGATAGTTTGGGGTGAAATGAATGAACTGAGCCTCATTTCCACATTCACCATACTGGTGAGCGTATGGCTCAATTGAATCAGCATTATCGATTCTTATTTTAGCCTGTGTTTGACATAGATTGGGTCAGCAACATCATATGTGAATGAAATGACTGGAAATTAATATTTTAAAAGATATAATGCTCTGTACCTTTTCATAGGACTCTGTGCTTGCTTTGTCAAATTCCGTACTATTCCAGTGGGGTGGAACGAGTATCGTTGCTTCTTTGAAATAGACCTTTTTTTCCAATGCTTGATGAAGATAAATCGACCCTTCAGTGAACATGTCCTGTCAGACAGAAATGAAAAGATAAAAAGAGAAAACTCAGTGCATTTATACAAAATTAATTATTAATTTGTTAATTCACAGATACGGTCAAAAATTATATACTGTATTTCTAAGATTAAAAAAATATTAGAACACAAAATCTTCTATAACATTTTTAACAAAAGCCACTAAAACCATTAATGCACAAAGTTTGTTAAATAGAGAAAAAAAATAAAATAAAGAAAAGCATATTTACCTTGATTTTATCAATGAGCGTGTTATCCTCTTTTACATTTGAACTGATTGCAATGGTAATGTCAACATAACCATTTCCATCTAGTTTGATTCCAGTGGAGGACGACAGCAATACCCATAATAAGACCAACACTGTTCTTGAGTCCATAGCTGTAGAGTTCTGATGAACAGCAACTCACGAAACCCAGTTTTGAGACGTATATAGTAAAAAATTAACTTTAAGGGCTTGATTACAGATGGAATGTCATTTACTGGAATGTACTAAATTATATCAATATAACTGGACTGAGTCATATCACTAAAAGTACATATTAAATTGACACATTATTACAGTGTCATGGGGCAAAATGTTGGAGACAGCAATCAACAGCAAGCTATTTCATTCACTTTCCTTGACTTATTGCACAGGAAAGCACCTACAGTGCTGCAACTCTCACACGGACCTCAAAATAAGGCTCAAAAACACAGTAAAAAACAAAACAGTAATATTGTGAAATATTATTATAATTTAAAATAACTGTTTTCTATTTGAATATATTTTAAAATGTAATTTTTTCTCCTGCAATGGTAAAGCTGATTTCCTTTTTAATAAATAAATAACAGGACACGAATATAGCAATTTGCCACTGCTATAATTCAAAGTGACATCAAAAAACACAAATCCCTTTAAATTAATAAATGTTTGTCACAATCAGATGCTGGGTCATTATTTAGTAGAACGAAATAACTCCACATGATGTTCCTCTATCTCTGTCATTCACTCTCATAAGATGTTTAAATGAGTGCTGTCTGTCACTCCACTGTAAAAAAATATTTTCATGATTTATCATAACTGTGGTGAACAGCACATTCCAGGACAAAGGTTTGCTTTTCATTAGATCTTGATGGATTAACACCTATTTTAACGATCTAAGCACATGATCTAAAGCGCATGGTGCAAGTGCACTTAGGGTGTGTCCGAATCCATTTTCATAGTTTAACAACGGGAAAAATGGCCGGCACGCCCAGTGCATGGTCTAAAAGGGTTGTCCCATAGACTGTAAAAAAAGATGGACGACGCGACGCCACTTCCTTCCATTGTATTAAACTGAAGCCAAAATTATGGGGGCGGATTCGTGCCATTGATTACCAACCAAAGGAAACAGTCGTGTACTTTTTACGTGTGAGAAGGAGCACTTCGCATCACAGACGCGTGAGACCAACGCCGGAGAAGGAGCACGTCGCCACCACAATAAATTAATATCTTACCCTCATGTTTTTCCTATGTTTTCGTATTTTCTTTATCAATAACTTTTTTCTTTTACTTTCCTGTTCTGATGACACTGGATATACAAATGGTGTATTGCATGCACAGTTCTCTGTAGCCTACTGTTAAAAAACCTAATAATTAAAAAATAATCATTAACTTTCTCTTTGAGATTAATGACTGTACCAAATTATACACCACCAAACTCGCAATTTTATGTTATGTTCACGATTATTAAGCCTACCAACTTCAAATTCAAGCACGTAAAATTTATAATTATAATCTATGCAACATAATATTCTGGGATGTCATTCTGAGCTTTTACTTTTGATAGCCTAGTGGTAAGATTTTTAATTAATACAGCTGACTATACAATGTGTGAATAGATCAGCTCACAATATCTGACTATATGCAATATTGTTTTCAGAAGATTAAGTCATTTTAATAGCCTATTATTTTCAAGAAATCAAATAGGCCTATAGAAAATATAGGAAAATATTCTAATCACAAATTTCATAACAATGCAGGTTAATTTTTAAATGTTTTAACTAGGGCTGTCAGTAATGATTGTTTTGTTAATCATCTGCTAAATAATTTATTTATTTATATTTTTACATAATTTATAATTTATTTTTTACATATTTAGGCTATATATGTTTTGTAATTATTACTATTGCAAAGGGGGACTGATAAATGAAAGTGGGCAAAAGAGGCACATTATTATCACTTTTCCAACATTATTCTTAAAAGTAATGTAAATTTTGTTTTCAGCAATAGCTTTAGGTTTATTGGCCTCGATGAGCGTGAGACTCCCGGCCTGAGATTGTGTCCCAGACGGAATTAAATAATTCGTGAATCTTTGTAAATATTCGTGGCTTATACAGCGGGAAAATTTACTGTTTAGTTCGGTTTTGCAGGGTCATTATAGTTAATTAATAACAAAAACTATTAAAACATTTATGCTAATCGAAATAAACATGAAATATAAGAAAATATAAATATTAGTTGAAAAACTTAAACTGAACGAAAATTATTGTTGCCTTGTCAATATCGTTTCTGTTTATTTCCCCCTGACTTTCAATTGACGCGATCATCTTTTCATTAACCGACAAGATTAAATTAAATTAATTAAACGAAATTAGAATTGATAAGTGTCTGTGATTAAAAAGTCCCAGGGGTTTAGTTTTAGCCTACTTGAACAAATAGCAAAATAAACAACAGAACATGAGGATGCATTAATCACGCATCTGCAGCACTTCTGTGAACGGAAAAAAAGATTAAATTAGGCTATATAAAAGGAATAAATAGCCAATGTCTATGCGCATAACTTAACATAGCCTATTAAAAAAATGAAAGGGGGAAGAATGCGACAATAGACTAGACTACATGAGTTTCGGTTCATTTGAGAAGTTCACAGAAAGGAAACCGAGACGGAAGGAAATTCTTTGTTTATTTTTTTTTTCTTTTTAATTTTTGAGTGTAAACTAATACGCCTATTAAAACCTTCACAGATTCGAATGGTGTTGCATGTGTGTCTCTCTCAAGTTATTACACCATAAATGTCTGATTATTTTAAGATGTTTCCGCTTTTATAAGAAAATTCAAGTGAACGCGTCGGCGCCTCATCACGCGGACACAAAACATATCAGTTTTAGTAACTTGACATCGCAGTTGTTAACTGTCAAAATAACATACATTCAACCAAACATATAAAAGGTTATACTGCTATAGTCTGTGTAAAAGCGTTTAAATAATAAATATAGTTTGGATTTGTGCCAAATTAGAGAGGTAGGTTATAACGCAGGTTTCTGTTTCAGTTTAGCTTTAAATGAATTCGTTTTGGCTTAACGTTTATATAATATTTTTTCATAACTAAAATAGCTATGTAGTGGTTAATAAAATAATGCAAGAACGCAAATGGTTCTGCCACAAACTCAACTGTTGAACTGAACATGCAGGGTTAAAGGGATATAGATGTTTATGTTGTCCCAAACACGTATTTCTTTTTCTTTCTTCTCTGGAAAATAAAAATTAAAAATAGACTTACGGAACACTTTCCCTCAAAAATATGATAATAGTAACAGTTCTATTTAGAACCGCATCGCCCTCATGAACAACCCCTTTATATGCATTACTTTATTCCTGCTTTTTTGTTTTTCAAAGCTGTAACTGACATAGCCACCTCATTAATGGTTTTCTGGAGCTCAACCATCAAACTTTCAGCTTCTGCTATTGCTACAAGCTGAAGAACCATAATTTGGTACCGTTTAAAACCATTTTTCTTTAGAGTGAAGGGAGGAATGCATTTTCTCCAAGTGATAGACTTGATTTTGTTATTTTTAAAGCAATAGCCTACTTACTACTAATATTTATTGAAATCACCGCCTGTTAAATAAAACTTTACTAAATTAATAATAAATAATTATAAATAATGAAAAAATACAAAAATATGGAAAAATGCAGGTAAGTTAACACATCTCATCATTTATATGATTTAAAATTAATCATATTAAAATATATATTTTTCCACCATCAAATAGGCTATTACTGTTTCACATTTCACAAACTTACATGTAAATGAAATATACTGTCAATACACAAGTTACACAAATTATCTACATACATAAATGCATTTATTTCAATTCAAAGGGATAGAAAACAAATTAATAATATAAGTCTAAAATGATACCTTATCTTATAGCTCCATCTAGTGGACAAGGTTAATATCCAAGCCTTCAGGTTGCAGATGAAATTGCTGATGATTTAGAGCAGTGGTTATAATACCAAAAATAAAATTATAATAGTTCAGGGTGAGAACAGCAAATTCTAAACCAGGAGTTCTCAACTGAATAGGGTTGGAGCTAAACTCTGCAGTAAAGTGGACCTTAAAGAGCTGACAACCCCTGGTTTAGAATTAGCTGTTCTCCTGAGCATCAGAAATTCATACATCTATTATAACTGCTCCTCTTTTTGGTCAGAAGTTACCATGTTAGTATTCCTTCGTTGTAACAAATGTAATAATAATAATAATAATAATAATATAATAAGAAGAAGAATCCTTTCTACCATCATCTTTTTACTGTTTATACTTTTTGTAACTTCTTATTTTCCCAAATAGACAAACTATATCCATGAAACCAAGAATGTTTTCTAGGAATAACTTGTTCTCCATCTCATTTTGAAGAAAATGTTAAATGACAAAGAAAATTCAGGCAAGATCACGAAAGAACAAAAAAAGATATAGACAAATTGAGCATAAGCTTTTAGGGCTAAGTTAAAATAATGCCTTTAAATTTTCAAAACATTCTTAATTTGTTCACTTCAACACTAACGTAACAGCCAATACACACAAAGACACACACACACACACACACACTCATAATACATTAAATAAATTTAGAATTCATATGCACTGTTGCCACTAGTTAACTAATTATTGTAAAAACAATAGTCTATAACATATAGCCTACAACTACTAATGGAAATTTTTAAATGCGTTTAAAGGCGTCATATGATGCGACGTATAATGATCAGGCGTCATATAATGCGACGTATGATGATCAGGCGTCATATGATGCGACGTACATATTTCAGACGTACCAATCACACGTCATTTTTTAATGTAAATTTCTCACGTACGCCGCCGTCACGTCGCCGCCTACGATTAGATCTACAATGACGTCGCCGTGACGTCGCCGCGGGTCTATCGTCTGTCCTCCCTATCAATCCCATTCAAAATTTGACACGGTCTGACGGCGACGTAAAGGCCGGAACACACCAAGCCGACGGCGACGAACTAGTGGCGACGAAAGCAGACTGCGGGGTCGGCTGGCGTCGGCTGGCGTCGGCAGCGTCTGGGTCCAAAGTTGCCCTGACACACCAAGCCGACGTTCGACAGCCGACGGCCAAATAGCACGTCCGTTCTGCGCCTGCGTGAGATGAAATGCCTTTCCATGCCAGCAGGTGGCAGTAGTTTGTGTTCGTTGCTATGGTTCGTTGCTAGGGAGACCGGAAGAGCTACAGGGATACAAAACATAAACAAAGGTGCATGAAAAACCAGTTCTCGCTCATCACATACGGATTCGTGTTATTTCAAAAATGTCCGACACGTTGCAAATGGCACTGGCTTTGTCAGCCCTTGGTCTTTTGCTTGTGGAAGAGGAAAAGAAGAAGCGGATGAGAAAAATACGGAGAAAGCGCACTAAATGGGTGAAACCATGGATACTCCAGAGACAGGCCCAAGGTGCTTTCCCGAACCTGTGTCGAGAGCTCGAGTTACAGGAAACTTGTGGTTTTAAAAATTTCGCTCGGCTTTTTCCCACTCAATTTCACATGTTAAAAGAACTTATTAGTCCAATCATACAGAGAACAAACACGAACTACCGGGATTGTATCTCCGTGGGGGAACGTCTGATGATTACACTACGGTTCTTGGCAACAGGTAAGGTTATTCGTTGTTTGAACATTTCATTAAAACACCTTTTCAGTTGTGTTTATTTTGGTGTATTATGAAGCATTATAAAAGTGAAAAGAATTTTATTATTTTGTATCCAGTTGTAGCCTACTTTAAAAAGACACAATGTATAAAACATTATTATGGTTGTTTGTAGCACAATGTCTTTAATAACTGATAAAAAAAATATTTGCTTTAATGTAGTGTAGTACAAATGCATTAAAAGTGTTAGATTTGACTCTGTAAAAGGTGTGGAAAATTAATAGTGGAGTTATGTGTTTGTAATCTTTGCAGGAGAAAGCTTCAAGAGCCTTTCTTACCAATTCCGGGTGGGAATGTCCACAATTCAGCAATTTGTTCCTGAAACCTGTGCAGCAATCTACCAAGTCTTAAAAGAGAAATACCTAAAGGTATACATGTATCTGTTTAATGTTTTTTGTTTTAGCCCAAAAATGAGCAATTTTTTTGATCTCTCAGATATTGTTTTAGGAGGCCTCTGATGTAGAAATTAAAGATTTTTCAGTTTTTTTACATTTTAATAAGGGTAATTTTAGGGTCTTATATTGTAGTAGATAAACTGAAAGAATAGACAGGATGGTAGACCATGTGTCGAGGGCAGAGATCTAAGTATTATCCATCAAATTATAATTTCAATGCAAATAAAATTCCACTACTACATTCAAACAATACAGTCTGGCTGGCCTATTATGCTCTCTACTTATCATACTAAAAGAACACATTCATCCCCCCAGAGCACTTACAGGTTCATATTCAAGACCATTCATACCTGTCCCTGAACAATGCAACAGGCATCTCCCCCCAAAATCCAAAACATAAAGAGCCTAATGCTGACCTATAAACACTTCTTCAACCCAATAGCATTGTGAGGACGAACAATAGAACCCATTAACTATGTAAATGTGATCTTGAGAGAAAAAAACATTTGCAGGCATTTTTTTTTAAATTTTTGAAAGTGATGTTGTAATTCTGCAGAAGTGGGCTTTGCAGGGTTAATTCAAGAATGTCAAAATCACTGAGTTATTAATGGTCTGACGAGTTAAACTAATTTCTTTTAATTATATTGTTTTTTAGTGCCCAGACACAGTGGAAGAGTGGCAGCAAGTAGCCGTTGGATTCCAGAATCAGTGGCATTTCCCAAATTGCCTGGGTGCTCTGGATGGAAAGCACATTAACATTCGTCCCCCTCCAGGATCTGGATCTAAATTCTTCAACTACAAGCATACATTCTCAATAGTGCTTATGGCACTGGTAGACAGCAACTACAGATTTCTGTATGTTGATGTGGGCTGCAACGGGCGCATTTCAGATGGTGGAGTGTTTGGGGGATGCTCATTGCAGGATGCCTTGGAGAAAAGAACATCCAACATTCCTGCACCTGCACCACTTCCTGAATCAGACCAGCTGGCCCCTTACTGCATTGTGGCTGATGAGGCATTCCCCTTAAAGGAATACCTCATGAAGCCATACCCGAACCGCAAGCTGTCTGTAGAGCAACGCATATTCAATTACAGACTTTCGCGAGCTCGAAGGGTGGTTGAAAATGCATTTGGCATCCTGGCAAATCGTTTTCGCGTCCTACTAACCACCATTAATATTCAAAGCACTGCCAAAGTGGAGGACATTGTTTTGTCTTGCTGTGCTCTGCACAACTTTCTGCGCAAAGAGTGCTGTGAAGTGTACATGGCAGGAATCGACCAGGAAGAACAAGATCATGACACTGTCCCTGGAAGATGGAGAGAAGACCCTGGCCTACAGCAGGCCTCTCTGCCACGCACAACCAACAGTACAACACACGCCAAACAGCTCAGGGATAAACTGTGCCAGTACTTTAATTCGGACACCGGTGCAGTGCCCTTTCAGTGGGGCAAAATATAAGCATGTAGCAAACTTGTTTCTTTCCCCCCTTGACCTTGGTTTATGTTTTATAACAATGGTGTGAACTTGACCGTAGGTCAGCATCACTGAAGCTGGGGTCTTCATGGGTGCCAGTCCAGGTGTCACTGTTGGTACCATCTGAGGGTGAACAGGAATCACTATCAGCCGCAGGTTCCTTAAAAAACATAAGATACAAATGTGACAAGTTAATGTAATGGCTTGACTTAATATGCGGAGTTACTTGTGAATAGACTCTTTTAAAGAAGCACTTGCCATCTTACAAAAAGCAAAATGTTTATTTTATTCTGAAATTAAACAATAAATAAATAAATAAATATAAATATATTTGTTTATTTACCATGATCATTAGATTTGAAGTGCTCTCCTTCCTTTTTGTGTGAGGCTCTAGAAACTGCAGGCGGTTCAGGATCCATTGCTGCCTGCCAGTCTTCTGAGCTCCAGAACTTCCTGAGGGTCCTTGTTTCTTATAACGCATGTATTGGGTTCGCAATGAATCCCACCGCTTCTTGAGCTCTTTTTCTGAGGGACAAAGTAAAATTTTGTAAGCATTAAGTGTTATGGCTGCTTATTTTGTCACTTTAATGAGTATTTGTTATGCCAACAAATGTTACTTTTTGCTGTATTGTTAATTATATTATTAACAATTTGATTAACTTTAATATTATTATGAAATATGAGATGCTAGCACAGCACATATTAATTACTGTCTGTTTCCATAAACAAACTTAGTTTGGTACACACAAAACACTAAAATGGTTATATTAGTTTTACTATGGACTATTGAACAATTACAAACAAGCTTTCTCAATTGCCAAAAAGGAAATCTTACCTGATATGACGAGTTTATTTTCGATCTCACGCCACAGTTCAGCTTTCAGCACACGGTTGACATAACATTTTTCCGTAATGTCATACAAACCCGGCCTTTCCTGGATCATGTTGATCAATTCGTCTTCACTTGCCTCGTTCCAGATAGCCATGTCTTTCACGTACCTAAGGTAAACAATGTGTGTTCCCTCTTGACTTCGTCGTTTACTTGCTTCGTCACTTCCGTTTTTCTTTTCTCATGCACTGGTTCGCTAGCTGAACAGCCAATCAGAATGATCATATGGCCCGACGGCCCGACGAGGTCCAACGCCGATTCAACATTTCGAATCGGCCGAAACAAAGCCGACGAGGACCAACTTCAGCCGACGGTGCAGAACACACCGAGGAAACTTAGTCGGCCGACGAAGAAAAACTGCCCGACGGCCGACCGTCGGCTTGGTGTGTTCCGGCCTTTACCTCAGCTGCCGCTGAATTTGGCATCTCAGCCGTATTTGTGCTTTTTTTTCTCGATTATTTTATACAATTATAAAATATGGCTTGCTGCATAATATTCGAGACTGATGTGTGTCTGTGTAGATGTGCATGCATGGGGAAGAGACACAGAACACACGTTGTTGGATCGTGGCATTGGCTGAAAGTTTTGATTGCGAGATTTACTACAATGACAATACCAGGAGGATATACAACTCTGACAGCACTGCTTGGATATTATAACTAAAACTGCTGCACTATTTTGAAAACAATATACTTTGGACACAGGCTCATTTGTTTGTTAGATACGATCGTATACAATTTTACAACATAAAGGCTGCTCAGATTGCATCCTTTCTTGAAGAACGATGACAGAGAGCAGATCATTCAGAAGAAATGTGAAATGTTTTTTTTTTTTTTTGCAATGGACATTTATATTTTACCCAAGTGCCACAGATTGGATTCATCTCGCGATCTCTATTATAAAGGTATGAAGTCCCATTTGATTTTCCATGTTGTTATTTGCACACCCAACATTACTGGTGTTGGAGCATCTATCTTAAAGAAACACCGTAGATTGACAGTAAACCTGTAGAACTTTCTGATGATAAAACTTATCTTCATTAATAATTTAGATAGTATCTAGATAGATAGCTCCTTTGCTTGCTAACATGGTCACGTCGAGCTAGACGGGCGTGGTTTCAGCAACCAGTCACATCAGCTCAAACCACCTCCCCGCCTCTTTGCCCATTTTCAGTTATCCGGGAGTGACGTGCGGTGACGCGCAGCTAAGATGGCCGCGGCCTCATTTACGCGTCAAAACTGCTGTTCAGAACTCTATGGGTGACGTCACGGACGCTACGTCCATATTTTTTTTACAGTCTATGGTTTACACCAGCCGCGCCGCGGTGCGTTTGAGAAGCGTCCCAGAAGCGGCTCGCTGCGCTGATCTTTGTTTTTGTTGTCCATAACTGGAATTTTAAGTGTATTAACTTCATCTGTATGGCTACAACAAAATAAAATATGGCATAGCAATAAACACAATTAAACCGGGCAAAATATAACCATTTAGCCATTAAAAACATGAAAAAAATCAACGAAAACAACGTTGGACAGGCAAAAATAAACCTTTTTTATTTATGCACAGTATATGCAACAGCAGTATTTGCACTGTAAACCTTTTTTATTTATATAAAGTGTGGGTGAACTTAAACTGTATGGCTATGCTGTGGTTCCTGTAGGCTTTGCGTGCGTGCGGGGGGTCGGGGGGGCCTCCATGTCCATTTTGCTTGGGGTCCCCAAATTCCTTCAGACGGCCCTGATTCCCTTTAAAAGCCAGTTGTGCTCGCGCCTGTCACAGACCCGCCAGGCTCATCCATCAGCCAATCACAGCGCACTCCCTCACTTCTAGCCACAAGCACCTGATCCTCATCATCACTCAATCACCATCAGATACTTTAGCACAGCACTCAGTTCACTGTCTGGTCTCGTTGATACAAGAACTACTATTCCGATGCTCCAGTTCATTGAGAATACTTACCCATTCCATTCAAGCGTGCTTCCCAGTCAAAGTGCAAAGTATTTGTGTTTGTGTCTCCCCATTGTCTCTGTGAGTTCACCCCACCACTTCGCCTCCAGTTAGCCACGTGTCATCCACCTGCAAGAGAAAGGACAGTATTACCACTTCTATTTCACCATCTCAAATACCTATTTAACTTACATTAAACAATTAACATTACTTACCTGCACATCTGTTATTCCTTGCTGTTTGAAAATAAATTCAGTTATATCTGCAAACCTGTTGTCTCCTATCCTTCTGTCCGTGACAGCGCCATGCCGGATTCACTATTTATATGCCGGAATTTGCAAGCGAATACTTCTCTAGCCCTTAAATGCATGACTGTTTTGCCAATCATTCTTACATATTCGGGTCTTTATCGACCCAGTTCTATATCTAACACAGAAGGATCTCTACCTGTCGCGATAATATAAAACTCCTCTGATATTAGAGTAACAATTACAGAAGAATAAAATAAAGCATATTTTGTTACCTTTTGGAGCTTGAAAGGGTTCAGTTTGAGCAGATGTTTTATGCCATCATCACTGTCCTTGTCAGAGCTCATTTCCCAGTAAATTCAGCAAATAATAGGTTAGTTTTATGTTTGAGGTCACGAATATGAGCCCATTCGCGATCTCAAACATATTCTCAAAACTATATAATTTTCAACATCTTCAAAATCAATATTTCGATCGCTAACAGCTTCACCAGATCCATCCAGTAACAGTTACAGTCATATCTGATTGCGTTCAGTACTTGTTCTGCAGTAAATCGCTGAGCCATTTCATGTTTTTCTTATTTTGTTTTCTGTCTAAATGAGTCGTCACTTCAGCATTGTGTATTAGACATTGCCACCTTGTGGAATAAAGGTGAATTGCACTTATTCCGTCATCTAAGATTCAATTATTGTTGTGCAGAAAAAATATACGTACACTCATACACACCTCGGGTCGTTTGCGACCCTATACAATTTGTACAAAAATAGGCATTCTTTTATAATTTTAGGATTTTTTTCTTGTTATATTCTTTATAATGAATTGATTGAGGAATACCAAGAAGGTTGATGTCTAACTTTAAAAAATGAACGAGGAGGAGGGTAATGAATGACGTCCTGGGTCACTAAAGACCCGAGGTATGCATTTAAGGGCTAGTGAGGAGATGCACGATCAGACCATCTACGGGTCAAGCCGGATTCCACCAAAGCAGTTTTATCTTTATGCACACAATAATAATCTTTTACATTATGATTTTAATTTTAATATTTGGCATGTGTGTGCTGCTGCGTGTCCCTGTGTGTGTGTGTGTGTAATAAGCAAAGTGTACGCAAACCTGTAGGTGCCTATTACTAACACGCTCTTTAAATAACAAAACAAATATTGCACCATTGACTTTAGACCAGGTTTTTGTTAGTCAATGTTTTGTTAGTCTATTTCAGTTGCCTCAAAATAGCAACGCGCCAGCAATGCACCTGAACACACCTCGTTTTCGGACCAGCACGCCCATGGGTGCACAAATGGGCGCAAATGCATTTGCTATTTAAACAAAGTGGCGCAGGACATGAAACGGACCAAGAGGTGAACAGTACAACACTGTGCTTGTACTGTGCATTGTTAGGCTACATTGTAAGTAAGTTCAAGTAAATATGCTAGAAAAATGTTACTCATTCAATATGTGCACGGAAAAGGAACATAATCGTCTAAAATGTCATTTATATGACACAGAGACGCACATCTTTGAAGCGAAGATACATCATGAAAATAGAAATAAGATTCTCTGGTCTGATGAGACCAAGAATTCTAAGCGGCATGTGTGGAGAAAACCAGGCACTGCTCATCACCTGTCCAATACAGTCCCAACAGTGAAGCATGGTGGTGGCAGCATCATGCTGTGGGGGTGTTTTTCAGCTGCAGGGACAGAACGACTGGTTGCAATTGAGGGAAAGATGAATGTGGCCAAGTACAGGGATATCCTGGACGAAAACCTTCTCCAGAGTGCTCAGGACCTCAGACTGGGCCGAAGGTTTACCTTCCAACAAGACAATGACCCTAAGCACACAGCTAAAATAACGAAGGAGTGGCTTCACAACAACTCTGTGACTGTTCTTGAATGGCCCAGCCAGAGCCCTGACTTAAACCCAATTGAGCATCTCTGGAGAGACCTAAAAATGGCTGTCCACCAACGTTTACCATCCAACCTGACAGAACTGGAAAGGATCTGCAAGGAGGAACGGCAGAGGATCCCCAAATCCAGGTGTGAAAAACTTGTTTCATCTTTCCCAAAAAGACTCATGGCTGTATTAGATCAAAAGGGTGCTTCTACTAAATACTGAGCAAAGGGTCTGAATACTTAGGACCATGTGATATTTCAGTTTTTCTTTTTTAATAATGTCAACAATTCTGTGTTTTTCTGTCAATATGGGGTGCTGTGTGTACATTAATGAGGAAAAAAAATGAACTTAAATGATTTTAGCAAATGGCTGCAATATAACAAAGAGTGAAAAATTTAAGGGGGTCTGAATACTTTCCGTACCCACTGTATGTAGAAAATTATGCCATAATTTAAATTGTTAAATATCAAATGTCCAAGATTCAAGTTTAAAAAAATCAAATCTATAAAAAATAGCACTCAATATTCAATTCTGTTAAATGACACTTGTCAATATTCGAATTTACACTATTCAAATTCAGATCATATTATTATATTTCTAACTCGATATTTATACACCACTGAAAACACAGTTATGTATATTATAATGCATTTCTGTCAATAGATCCTCCAAAATTTTACACATTGCACCTTTCATCATGAATTCATTTACAGATTAGGGAGCTAATCACATTTTTTTAGAAGGGCTGAGTAGAAATTTAGGGGGGCTGAAGCCCTCCTAAAAAGGGACGCCCCCAAAAATGAAAATTATGTCATCATTTACTCACCATTTATGTTGAGTAAATGATTAGATCATCTTTGAAACACAAATAAAGATATGTTTAAAAAATCTGAGCAATTTCTGTCCCTCCGTTGTCAGTCCAAGCACATCATGAACAACATGAGTAAACGATGACAGAATTTTAAGATATAGGTGAACTAACCGTTTATGCATCATGTATGATAGTATGCGTGTATGATAGTAACAGCTGGTGTAATTCTCCCACTGACTGTCATTGGAGAATGAATGTTTTGCAAATTGTACCTATTTTGATTTCTTTTAATATTCAACCTCTATTAAAATGTGAAGACTTTATTTACAATTCTTAAAGCACTTTGAGAACATCAACACTACTCCGATACACAAGGAGGCAGTAACGAGGTCACAGTGTAATGTTATTCATCCACAAGCGGGAGCAGCAAAAATCGCACTGCAAAGCAAAGCAAAAGCTTACTGTTTCTATCAATGTAGTTTTCTTCCAGCAGGGGGCGCTTGACGGCCCAGAAAGCAGAATCGATCATCAAGCCACATCCCGATCTCAGGGTTCGTTTTGTCTTACGGTGGACTTCTAAATGAATAATCACGAAATTATATTCAGTACACAGATTCCTATATGACAGACAAAACAGAAATCCGCCATAATAATAAGTGCACGAGTATTAAAAAAGTCCTTATTAAATAATCACAATCGACTGTCATTGGTTCATCCTATTCAGCGCTGTGAAAAGTAACACTTATCACGTGACAACGCCGGTTACATGACTAATGTAAATAACGAGCTGGACAATAATTAACATTAGAAAAACGACTTGTAATTTTTAAATGCCGTTGAGTTGAAAATACACAATGAATAGTAATAATAATTGTACACATATCGTATCTAATTAATTGAAAACATCATTCGGAGCGCTCATCTCTGCCTGTGTCAGATTTGATGTTTCAGGCTAATGGCCGCTCTAGCCGCTCGCTCTATTTCTGTGAGAAACCAAGAGGGGAAAGGCACAGTATGAAGTAAACAGATGTTCTCAGTGTCTTGATATCATTCAAAATATTTCACAATCAACAACCATCTAAATGTTTTTACGCAGCCTGTCATTTCGCCAGTTTACCGCGTTTCGGCCGATGCGGAGGCGTTTTCGATGAATCCCTGCTGCATTACAGTATGTGCAGGAGGCCTACAACTTAACAGGTCTGTGGAGACTGGCAATGCTTTATGCTGTTGAGGTTTATTATTCATTTCATCTGTTTTAATAATGACTAGACCTATTAATGTATAACGTACAGTAATGACTTGCATTGGGGTCCAAATACCTGAGACCACTAGTCAAAATTAATTATTTGTTTAGTGTTATGTTTTTTTTTTTTTTTTGAATAGTGAATGTTATGATTGACACAATTTTAATAATCAATTTTCAATATTCAAACGAATTTAATAATGTCTTAAAATCACCATGAAATAAAAATGGACAATGATATGATGTTTATTATAATTAATTTGTTAACATCATAGTTTTTTTTTTTTTTTTTTTTTAATTCATGTGCCCTCTGTAATCTTTAATTACGCATTAAAGGGTTAGTTCCCCCAAAAATGAAAATTCTGTCATTAATTTTCACCCTCATGTCGTTCCAAACCCGTAAGACCTTTGTTCATCTTCGGAACACAAATTAAGATATTTTTGATCTGTAACTCCATTGACAGGCTATGCAACTACCACTTTCAGGCCCCAGAAAAGTATTAAAGACATCTTTAAAGTAATCCATGTGACTTCAGTGGTTTAACTTCAATTTTATGAAGCAATGCACAAAGAAACATAATTTTCCACTTTATTTACAAAATATTAATCTCCATCACATGTTCATGTAACACCGTCAGCGACATGAGGGTGAGTAAATGAAAGAATTTAAATTTTTGGGTGAACTATCCCTTTAACTTGCAATTCTGATGACGTGCACCAGCATGAGGGCGGGGCAATAATACTCCCTCCCCTCCAGAAACCTGATTGTAGAAATTTTTTAAACGACAACAATCCAATCAATTTTAAATGGATAAAATGAACTCCCACTCTACTTTTTTTTCTTTTTCTTTTTTTTTGTAAAGTCTTTTCACTCAGATCAATAGACAAAAAAAAATCCTTTATTTATTTATTTTTACAAAAGGCTTTACAAGGTCAGTGTCAAAAATTTGACATAGTAAGGTTTCGCAAGGTTTCTAGACAATTGTTTTTTTTTTATTGAGCTTCTTTAAAATTTGAAGTACCACGTTTGCAGAACACCACGTCATGTGCGAGATGTTGCAAACACAATGTTCAAACACTTCCATCTAGCAATTTTTCCACCAAAAAAAAAACACAAAAAAAACGCACAGTGTAATGGCTACTTATAGTGCAGAATCTGACATTTTTCTTATTGATTTTACATCATAGTGTTTCCTTGTTTTATATTTCAAAAATTCTAAATTAGATTTTGTATCCTAGATTTTAATTGTGGTCTCAGACCTGACAATATGAAAAAGTACTTACATTAAAGTCAGCATGAAATGGAAGTTACGATAATCTTTTCTTCCCTGTTGTGATGTATATCCAAGTGAAACGGCTTCTCGAACCAATAAAACAAACAAACTAACAAAAATGTCGGGCTGGACTTGATTTTGTCCATAGGGAATTGATTGGATGGTTGTGGTTTGCTATTGGTGGATCTCATGTGAGTGACAGGTTGTCCCGCCCTTGTGCCAGTAAATGTCATCAGAGAACAGAAGAGATGTAAGAGGGAGGGGAAGCTATTTGGATTAAAGATTATGAGGGCATATACATTTTTATTTTAAATAATGATGTGCAATCATTTATAAGAAATACTGCAATATTCCATAAATAACAAGAGTTCTTTAATCTACCCTCTTTCCGAAGTGGGTTACATGTTTAGGGGCCTCAAACAGGGAGGAGACCATGAACCTGAACGAGAAGAAGCCCAACAAGTGGTGGACAGAACCGGACACGTTTGCCATGCTGGCCCTCATAGAGCAGATGGGTCTGGTCCACGAGCTGGACAAGAAGCGTCAGCGCAACGAATCCCTCTTCCGACGCCTCCGTCTGAGTCTGGCAAAGCGGGGCATCCACTTCACCGTCACCCAGATCCGTAACCGCTGGAAGAGCCTCAAACACAAGTACCGTAAGATCAAACTGGCCAGCTACCGAAGTCCAGCTGCACGTCTCTCTGCCATCGAGTCTTTCCGCTACTTCCATATGCTGGATCACATGTTGGTGCGCAGACCAAAGACGGGAAGCAGGGAGGACGACCTCACAGATGGTCACGCCCTTCTTGGACGGTCACTCGCAGACCTGGATGACCACACAGATAGTACTGATGCCCATTGCCTTTTTGCATGACTTGCAGTTTATTTGTCTATATGCAAATGAATAGTTCATCCAAAAATGAAGATTTGGTCATTTACTCACCCTCATGTCGTTCCAGACCCGTGTATTTTGTGGAACACTGTATTTAATGTTAGAATGGGATGCTCTTCTCCTTACAATGGATGTGAGGACGGATGCCGTCAGGCTCAATGAAAACGTCACAAAAGTGCCCATATGATTTGTGCACTATATTCCAAAGTCATATTATTTTGTGTGAGGTGCAAGTTGTTATTCACTGATAATCTTCACCTCTACCACAGCTCTCAAATCCCATTCACATTCACATATATTTAAAAAATGGTGCATCAAGACTTGTTGCACCAGGTTTGACATTAATGGTATCAAATTAGCATATTTCCCAGTTTACTTTTAATTGTAGAAAAAAGAGCCTGTATGTGGAACACAAAAAGAGTTTCACTGAAGAAAGAAAGTCACATGGGTTTTTGTGTATAAATGATGACAGAATTTTCATTTTTGGGTAAACTATTACATTTTTACATTAGAAATTGTGAAGACCCTGTTGTATTTTCTTACTTTATAAGAAAATACGGTCATATTGTCTTACTTTATTTATAGTTTTTATGAATGGCAGCATGTCACACAACCTCTCCAGGTTGGCAACTGTAAAATTTGGCCAGCCTTAACATGCATCTTTTGACTCCAAAAAAAGAAAAGAGATATGAGAACTGTTTTCTGCCCCCAATTATAAGTTGATAGGCTTCATCAATATTGGTGATTTTGCACAATTATTCGGTTAGTTATATTTTATTGTTTGCACTTCGTTTTATCCATGACCTACCAATTGAGATATCTTATACAATATATTAAAGGGATAGTTCACCCAAAAAAAAATAAAATAAAATTCTGTTATCATTTATTCATGCTTGTGTCATTACAAATCCATATAATTTTCTTTCTTATGTGGAACATAAAAGAAGATATTTTTGAGAAATGTCTTTGTGTCCATATACTCTTCAGAATATCTTCTTTTGTGTTCTGAAGATGAACGAAAGTCATAAAGGTTTGGAACAACGTGAGGGTGAGTAAAATTAGGACAATTTTAATTTTTGGGTGAACTAACCTTTTAATTTGATCACATTCTTGGTATTATTGCCTTGTTTCTGGGCATTAGTTAGACTGGTGTTTTCCAACCCTGTTTCTGGAGGCACAACAAGGGTACATTTACACATCAACAATGTACTAAAAACTGAAATATTTTGTCTTTGCGTTTTCCGCGTACAGACGGCAATGTTGTCAAAATGATCCTTGTTCATACGGATCTGCGAAAATGACTAAAAACGCTGTATTATTCATGCCAGGCCAGTAGTTGGTGATGTCACTTTGTAAAGAAACTCCAGTTCTGCAGAGTTCAGCTCCAACCCTGATAAAAACTCACCTGCCTGTAGCTTTCTAGTAACCCTTCAGAACTTGATTAGCTTGTTCAGGTGTGTTTGATTAGGGTTGAAGCATAACTCTGCAGGACTGTGGCTCTCCAGGACCGACATTCGCCACACCTGCTATAGACTGAACACACAATACGCATGCGCATGACGTCACCGTTTTCACACGTTTGTAGTTTACACGGAGACAATAACAATAGTTTTCAAAAACGTGCACTTTGAAAGTTTGTGTTTTCAGGCCCCCAAAAAACTGTTGTTGAGGACAACCAAAATGCATTAAAAGTTTGAGTTGAACATGCTGTTGTGTAAACATCCCCCTGACTCTACAAATTTTCGAACTAACGTGTTCCTAGTCAAACACACCAGATTCAATTCAGCTCGTTAGTAGAGACTCCAAAACCAGAAATAGATGTGTCAGATAAGGAAGACATCCAAAATATGCACTGTTGTTGTGCCACCAGGAACAGGGCGGGGAAACTTTGAGTTATATTTTTCTTTTCTACACAGACTTTGACAGGTTTTATACTCCAACCAAAAATGATAATTCTGGCATTATTTACTTACCTTCATGTTGTTCCAAAGCTGTATTCATTTTTGGGTGGAGTATCGCTTTAAATGTCTTCAGGGTCTCTCTAGAGTTGCTTCGTATAATTGTATAATACAAGTCTGTTTATGCAAGTCCATTGATCTCCTCTTCCAGGTCCTTGGCCTGAAGGCATAATCCCGAAATGTGAGCCTGAGAACATGTCTTCTACACTTGAACCTGATGTTGACGAGAGTCTGAATCCCGATGACGTGGCCGGTTCTGAGCCTCCAAGCTGGGCTGTAGGACCAGATGAAGTTATGACCCTGGGCTTGTCAGGAGAATACCTCTATGCAGTGAAGACCGAACCACCATCCCTGTGCACTCCCAACAGTACAGAAAGTACAAGAGACGCCGCTGACTGCAGCCACGACGATTTCCCAGGTGACCTACTGGTTCAATTCTGTGTGGTACAACAAACTAAATGACCTCACGAGTCACAGTTCTTCTTGTTTTATCCTAGCAGGAACTTCAGAGGAGACCAGCAGCCTCATCCTCCAGCAGCTGACCATCCTGAACCACCGGCTTGGAGAACAGCTGGCCGAGCAGAGAGCCTTCCACTGCAGCATGCTGGGAATGATGGATCGCCAGATCCAGGTCCTGGAGCAGCTCTCCAATTTCACCAGGAACCACCAACAGTTTGAATCTCCGAAGACGGACTCTTCAGTTAGTCTGAACGTGCTTGAAGCTCAAACGCAGACTCTTGAGCCATGTCCTATGTTCCTCATGCCCAAAATGGAACCAACAGCTACTCCTTGGAAGGTCTCTCTCGTGGAAGTACACAAAAAGTCACATTCTGAATCGGGCAGTGACACTGAGACTTCTCAAACCACGGAGGGGTGCAAAGAAAGCACTTCTAGTCCACCTTCTTTAGAGATTTCATCCTCAACCAAGAACGTTGTTGTGCAGAATGGATTGTGGAAGCACGATTGAGTAGTGTTCATTTATTGGGACATTATGCATTCACTAGGAACAACACCACCATAAATATTTTGTCCTGTAGATGTTTCAGGAGGTTGCTTGTCTGATGCAATATCTGAAACATCAACACGTGCATTTTTTTTCTTTTCAGTTTCATAGGAAAGTATTCAGTGCTCTGATGTTTTAATCAGTAACACTTTGGAGAAATAGAACAATAGCCTTATTGCTATTATTTATTTACTTTGGTTTGTTTGCGAACTAACAGTCGATGTGAATCTTAGATGGTAAGTAACTCAACAGTGATTGTTTCGAAATCGCAGTTCGGACCAAGGTAGCTTTATGTCTGTAATCATCTAACATTATCTGAGGAAAAAAAAGGTAAGCTTAAAGATGTGTAAAAGTATGAATTTCTTCCAGTAATGTTTGGGACACACTTTAAGACTGATTTTAACAAAAGAGTGTGTGTTGTCATGAATTTCATCATCTAATGTCAACTCATATGTGGTTTAGTATGACCTTATAAGTCTGTTCATTTCAATAACTGCTTGCCTCTTATTATAAAGTAATATTTCACTGAAATGTGTCATTTTTCACATGCAAAATGGATCAGGTTTGGGTTAGTTGTGATGGCACTGATTCCAGCAATCAGATCTTTCTCACTAGTGTATGCACATGATACTGAGAAATCATATTTATGTCTAGCTAAAAACATACTAGAGTTGAAATAGTAAAAATTTTTTTTTAAAAATCCACATTTAATTGTAATGAAGTAAAGCAACTTAACTTATTTTACGTAGCTTTTAAGAAATTGACTTGAAAAGACAACAGATATTTTGTCATTAAATTGTAAAGCAACCTAATAATAAATTTTTTTATATTAAATTTATTATAGAATTTTTTTTTATTTAAATAGATTTTATCTAAAATATCATTGTAAAGTATCCTTTTTAATCAGAATCTGCACAATTTTCTGAGATTTTCACATTCTCTCTCTCTCTCTCTCTCTCTCTCTCTCTCTCTCTCTCTCTCTCTCTTTCTCTCTCTCACTCGGAGTATATGATACTCCTTGGAGCATATATATATAATATATATATATATATATAATATATATATATATATATATATACACCGATCAGGCATAACATTATGACCACCTTCCTAAAATTGTGTTGGTCCCCCTTTTTGCTGTCAAAACAGCCCTGACCCATCGAGGCATGGACTCCACTAGACCCCTGAAGGTGTGCTGTGGTATCTGCACCAAGATGTTAGCAGCAGATCCTTTAAGCCCTTAAGTTGTGAGGTCGGGCCTCCATGGATCGGACTTGTTTGTTCAGCACATCCCACAGATGCTCGATTGGATTGAGATCTGGGGACAAGTCAACACCTCAAACTTGTGTCATATTTCCTGAACTATTTTTGCTTTGTAGCAGGGCGCATTATCCTGCTGATAGAGGCCACAGCCAGCAGGGAATACCGTTTCCATGAAAGGGTGTACATGGTCTGCAACAATGCTTCGGTAGGTGGTACGTGTCAAAGTAACATCCACATGGATGGCAGGACCCCTGGTTTCCATGCAGTATATTGCCCAAAGCATCACACTGCCTCCACTGGGTTGCCATCTTCCCATAGTGCATCCTGGTGCTACGTGTTCCCCAGGTAAGCGACGCATACACCCAGCCATCCAAAAGAAAGCATGATTCATCAGACCAGGTCACCTTCTTCCATTGCTCCGTGGTCCAGTTCTGATGCTCACGTGTCCACTGTTGGCGCTTTCGCCGGTGGATGGGAGTCATCATGGGCACCCTGACAGGTCTGCGGCTATGCAGCCCCATACGCAACAAACTGATGCACTGTGTATTCTGACACCTTTCTATCAGAACCAGCATTAACTTCTTGAGCAATTTAATCTACAGTAGCTTGTTGGATCGGACCACACGGGCCAGCCTTCACTCCCCACGTGCATCAATGAGCCTCGGCCGCCAATGACCCTGTCGCCAGTTCTCCACTGTTCCTTCCTTGGAGCACTTTTGATAGATACTGACCACTGCAGACCGGGAACAACCCACAAGAGCTGCAGTTTTGGAGATGCTCTGATCCAGTCGTCTAGCCATCACAATTGACCTTTCGCCGGGAGTTTGACTGACAAGCGATCTAACCAATCAGAACGCCGCATCCGCCATTTTGTCCGACAAAGCAGCCAGTAGTTAAAAGATTAACCTCGGTGGAGTTAAACTTGAAAAATGGTGTGTATTGACGTCTTTCCGCGTTTAAAACAACATTCATTCTCATGTTCATCATGGACTAATAGGAAGAGATGATCGGTTTTTACGAGCGGTTGAGCTGAGGATCTACAGCAATCTGTCACGACCATGGTCACGACACATTAAAGAGCAACAAAACGGTTTTTATTGTTTGAATTTATTTAATAACTACACGGTTTGAAAGCTGGGACTTTGTTTAATATCATAAGTAACCTGCTCTGTCTTGTCTGTCGATGTGTGGTCTCTATCTTCTTTGTTCCGCGATGTATTTTTCACTGCGTGTGGAGTGACAGCGCCACGGCTTGTCGGACAAAGCAACAGTAACTAAGGGGGGCGGGGCTCGGCGAAAGGCTAATTCGGCTCTTGTCAAACTCACTCAAATCCTTACGCTTGCCCATTTTTCCTGCTTCTAACACATCAACTTTGAGGACAAAATGTTCACTTTGCTGCCTAATATATCCCATCCACTAACAGCTGCCGTGATGAAGAGACTCGCACCTGTCAGTGGTCATAATGTTGAGCGGTGAGCGGCATAATGAGCGGTGTATGCACGTTATATTGTTCAAAAGTTACTGTTCAGTACGATGTTTTATTGTTTTTGAAAGAAGTCTCTTGTGCTCACCAATGTTGCATATGTTTAATGATTTAATTGATATAATATTATTACAATGAATTATAATATGAGGGACAATAAATTAACTTGTGTGAATGAGCGCAGATATCAGATTCAGTTGTGGGTATTTTCTCCATAGCAGCAGGTGGCAGTATTGGTTGTGTAAGAATCAGCGACACTACACTGAAGAAACGAAGACGGATTTTGTGCATCTGGATGTTTTTCATAAATGCATTTTTATTTCATGACTGAAGATACGTGCAATGAGTAAGTAATTTAAGACGTGTGTTTATATTAACGCCACATCATATTTAACGTCAACAGACAGAGCACGTTAACAGAGTTAATCGCTGGAGGTGCAGTAACATTAGCTGAGCTGTCTGAGCAGATGCCTTCACTTATGTACACTTGTATGTATGCTTATGATTTTTAGCTTCACGTATCAAATAAATATATTTAAAAAATCCCAATTCCAAGAAGACTCTTAACAGCAAGCTTGCAGTGATCTGTATTGACACTAACTCACATAAACACACTGAAGACACAATATAGTTACTGCTTCTGTACGGTTTAATGTATAACGTTAAAGATCTGAAACGTTATTCACATGAGAAAACTAATTCATAGTGTAAGTTATATTGTACATTACGGTTGGATTTTCAGTATTTTAGATGCCACTCATCCTTGTCACACCCTAAAATTAAAATGCAGCTATATACATACAAACAAACAAATAAACACACACACACACACATAGTATATATATATATATATATATATATATATATATATATATATATATATATACATACATACATACATACATACATACATACATACATACATAGATACATATGGTTCAGTTTATATGGTTAAAAATCAATATAATAAAAAATGAAGTATACATGTTACAAATATTTTTATACTAGTTTTGTTTTCTACTCACTATAGTACTGTCCTGTTACTGTGTAGATGTATTATTGGTTCAATTAATCTATTTATTTAGTTAGTTTTTAAAAATTTTACACTTTTTTTTTCTGTAAACTTGTCCACTGAATTAAACATCAACACACGAGGCATTATCCAGCTTGTCAAAAACTCTTTCTCAGATTGTGTACTTCTATGCCAGCTGTTTTTAAAGCATATCTAATCCTTTGAAAAATATTCCCAGGTGGAAAAAAGAAGTGGTAGAGACATTTCTGGCTTTAATGTGTTAAACCCAGAAATGGCCATTTGTCCGTAGGAGTGTTTCCAGATGTTTGAGGAACTTTCCGTGGATGTTCTCTTTCAGATATGGCAGATGACGCTCTGTTTGAATTCCTCCACATGGAGATTGTTGCTCACGTGTACAAGGAGCAGGCGACCCGGGAGGACATTGATAAGGTACCATCTTATAGTGCAGTCTACAAAATGTCCATACTGCACATATCTGCTTTTTCCCCTTTGCTTTAAATGGTTAGTTCACCCAAAAATGAAAATTCTGTCATTTATTACTCACCCTTATGTCGTTCCACACCCGCAAGACCTCCGTTCATCTTCGGAACGCAAATTAAGATATTTTTGTTGAAATTCGATGGCTCAGTGAGGCCTGCGTATATCCAGCAATGACATTTCCTCTCTCAAGATCCATAAAGGTACTAAAAACATATTTAAATCAGTTCATGTGAGTACAGTGGTTCAAATTTAATATTATAAAGCAACAAGAATACTTTTTTTGTGCCAAAAAACCCCCAAAGTAACGATTTTTTTTTAACAATATCTATTTCAAAACACTGCTTCATGAAGCTTCGGAGCTTTACGAATCGAATCAGTGATTCGGATCAAGTATCAAACCACTAAACTGATTTGGAGTTACAAAGTCACGTGATTTCAGCACTGTCTCGATTTGTAAAGCTCCGAAGCTTCCTGAAGCAGTGTTTTGAAATAGATATTGTCATTGCTTTATAATATTAATATTGAACCACTGAACTCACATGAACTGATTTAAATATGTTTTTAGTACCTTTATGGATCTTGAGAGAGGAAATGTCATTGCTGGCTATGCAGGCCTCACTGAGCCATCAGATTTCATCAAAAATATCTTAATTTGTGTTCCGAAGATGAACGAAGGTCTTACGGGTGTGGAACGACATGAGGGTGAGGAATTAATGACAGAATTTTCATTTTTGAGTGCCCCTTTTCAGTGCTGCACTTCTTGTGTTCTGTCTTCCAGTTTTCTATTTCCACAGCATGAAGGTAAAATCTTACGGATTTATGAATAAACATTTGTTATGACATCAGTGCTCATTATAACTTTTATGGTAACACTTGTCAATAAGGTACGTTAGTTAACTTCATTAGTTAACATGAACTAATAATGAACTGCACTTCTGCAGCATTTATTAATCTTTGTTCATGTTAATTTCAACTTTTACTAATACATTATTAAAATCTTGTTAACATTAGTTAATGCACTGTGAACTAACATGAACAAACAATGAACAACTGTATTTTCATTTACTAATGAAGATGAGTAAATAACCATTGCTCATGGTTAGTTCATGTTAGTTAATGCACCAACTATTGTTTAACTAATGAACCTTATTGTAAAGTGTTACCACTTTCGCTAATTAATCTTCAACAGCGATGCCATAGAAATATACAGATCTACCACAAAAACGGAAGTTCAAAGACAACATTTTAAAGACGGTCGCACGCTTGATTCTCTGGCACATAAGGTCTATAGCATTTTGTATTATTTATATTCTTTTGTATTCGTATCGTGCTCTGATTTGCTTTCTTAAGGAGAGAGTGACATGTGTATCTACTCTAGAGGGAATGGGCTTCAGAGTTGGACAAGGACTGATTGAAAGGTATTCTGATGTACAGATTCAAAACGTTATACATGTTTTCATATGCACTACATTGTATTATTATTATTATTAGGTTATAAACCTTTTGATGGAATGATTTTGCATATGTTTTTTTGAGAAGGCTTACAAAAGACTGCCCCACTTTCAAGGATGACCTGGACATAATGAAGTTCCTCTGTAAAGACTTCTGGAGCACTATCTTCAAAAAACAAATCGACAACTTGAGGACAAACCATCAGGTCTGAAAGTTCAAGTGTGTTTTTTTTTTTTTTTTTTTGTTATATTACCTTTCATTAGCTGTTTGTGAATGTAAAAGGTCTGCAAAGTTTCAAAGTTCATGACAAATAAAGTCATTGTCTCCTAAAAGAACTGACGCTAAACTGGTTTTGTAACAGATTTGCTTAATCCCAGCCTATGGTCTTCATCGGCTGCCCATGCACAACATTTTAATTCGTCCTCAAACACTGTAGTTGTAGCTGAGACTTGGAAGAGTTTGGTTCGTGTTGTCGACATGTTGAGAAGACGGCATTTTCTGCACTGCGAAAGCAAATCCACTTTGCATGCACTTCTAAAGGATGAGGACTCAGGCTCAAATTAATACAGTAAAGGCAGGAACACACCAAGCCGACGCTGATGGACTAGTGGTGATGAAAGCAGACTGCGGGGTTGGCTCACGTCGGCAGCGTCTGGGTCCAAAGTTGCCCTGAAACACCAAACTGACGCCCGACACCCGACGGCCAAGTAGCACGTCAGTTTTGCGCCTGCGTAAGAAGTAATGCCTTTACGTACCAGCAGGTGGCAGTAGCTGAACAGCCAATCAGAATGATCAGATGGCCTGACGGACCGACGAGCTCTGACGCCGATTCAACATGTCGAATCGGCCGAAAAAAGGCCAATGAGGACCAACTTAAGTGGCCGACAAACAAAAACTGCCCAACGGCCGACCGTCGGCTTTGTGTTCCGGGCTTAAAACTGACGCCATTGTTACTGTTTGCATCACTATGTATACAAGTGCTGAGAAAGAGCTGAAATCCAGATATGGTAATGGAAGTTTCATTCCCGACACACACTGTAAGACAGATCACAACAGACTGGGCCATCTGACCAATCAGAGCAGAGAAAGCTCTCAGAAAGGAGGGGTTTATAGAGAGACAACCCTTTATTGAACCATTTCTGACTCTGTGAAAAAAGAAGTGATGTTTTTTGACCTTGAATGGCTGTAAACCTAGACTGGGTAAACCCAGCCTGATCTACCGGCGATTTGATTTTGCCCGGCAACTCAGTCTGGAAACCATACATTCATTTCTACTGCGTCTGTTACACTTTTGCGGGAACCAATCACAGGCTGGCTTATCCAATTTGCTCGCTATTGGCTGGTATAACACCATGACGATAGAGAAGCGACGGCAATTCCTTTTAACTTCTCGACCGACGATGCTGAATGACTTCTTTAGTTAAGCAAACAAATCGCTCGAGAGGGTGTAAATACCACTCACTTTCATGTTTCATTTTGTTTTTTTTGCACAACCTGCAAAAATCGCTCGATGCCATTCTTGCTTCTGCAAACCGCTGATCAATGCTACAAACCAAAACAAACTAAACCTGTCTGGAGTTGTCGCGTCGCTATGCAAAGTACGTCACCCGGATCGTTGATCTGATTGGTTGAAGGACTATCCAATTGCGTGAATAATGCTTGTTGATCACGCCTCTTGTGCAGAAGAAAAGTATAGCAAACTCCCCAAACCAATGTTCAATTTTAAATTGAGCTTGGTCTGGTGATAGCCTGTTTTAGGTTAACATCCAAAACAAAATTAGCACCCTTTAAAATAATTCAAATATGGGCCGTTTAATATGTGGCAACACATTTAAGCATTATTGTAATTCCTTTTCTCTGGCTTTGTTTTAGGGCACATATGTCTTACAGGATAATAAATTTGCACTACTTACTCAACTCTCCAGTGGAAAGCAATACCTTGAGGAAGCCCCAAAAGTGAGAGTGATATTAGGCCCATCATATTCTGACATTATTTTGTCTAAATTATTTATAGCACAAGAAATGAAATGTTAACAGATCTATATATGCGTCCTCTCTGCAGTACTTGGCCTTTTCCTGTGGGCTGATTCGGGGCGGCCTCTCAAACCTGGGCTTGGAGAGTGTAGTGACTGCAGAGGTTTCTTTAATGCCATCATGTAAGTTTATGCTAACCTTATAATCAACCTGATGTATTTCTCACCCTGATTGAGACTGTACATGTCCTCACTGCCTTTTTCTGTTCTTCATAGGTAAATTTCAAGTTGTAATTCAGAAACTCTAGGATGGACTAAATGAGCAATGAACAGCATTGTTTCTTCAGTTAACTTTGTCAATGTGAATTAGATGGACCTAGATTCTAAATGTTTACATTTACAACGTTATTTTTGATATAATGCTGTTTGCGGTTTCAAGTTATATTTCAGCGAGAGAGTTCAAACACATTTCTATGCATATTTTTCTCACTTAAATACAAACCTGTTTGGAAATATTCTGAATGTCATATTTTACCTCAACACTTCTTATTATAAACTAAATTACTGAAACGGATAATCATGGAAACATATTTTCAAAAATGTGACATTTTGTATCTTCTGAATTGTTTATTATACATTATCAGATTTGGGTCACTTAACATATTTTGGCCATTTTACTTTGTTTGGATAAGACATTAAAAAAAATGTTAGATGTATATTTGTTTTGTTTTTTTTACCATTTTATTGTAAATGTAAATTATTTCTTCATATTTGGGACAGTTAATTTGTTTGAGAAAATTGTATACATTATCTAAAGCTATTATTTAGTAATGACACATCTGATTAATTATTTGAAGAAAAACAGCTCTTTTTTGTTTAGAAATATGTTTATAGTTTGGGAATGTTACTGTTATATCTCACTGGTGAAGTTTTTACAAAAGAAAAAAAATAGATACTTGATTATACCAGAAGAGGGCAATCTTTGTCAGTCAGATGAATGCCATCTACTGTAGAGTGAAAACTCAAAAATATTTTATCATAAATGTTTCATTTGAATGATCTAGGTACAAGCTTCTTGCACATAAGCTAGTCAGAGAACTCTTTACAGCCGGTACTTCAGTTAACTGAAGCTTTGTTTTACTAGTTTTTCTGTGTACCATGCTTGTTTATTTACTGCACAATTCTGAATTTATAACCATTCAAATAAATTAAGGAATAAAAAAATGTGCTTTTAAGTGTTTGAATCTGAAATGCTCAAAATGCAAAATAACAATAAACATAAGTACATTTCTATAATATCTGATATATATTTTGTTTCTTATTACTAGCCAAAAGTTTAGACATTTATGTTTTTTGTTGGTTTTCAAAAGAGATTGATGCTTTTATCCACCAATGTGGCATTTAAATAAAAATAAATGATTTTTTTTTTCAGCCATTTGTTTACTTAGAAAATACTATCACAGAAACTGTAAAAAACATACTAAAACATATTAGAAAACATTTCAAATGATCTTAGCTCAGATTAAAATGATTTTTAAATATCCTGAACAATTGTTTTGATATATATTTGAGAGAAAAAAAGTTTCTACAGATGTAGGAAATCAAATACTAACGATGAATTTGGCATAAAAACAAAGAATCTAGATGACACACGTTGCAGAATCATCGAAGAAAAACATGCCAGTCACAAGACTTTGTTACGTTAATTATTATGTTGCATAATTATTGCATATGTCAATATCTCAGCAACACAAAACACAACTAATGCTCTTTTTCGGTTTATAAATTCCAGACTGTTATTTTGTAGCTTGTTTGCATTTTTCCCTCTTTTCCTATCAGACCTAGTGTGCAAGGTCATGCGCTCTTCTCCTCTCGATTATATGTCCCAAAAGCCTTCCTCTGCTGTTATAAGAAACAAACAAAAAGTGCTGTGCTTAAATGGAAGGCCCACATAAAGAAGTTTAGGAAGGCTTCCCCAGTAAGAGCCCATTCATGAGCCCTCTTTTGTGGAGCGGTTTTCCTTTGCTGCCGGTGGAGGTAAATAAACGCCCTCAGCCTGAGCGCCAGCTGTCTCACTTCTCCTGCCATGTCATGAAAGGGTTAGTGGAAGGGCTGAGACAAGGGAGTCTGCAGCAGAGTCCAACTAAGGCCAACTTCAAACACAACTTCTGTCCCACAGCACATTCAAGCAAACATCCAAACACATACGCATCTCTTCACTTTCACCCTTTACTTTTGGCCCAACAGACAGTTTGTTTGTCTTTTAGGATGGAGTTACTCTCTGCATCTCTAATATATCAGCACGTTTTACTAATTCATTCCCTCCTTTTAATTAAATGGCGCGCACAATATAATAATTTGTTCCCTCGTTTTACGAAATTGTGACCATGTGTAATAATTTATTCTCTTGTTTACATGACAACGATGTACTTAAAACGGAAAAGTTTTTCATTTGATTTTTTCACATACAGATATTATGTTGTCAAAATAATCCTCATTCACATGAATCCGCGAAAATGACTAAAACGCTGTATTATGCTGTCAGGCACATCACTGTTTTCACCAATTTGCATTTTTGTAGTTTACACAGAGATAAAACTTGCACTTTGAAAACAGTTTTCATAATGCTGTTGTCGTGTAAATGAATGGCCAAAACGCATAAAGTTTTCAGATTTTTCAAGAAAACGGTGCCATGTAAACGGCCCCTAAGTCAAAACGAAGGAAGGGGCCGTTTACAGGCATGTAGTCTTTCTTTACAAAGTGACATCGCCAACTACTGGCCTGGCATGCATAATACCGCTTTTTTAGTCGTTTTCGCGGATCTGTGTGAATGGGGATCATTTTGATAATGTTGTCATATGTACAAATAAAAATGTTTCCATTTTTAGTACATTGTTGTCGTGTAAACGTACACTTAGTTTAACGTGGCCATGAATAACTAAAACGAGGGAACGAATTAACAAGCTGTGGGAACAATTTCTTAATTTGTGGACGGGGTTTAGCTAAAACGTAATAAATAAATATTATTTGTCTGTATGTCACATGCGGGGCTCCAGAACTTCATAAAATATTACCGAATTTGGCTGAGCAAACAATTTGGCTGAGCAAACAATTTAACAATTTAACATGTGTGGAGTATGTTTATGATGGATGGATGCATTTTCTTCTGCTTCATATTCGTTGGAAAAGTTGAAAGTCATATAAACCTAGGATGGGGTTGAGGGCGAGTAAAGCTTGGGCTAATTTAATTTCATTTGAAAGTGAACTAATCCTTTAAAACCATTCCTGTTAAAGCTGAAATAATATAAAAATATCAATTAGTTGAAAAGCTTAAATTTAACAAAAATGTAAAAAATTTACCTTTGCAATAAACTGAATCAAGTTTAAGTTAAAGCACTGAAATTATTAACTGGAAATAAATACAAACAAAATAGCAATCTAAAAAAAAACCTAATAAAATGAACTGAACTATAATATACGGAAGAGGATTAGGGCCAAGCAATAATAAAAAAATAAAACCATCTCGAGATTAAAGTTGTTAAATTTAGATAAGATAAAATGTTGCGAATAAACTCATTAAATTACAAGAAGAAACTTGTTAAATTTCGAGAAAAAAGTTGAGATAAAATGTTGAGAATAAAGTCATTAAATTATGAGAACAAATTCGTTAAATTATGAGAAAAATGTTGTTAAATTTTGAGAAAAAAATTGAGATAAAATGTTGAGAATAAAGTCATTAAATTATGAGAAAAAAAGTTGTTAAATTACGAGAACAAATTTGTTTAGTAACTTTTTTCTCGTAATTTAATGACTTTATTCTCATAATTTAATGAGTTTATTCTCAACATTTTATCTCAACATTTTTCTTATAGTTTAATTAATTTGTTCTCGTAATTTTATGAATTTCTTCTCATAATTTAATGACTTTATTCTCAACATTTTATCTCGACTTTTTTCTTGAAATTTAACGAGTTTTTTCTCGTAATTTAACGACTTTTTCTCGTAATTTAATGACTTTATTCTCGTAATTTAACGAATTTCTTCTCATAATTTAATGACTTTATTCTCAACATTTTATCTAGACTTTTTTCTTGAAATGTAACGACTTTTTTCTCATAATTTAATGACTTTATTCTGAACATTTTATCTCGACTTTTTTCTCATAATTTAATGAGTTTTTTCTTGTAATTTAACGAGTTTATTCTTAACATTTTATCTCGACTTTTTTCTCAAAATTTAATGAGTTTTTTCTTGTAATTTAACGAGTTTATTCTTAACATTTTATCTCGACTTTTTTCACGAAATTTAACGCGTTTTTTCTCGAAATTTAACAGCTTTAATCTCGAGATGGTTTTATTTTTTTATTATTGCTTTGCCCTAATCCTCTTCCGTAAAAAATGAACATGAAAACTATAACTAAAAAAAAAAGGAAAAAAAAGCTAATTCAAAATATTAATAAAACTAAAATAACACTTTCACTCCTAATTTTAAAGCACAAATGATAAAAATAATAAATGACAAAAATCTAAATTAAACGATACAGGAAATTATATTTTTGCATAAAGAAAATGTTTGCTTTAAGACCATTAACGTGCTTTTGCTTTTTTTTTTTTTTTTTTTTTTTACATTATTTAATTCAAATAAAGTAAATACATTTTAATTTATTTATACAAAATAATAAAGCATATATAATGCAGGCCAAAACATTGTTTATATCTGACTTGGTCATATATTTTAGGGATGTTTGTATTGTCATTCCCTCATGGAAAGCAGATCCCCCTGTTAGCAATGAACCCATCTGTCAGATGCATGTGATACTGCTTTGAAATGCCTTCTGAAAAAGCTGTTCTGCATTTCTTTGGCTAACTTGCATTAATATCTCACAGAGGAGCATATAAATGATAAACTAGATTGGGACAATACAACCCACCCACTCCTCTCTGCCTCCTGTGTGTGTGTGTGTGTGTGTTTATCCCTCCCTCTGCTCCTCAAGTGCTGCTGGGGGATTAATGGAACTATGGGAACTCGAGCCACTGAGACGAGCTGCAGCTGGTCCGTGAATGCATCGAGAGGAACACAAAATCCCACCATAACACTCCACTGGTTTAAGTGTATGACTTACTGTGATGCCTTAACAAGCCTGCTCATTAAACCTTATTACATGTACCGTGGTGGAATTGTGAAACTGATAGCAAGATCAGCGGTAGTGTCAATCTGAAAACAGTGTGATGTTTAAGTTGTTGTTTTTTTTCTGTGAGGTGATATAGCTTAAGATTTATTCAGTTCAAAAGTCATATTTTACTAGAGCATCTTTATATAAAGTCATGAAGTCAGGCCATCAGAGCTCTGTTTAACATCTTGATTGACAGGAAAAATGGGTAACAACCTTTCCCCTTTTGTCTTCTACATAATTGCCGAGATGTTCAGCAGGACAAATCCCAGACGTGGACCAGGGGTTGAGGGGTGGGTGCGGGAAAAATGCTTTTAAAAGTGGCAAACAATAACTTTTAATTTGCCACTCTTATTTCAAAAGAGAACTGCTGCCTGCAGTCTCTTTGTAAAAGAGAGAGAAAGTGGGACACAATGCCAGGATATCTGTGGAGTCTTTCTTTTTACTATGCTGAAAGGATTATGCTTTTAAAAAGAAAGAGAAAAAACTAAAGACCTGTACCTAATCACTTCCCCTGGTAATTCCTCTGCTTGATTAAATGAGGGGGAGTCGAGCGTAGCGTAGAGGGATATCAAGAGGATTTGAGGCCTGCTCTGGGGCCTGAAAAGGCGCTTCTACCTGAGGTCTGTGCAAGTTCATTATGTACTTTGTGGGGATGGACATCTAATTTTTACTGCATTGGTTCAAGATTTGGATTTATGAATAGATTTATTCTGCATGCATGCAATATAATGGATGTCAGAATTATTTTGATGCAAATCAGAACAATGCAACAGGTTTAGTCTGCTCGATATGTACTGTTTTATGCAATGGTGACCATCATTCAGCAGGCAAAGCATCGAAAATACATTTTCCAAACTTGTACATTTGTTCCTTGTTTAATTATTTTCGTCAGATCACATTAAATATGATGTCGACCCTGATTAAGGTCCATTGGTCCATCCATGCAAATATATCTTAAACTAGTTTTATTTTTCTTAAAGCATTAGTACTTTTTTTTTTCTTTTTCTTGTTTTAATGATAAACCTAACAAACTTTATTGAGATTTATACTTAAAAAAATAATATACATAAAAACAATTTAATATAAACTACCTTTGAAAAGTGTGGGGTCAGTAAGATTATTATTATTATTGTTTATCTTATTATTTATTTATTTTATATATATTTTTTTTTACAGCAGGTATGCATTAAATTGATCAAAATTGATGATAGTCACTTTTTTATAATATTATGATAGTCACATATGTATAATGTTACAAAAGATTTCTAAATAAATGCTGTTATTTTGAAATTTTATTCATCATATAATCCTGTTTCACAGTTTCCACAAAAAATAAAATGAAGCAGTACAACTGTTTACAACACCGATGATAATAAAATGTTCAGAATGATTTCTGAAGGATCACGTGACACTGAAGACGGGAGTTAATGATGCTGAAAATTCACCTTTTTATAACAAAAATATTACATTTTTAACTCAAATAGAAAACGGTTATTTTAAAGTGTAATAATATTTCACAATAGTGCTGCTTTAACTATTTTTGATCAAATTAATGCAGCCTTTGTAAACTTTCAAAAACATCAAAACAGCTTACTGACCCCAAACTTTTCAGACACCCTTGTGTTAGGCTACATAAATTTTCTTCTCTCTCAAGAAACCTGTTTTTTTTCCCATTAAAATTGCTGGATTGCCTTTGAAAAATTATACATAGTTCATGGAATGTTTTTTTTTTTTTTTCTGAAATATTTTAGTTCGTTTAACGTTTTTAAAAGGGGCAGTATGTTTGAATTTCCATGTATTAATCACTTTTTGTATTGCCAACATGTGAACAGCTTTAACGAAACTTAAGAAACGAGACCCCGACTTCTTAGGTTATCTAGTAAAGCCTGTAGACTGATTTTTAGGTGAAGGACTGGGGCCGGTGTGGTGACAAATCAGGTCCTCCGTGAAATCGGGACTCTGTTAGGACCCCAATCCATTTTTCACCGCTGTCATTTTTGTTGTGTGTTTATACTCTCAGCAGCGTGGATGGCTTCGGGATAATCACTGCAAAGGTATTTCCAACTTTTTACTTCTAAATGAAAAATGAAAGAGAAGAGAGTATATCGGGGACTTGAATCTCGTTCCGTCTCTTGAACGTTATGTGTGCACGAGTGCGAGCACAAATAATAAATAAGTAGCTGGCTGCAGTTCACTTAACGGCCACCGGTGTCACTAATAAAAAGGGTTTCTGAAATCCAAATCCATTTGAACCTCATATCAGAAGTAGCTTGAGGGCTTTACTTTATAGAATTTGTCGCCACATCCAGTGTAGACAGCATCACTGATAATAAGGGGCTCTATTTGCTTCTGTCGCATCGGGCCGCTCATGTCTGGTTCACATGGCCAAATAAAAACATTTAAAAAAAAAATAAATAAAAAACACTTACAAAACTGGGCATTTTGATTGTTCAGAGAACATTCAGAAATAACATTTTCACATTTTTAAGGGATAGTTCACCCATGATTTACTCACCCTCAAGCCATCCTAAGTATATATGACTGTCTTCTTTCAGACGAACACAATCAGAGATATATTTAAAAATGTCCTTAGTCCTCCAAGGTTTATAATGTTTGTGAATGGCTGTCCAAATTCTGAAGACAAAAAAAAAAAAAAAAAAATGCATCCATCCATAAAACAATTATTTTATTTAAAACTTTAGAAAGTAAAATAACGAGCTTCCAGCGCGAAAGCCATATGCATTTCACGTACGTCCAAAAAGCATTAACTTCTGTGACATATTACACACGTTCTACACTACGCTTTGTTCATCATGCCGGAAGCTCGATACTTGTCTTACACAAATGCATCGCTTCCCTTCAGAAGACCTTTATTAACCACCTGGAGTCATATGGATTCATTTTTTTATGGATGGATGCATTTTTTTTTTTTTTTTTTCAGAATTTGGGCCCCTATTCTCAACCATTATAAACCTTGGAGGACTAAGGATATTTTTAAATATATCTCCGATTGTGTTCGTCTGAAAGAAGATAGTCATATACACCTAGGATAATTTTCATTTTTGGGTGAACTATCCATATAATGGGAATGTTGGTAAAATATTCTTGTTAGCTGGGAAGGCCTCTTTTGCTATTTTAAAGTAACTTACACTTCATTGCATGTGCGAAATGAGAAAAATGAGACTAAAGGGAAGCTTTACTCTTGCGTATCCTTCACTGTTTACCTAATGTAATGCTGTGTCAGTGGAAATCCCTTCATTGGCAGTTACTCAACCTTCTCAGCTGATTCACTCTATGTCACAGTGCTGGGGTCCGGTAGGATCCTTCCTTAAGAAAAAAAAAAAAAGAAAAAAGAATGTCTCCTTTGTCCATCTTCACCCCACCTCTTCTGCCCCGCCATCCCATTTGGCTTCTCCATGGTGATTCAACATTTGTGCATTTGTGCAGTGATGGACGGTCTGATAGATGGTCCTTTTGCCTTGCTGGCTCTGACATGAACAGTCCACATTGCGCTGAACCTTTTGTCCAGGGTCTCGCTGCGTTCCTCCGGTTCTAATTGAATCAACAGGATTGCTGTTATGAAGAGCATCGAGGCAAGGGGGTCTCTTGAAGGGCAAAGGACAGGTCAGGACCTCTGATCCCAGCGTAGAACCTGCTGGGCATGGCCAACTAGTGTCAAATCTTGGGCACTGGGATGAATTAGCAGTGTGTTTGTAATGAGTCCCAGCTGGAGCTTTGGGAAGGAGACTTCTTATTTTGTCTTTTATAGGAAACCCTTCTTAAAGCTGTATACTCGCACATGACAGCTGTTGTTATGAAGAACTTTAAATCAGACGAAAGTAACTTGTGACAACAACATGCAAGTCCAGCACTGCAAGTGCTGATCCTGAAGATCAAGCTGTATGATTGAGTAAGAATTTTATGCTCTGTTGCCAATATATGAACAGACAGTTCATAAGAATAGAGATGGGAATCATAAAGAAAATTGTGGTTTCAGTTCCGATTCCTTGTCATTTTGGTTCCCCAACAGTACTCTTTTAGAACTTTTAAAGAATAGATGTCTAGAGGGGGAAAAAAATACATGCTAACAAATCGATTAACTGCATTTGATCGCATCTAACATAAACGTTTGTGTGTGTGATAGTTGTTGAGACTTAGTTAGATTTGTTACCTGAATTCAAACTCAATGAGTAAAAGAAACTTACATTTTTTGAATTTACTCTAATGATAAAGTAAAGTTGAGTATAGTTGAGTTTACTCTAATGATTGACTAAGCCAACACTAAAATTGAATTTAACTCAATGAATATGAGTTAACAGTACTCATACTTATTGATTTTAAAACTTAAATGGTTTACGGCAATCAGTAAATATATATATATATATATACAGTACAGTTCAAAAGTTTGGAACCACTAAGATTTTTAATGTTTAAGAAGTTTCATTTGCTCACCAAGGCTACATTTATTTAATTAAAAATACAGTAAAAAACAGTAATATTGTGAAATATTATTACAATTTAAAATTTTCTATTTGAATATATTTCACAAAGTAATTTATTCCTGTGATGCAAAGCTGAATTTTCAGCGTCACTTCAGTGTCACATGATCCTTCAGAAATCATTCTAATATGCTGATCTGCTGCTCAAGAAACATTTAATGTGTACAATTGTACAAAATATTTGTGTACAATATTTTTTTCAGGATTATTTGATGAATAGAAAGTTCAAAAGAACAGTGTTTATCTGAAATCTAATCTTTTGTAACATTATAAATGTCTTTACTGCCACTTTTGATTGATTTAATGCATCCTTGCTGAATAAAAGTATTCATTTCTTTAATTTCTTTTCAAAAAAATTAAAATAAAAATTCTTACTGACCCCAAACTTTTGAACGGTAGTGTATAATGCTACAGAAGCTTTGTATTTCAGATAAATGCTGTTCTTTTGAACTTTCTATTCATCAAGGAATCCTGAAAAAAAAAAAAAGTGTTCAACATTGGAAATAATCATAAATGTTTATTGAGCAGCAAATCAGCATATTAGAATGATTTCTGAAGGATCATGTGACTCTGAAGACTGGAGTAACGATGCTGAAAATTCAGCTTTGCCATCACAGGATTAAATTACATTGTCAAATATATTTAAATAGTACACAGTTATTTTAAATTATAATAATATTTCACAATATTACTGTTTTTTACTGTATTTTTAATTAAATAAATGTAGCCTTGGTGAGCAGACGAAACTTCTTTTAAAAACATTAAAAATCTTAGTGGTTCCAAACTTTTGGACTGTACTATATATATATATATATATATATATATATATATATATATATATATATATATATATATATATATATATATATACAGCTATGGAAAAAATTAAGAGACCACTCCAAGTTCAGAAATCAATGTTAAGTGGTCTCTAAATTTTTCCATAGCTGTATATATATATATATATATATATATATATATATATATATATATATATATATATATATATATATATATATAGTCCATGTAAACAAACCCAGAATTGTTTTATATATGCTGTCAAAATGATTAATTGCGATTAATTGCATCTAACATAAAAGTTTGTAAACAATATATTACAAACGTTTATGTTAGATGCGATTAATCGATTTGACAGCACTACATATAAAACAATTCTGAGTGTGTTTACATTTATGTTTTTGATTCACTAAAAAGAGCCAACTAATAAGAGGCTTTCATTCTATAATCAGACTACATTGGCTGTATGTTTTTGATTGACTAAAAAGAACACAATTATAAGAATCATACTTTTTGAGAATCAGACTAAACTGGTCACACTTTAACATGTTTTAGCGTGTTTTAATTCTATTTTAACTGTATACAAAACATAATTGGTGATCTAAATTATTAACATGATAAAATTAATCAAAATAAAATTTCACAGTTTCCAATTTAGCAAAACAAATTTATGAGAAGTAATGGAAAACTTAAGGTTTTACTTGGAGATGCCTGTGGAATATGAGCCTTATTGTCTCCACAAGTATCAACCCTGAAGCTCCTGTGTCCTACTTCTATAGGAGGGGCAAAGAAATTTCAGACCTCCGTCCAGAGTGTTGACGCCCTCCCTCAGTCGCCCCTCAGGAGTTGCAAATCAGACCGATATCTTGATTATTTGTCAAGTCCCTTCAAGAGGGAATAAACAACAGGCCTGGAGGACAGGCCTGGATAATGTAGGCCTGGTTTGGATTCAGGGGTCATTTAAACGCCGTCATGCAGGAGCAGTGGGGGTGGGGAAGGGTCAGTTTTTTTTTGTTGTTTTTTAAAGTTGTTCCAGAGCAAATGTTCAAAACTAAAATGCTTCTAGAAACAAAAACACAGTGGACAATGATAAAGATCACAATGTGACATGATACTAACAATGCTTGAAAATTGTTTATATTTAATTTCTTCAAAGCGAAGGGTAAAAGATTTGCTCTCAGTCAGAGTACTGAATTTATGTGCATTATGAGCATAACATTTTATTTTAAGCAGGAGTAGTTGCCAAAAGTGATGTCCGGTCTAGGAAAATGTTCACCCTTTATTCAAATTATTTTAAAAAATGTTACAGATTTTGTAAGCATATTACGCAGTTGTGCTTGGAGTCAGTTGTTTTATTTCTGATAAAGTAATAAAACATGACAAACTGTGCGGACATAATTTTTGGCCAGGCTGTCACAAAGAAACAACACATGCAAAAACAAGAGAGAACCAACAAAATATAACAACTTATTATATTGTAGTCAATGTGTGCTTTTTCCTGTGGCTTTTGTTTTTCAATGCATTTTTTTGCATAGTAAAATACAACTTGCTGCTGAAGTATACCCCTTTTTTGCAAAATATTTTTGTCATAAATTCCAAGTTTCGAGTTTTGTTCTTTCCACATTTAAAATATTTAAAAAATACAAAATATTTTTTTTTCTCATATTTTGATGGTTTAATCAAATCACTTCTGAAATCTGATGTCACTTTTGGCCACTATTGTACAATACATACAATACGGACTACATTAAACAAGGGTTCACTTGCAGTGAAGATAAACTTGGTTTGTGATGACTACAACAAAAAAAACATCCAAATTACTTTAGAAAACACTGTTCATACCTATTCAGCCTATTGTTCATGTGTTGGGCCTATAACAGTGTTTGATTTTGGTTGACATTTGTACAAAACACAACTTGGGTATTGTATTGATGCCAAATGAAAATACTGAAGCAAAACCAAAAAGCAAAACTTTGTACAACTGTTAGATGAAAACTATAGCAAGTTATTGCATATGTAATCCCTCCAGTTCTACTTGCACCATTCCCAGCGGGATTCGAACTGACTTTTGAGGAGGGCACGCTAAAAACGACGCAGCTTCTAGGGTCAGTCACCAGTGTGCCTCTTGAGGCCATGGGAGTGAGGTTAACTTGCACAGCTCTTACTAGCTGGCCTCGATTACAATCACCCCCCTAAACCTCACTCCCATCCGGGTCACGGCACCAGTGTAACCCCTCTGGTTCAACTCAAACCTCTCCAAGTAGGATTTGAACCAGTGTTTCCAACACGTGAGGCGGGCACGCTAACAAGGACGCTAAAAACTGCAGCCTGTAGCATCAGTCGCTAGTGCGCCTCCTGAGGCCATGGGAGTGAGATTTACCCGCACAGCTTAAACTAGTTGGCCTCCATTACAATCACCCCCCCTAAACCTCACTCCCATCTGGGTCACGGCACCAACGTAACCCCTCTGGTTCTACTCACACCGCTCCAAGTGGGATTTTAAACAGTGTTTCAGGCATGGAAGGCGGGCACACTAACAAGGACACTAAAGACCGCAGCCTCTAGCATCAGTCTCCAGTGCGCCTCTTGAGGCCAGGGGAGTGAGGTTTACCCACACAGCTCTTACTAGCTGGCCTCTGTTACAATCACCCTCCTAAACCTACTCCCATCCGGGTCACGGCACCAACGTAACCCCTCTGGTTCAACTCGGACCACTCCAAGTGGGATTTGAACCAGTGTTTCCAACACGTGAGGCGGGCACGCTAACAAGGTCGCTAAAAACTGCAGCCTGTAGCATCAGTCGCTAGTGCGCCTCTTGAGGCCATGGGAGTGAGATTTACCCACACAGCTCTTACTATCTGGCCTTTGTTACAATCACCCCCCCTAAACCTCACTCCCATCCAGGTCACAGCACCAATGTAACCCCTCCAGTTCTACTCACGCCACTCCAAGCGGGATTCGAACTGACATTTCCGATATGGGAAGTGGGGGCACTAACAAGAACACTAAAGACCACAGGCTCTAGTATCAGTCGCAGGTGCACCATTTTGAGGCCAGGGGAGTGAGATTTCTCGCACAACTCTTACTAGCTGGCCTCCATTTCCTAAACCTTACTCCCATCGGGGTCACGGCACCAATGTAACCACTCTGGTTCTACTCACAGCACTCTAAGTGGGATTTGAACCAGCATTTCCGGCATGAGAGGCGGGCACTCTAACAAAGACGGGACTTACTAGCTGGCCTCCGTTACACATGCACCTGACCATAGAAGTACATCACACTTCTTTGAAAGAAAAAACATCTTTAGGATGGTCTTGGCGGAAAAAGCCTTATTAATACACAGCACAGTGAACAAGTTCACCTTTTTTGATGAGTAATATTGATGAATGCATTCACAACAGTGTCTCTGGCTCTCTTGAGGCTTGACCTGTGGGAGGCTCAGTAGTTAAAGCCTGTCCTTTCTGAGCAAGAGAGATCTCTTCTGGAAGAGTGCAATGTTCTCTTTGTTCCCCGTGTGGAAAAACACAATGTAGGTGCTCAGGCATGCACTGGGAGGCAGATCTCCAGGGCTGCCCTGAATCTCATTAGAGGACTTTCCAAAGTTTATTATGATTGGACGGCCTTGTGAAAAGAAAGCAAGGGCCCTAAGAGTGCAGGGTAAGCCCGAGGGTGTGTGTCTGTATGTATGTGTGTGTGTGTGTGTGTGTGTGTAGGGGGACAGAATTAGTCCCATTCCCATACAGGAAGCAGATGTTTTGCTGTGGCCAAGTAACTCTGGGAAATCCACTGAGACAGGTCTTAAATGTCGTAACTCTTCATTAACTCAATGCACCGTAAATGGGATTCTGTACAAGGGGCCAATCTAGTTTCTCTTTCTCGTTCCAAATAAATTCATATAAGTGCACTTTTCCGTGCTTTTGAGTAGCCTTTAAAGAGGTGGTCATAAAGGCGACCAGCAGGGGGAGGCTTTGAAAACAAGTCTCCTCATTGCGTAGCGAGATTGGGCCCTCGGCAGGGAGCGAGCCAGAGCTCTGGGCACAATACACAGCCTGAAGAGACTTCCTGTGGGGTGAGGGATGAAAAATAAGAAACTAACTTGAGAGATAAAGATGAAAAGCTAGCTTGTCTTAATTGTTTGCCAATGAGGAACTGCTTCTTTGTCCCACATGGGTTTTAGGTCATGGATTAACATCAACAAAAATTTGAGAGCATGAAAGTGGTGATCATTTAAAAAAAAAAATAATAATTCAAATTATTATTTAAAAAATCATAACATATACTGTAATACAAACTTATTGTTCTATTGAGAACACTGCCAGATTCAGCATTAATCTTACACGTTTCACTTTCAAAATGAACCATATACCTGATAACCTGATAATTGGCCTCTGTAATCATAATTTCTGTGAAAAGGCATAAAAGTTGTTGGTGTTTTACATCTATTAGTGTTCATTTCAGCTGGAAACTGCAGTGTATTTCTTAAATTTAGACATATAGCCAATGTTCTTACCCAGAATAATATTCAATGATGCATACTTTCCTTCCTTCAATAAACACAGCAAGGTTTTTCATTCCTTAAGAATAGTTTTGCTTTGACAACAGTGATTATTCAATGCCTGTATTATGTATGCAACTCTGATCAGATAAATATAGATAAAATGCAGCAACTCATTTATAAGGGTATGACAGTTAAGAGTGCCTGCTATTATTTAACAACATCCTTGCTACCGTGATCACTGAATGTCTATGTTTGGTAAAGCTTTCTCTTAGGTTTACTTGTTTTCTTTAGCGTAACTGGACACCTTTTCCCTCCAGGACTGTTTTTCAGTAAACTAGCCGCTATCTGCTCCACAGATGCTCTCACTGTGATTATCACACTTTTTCACACCAACATGCATGTATTATGTAACTCTTCAACATATGGAAAGTATGGATATATTTGATGCTCACACATATGTTTAACAAAAGGTTTCTGATACAAAAGTGATTCTGTTAATACATACATACATACATACACACTCTCTCTCTCTCTCTCTCTCTCTCTCTCACAAACACACACACACACACACGCACACACGACAGACGAGTGTGGATAGTTTACCTTGTAGATTGTCTTAAGTGCAGATTGTTTTGGCTTGTCTGCATCACCTGTTCTGGTTTTGTGTCAGGATGATGGAATGGTTCCACACTAAAAGGATAAACACGTTTAAACCTTCAAGCTGAAGTGTGTCCTTTTATGTGCCTCTAGTGGCACCAAATGGAACTGCAAATTTAATCATGGTTTTCAAACAGGTTTCCTGAACACTGCTCCTCTATTGGTTGGAAAAATAGATAGCCCTGGCCCAAACATCACACCATTGTTTTTTCAAGTAATAAAACTTGTTCTTTATGGTTTTAGGTTTTAGTAAACAATAATAACCATGTTCAAAACCTGTATTTTCAGCTCATTATGAGTTCAATTTCAGTCCGTTCCTCACATAAAACTATCCTATTGTTTAAAAAGACTTGAAATATAATATGTAAATAAATTTTAAGGGCCATTTTAACCCTTAAATGCATACCTCGGGTCTTTAGTGACCCGGGACGTCATTCACTACCCTCCTCTTCATTCATTTTTTAAAGTTAGACTTCAACCTTCTTGGTATTCCTCAATCGATTTATTATAAAGAATATAACATGAAAAAAAATCATAAAACTATAAAATAATGCCTATTTTTGAATTCATTTTTTGTAAAAATTGTTTAGGGTCACTAACGACCCGAGGTGTGTATCAGTGTACGTATATTTTTTCTGCACAACTATAATTGAATCTTAGATGACGGAATAAGTGCAATTCACCTTTATTCCACAAGGTGGCAATGTCTGATACACAATACTGAAGTGACGACTCTTTCAGACAGAAAACGAAATAATAAGCAAAACATGAAATGGCTCAGCGATTTACTGCAGAGCAAGTACTGAACGCAATCAAATATGACTGCAACTGTCACTGGATGGATCTGGTGAAGCTGTTAGCGATCGAAATATTGATTTTGAAGATGTTGAAAATTATATAGTTCTGAGAATATGTTTGAGATCACAAATAGGCTCATATTTGCGACCACAAACATAAAACTAGCCTATTATTTGCTGAATTTACTGGGAAATGAGCTCTGACGAGGACAGTGGTGATGGAATAAAACATCTGCTCAAACTGAACCCTTTCAAGCTCCAAAAGGTAACAAAATATGATTTATTTTATTCTTCTGTAATTGCTATTTTAATATCAGAGGAGTTTTATATTATCGCGACAGGTAGAGATCCTTCCGTGTTAGATATAGATCCGGGTCGATAAAGACCCGAATATGTAAGAATGATTGGCGAAACAGTCATGCATTTAAGGGTTAATGGTGACTTTTTGGAGTTTTATGCTATAAATCACTTTCCGCTTTCTGTATATGAATGAGCAACTTGGACATTCTTCAAAATATCTCCTACCACAAAAGAAAAAAAAATGCAGGTTTCTAACAACATGGGGTGAGTAAATGCCGACAGATTTTCTATTTTCAGGTAAATTATTTTTTAATTTGGACTGGTCAAGCTTTTTGCACAAATTCTTACTTTGTATTGTCATTTTAACATGCCTAGTATAGCTTATAGCTTATGCTGTATGCATGTGCACAATTATGTCATATGTTAAAGAGATATATTTTCCCCCCATTTGTCAGTAAACTGCTTAAAATATAATTGACATTAAGACCTGCTATAACTATGTTTAAGGAGGTCATGTGACATGTCTGGACAGTTAAAAACTAATAAAAAAATTACAAAAATACACACAAAATTACTAAAACTTCAACTAAAATTAAATTGAAAACATGCAGAAAATAAAATCTGACTCGAAATATTAACAAAAACTAAATATTAAATAATTGCTACTAAAATAACACTGGTTTCGAGTAACACAAAGGTAAGTTTGACAGAATTTAAATGAAATATTATTAAAAGCTAGCTGAGTGTCTTTTTCAAGAAAGTCCATCATAAGTCACATTGATATTCAGTAAAAATATGCAAAAATGGTACCTTTAGGGGTTGTCACTGGAGCAGTACCCTTAAAGGGACAACATTTTATCTTATACCCCTAAAAGTACCCTTAAAGGTGCATATCAGAGTAGTGATTTGAACCCTTAAGGCTGTACTGCTGAAGGTAAAACTTTTTTTGAGAGAGAGAGTAGTTGCACTGGAGTGTGTAGTTTCATCCTCTGGTGCTTTTAAGTGACAGGGACATCTCAGATGGATGTCTGTCTGCTTTCACTCCAAAACCCCCATGGTGACCTCACACCGAGGGGTAATGCAGAGGGTTGTGTGCTTCAGCACCTGCAAATGAAATGAAAACAGATTAATAGTGCGCAGGACAAACAGCACACAAGCCCTCCGCAGGCAACATGCTAATGTGGAGCCGGTGTGAAGGATAATGGGATGTTTTAGACTGAAATGACAGATCTCCTGCTAATGCATGGTCCTTAACATTAATCTAAAGTTATTTATTTTGCATGGGAATGCAATTCTGAGGCATCAGAATGCTTGCAGTGGAGTTTAAACTTACAAATCAATAGAAGTCATAAAAGACATGGATCATATGTTCAGGCTTTTCATTTTAATCTACACATGAGTGTATAAGAGCATTGAACGCTCTTTTGTCACTCATGCCCGTGTGTGTTTCCCATGCGCTCTCACCGCATTTGCATGAGAACAGCCCTGAGAGGCGGGTGTGAAATATTCTTTTCATGCTCTGCTAAAGGATGGAGATCCCTGTCAAGGCGAAGCTTGTTGTGGCTTTGGTTTGTTTTGAGACCACTGGATTCCATGAGCCGAGGTTTTATGTCATGTAATGGTTTCCCATTTGCAAGGTTGGGCCTCTGCAGCTGCAGAGCCCATTACAAGTTGATTGACATCATTCTTGGGACGTTTACAGGTCATTTGCAATGGCATGTGGTGCATGGTAATGGATTGAGGTCATATGAAAGCACACTTGTTGAGATTTTGGACTTTGTTTAGGGAGATTTTGAAATGAAAGGTCATTTTTTTTAGTCGCATTGTTTCGTGAAGTTATGCATGTGTCTACATAAAAAAAAAGAACTTTTAAAAATGTAGTTTAAAACACACATCAAGTTCTTAGAAATGCACTCCTTGTGTTCATGTTGGTTTCAAATGATTCTGAATTTTTAATAGTTTCAAGAAAAGTTTTAGATTATTATTATGTAGTGTAACCATGAAGTAAAAAGTATTAACATATTTTAGTTACACTTTGAATACATACATGTAAAAACATTTTTGAAGGGAAAGACTTCATTTATTTATTTATTTTTTACAAATAAAATGAATTATAAATTTCTAGGTATAAGCATCAGATTACAATCTGAAATGCATGTTCATGAGAGTCTTCATGGTATAATCTCTAGTTTTATGTTTTATTTTCCTGTGTGTCAGTTACACCACAGGACTTTTTTTTAAGGACAAATGTTTTTTGAATATTAACACAGAAAATTAAAATAACAAATACTACTACAATTTTCACAGAAGAGATGGATTTAAGTATGCTATATGTTTGTACACTCTAAAAAGTGCTTTGATCCAAATTTGGGTCAAATATTAACAAACCCAACTGTTGGGTTAAAAATTGTATTTAAAAATTTAACCTAACTGTTGTGTTTGTCCATTTTTGACCCAAACTTGGGTTAAAACAACCCAGTGTATCAATTGCATATTATCTTTAAATGTATAGTTTACCCAACGCTATCTCCCGACCAATTCCTATATATGAGGTTGCTAATTCGTGCAAATTCATACGATCTCACTCGTACAAATTCGTACAATTTGTCTAAACCCCAGTAGGTTTAGGGGCGGGGTTAGGGTTAGGTCATTCGTACGAATTCATACGAATTTGGCAACTTGTAAAATATGCATGATTTTGCAAAAATCGAACAATTTGTATGAATTAGCCACCTCTTGGGTTGAGTTTACCTTAACAGTAAACGTTCTCAGAACTTTGGCGAGGTTCTCTCAAATTTATGAATAAAAATTTTTCCAGTAACGCGTTCGTTCAAAGTTATCTGGTCTGTAATAATGTTCTCAAAACATTAGCACAAAAACATCTACATGTGTTTTATTCTGAAATGTTTTAGTTGATTAGAAAGTTCAGAGAACATTCAAAAGTAGCTTTTCCCAATGTTTGCAGATTAATAAAATGGAATGTCTCCTTAACGTATGTATAATCAAGAACGTTTTTAAACATTGAGGTTTCAAACATTAAGAGAACATTCAGAAATAACTGCTGCGTCCGAAATCGAATACTTCTCTACTACAGTATATAGGTTTTTTTAAAACAGTACGCAAACAGTATGGCTGCATGATATATCGCACGATACGAAATATAACATTGAATTTGAACGCGATTATCGCTTAAACGCGATTCTTATTGCAATTATGAAATCGTAAAGGCTGTGATTGTTTTTTTTTTTTTATGCGCGGCTTGTCAATGAAGTATGGCTCCAAATGCTAATCCATCTGAAAGCACTGTGAGTTTGAGTCGCTTATAATGTACATTTGAAAAAGCAACGTAAAGCTCTGACAAGCCGCGCATTAAATAATCGCAGCCTTTGCCATATCGCGTGCGATTTTATCATGATAAATCGTGCAGAACAGATTCATAGTATTCGAAAAATAGTAGGCAAAAAGTACCCGGATTTCAGTGAGATTCTGAAGCGCGCATACGATGGACACTTTACTATCCCATGAGGCCACAGAAGAGGATTTGTGAATGGAGCTGAAGGGACGTAACTGACGCTGGTAGGTCATGTGACAGTAACAACATGGCAGACGTAGTACGTCCGAATTCATTCATACTACACGCATTCGTACTATATAGAACGTACCTTTTCAATGGTCATGAAGTAAATTCAAATTCAAATGTGGTACCTACTCAACAGTACGTGGCTAAAGTTTTTCAAAAACATTCTTCGAACATATTTTTGTTTGCTGGTAATTGTTCATGCACATTCCTGCACACAGTGGCTCTGTGGTTTGTTGAATAATTTCCTGGTCATCTGGGATGAGTGCCGCAAAAGGTGGGGGGTGTCCATTCGGGTGATGTTCCTTTTCGCCCCCTGACACTGTTGTGATTAAAGATTAGGCCGGAGAGGGTCTTCAGCCATCTCTCCCCTTTGCCTAAACAATCACTCCCTCCCTGCCCCCACCTCCCCCTTTTACCACTCCTCCATTCCCCTGGGGCTGGGGGGAGGCTTTTTAGCCCAAGAACTTTTTACTCATTATGTTCTAAAGTCTTTTGCTCAATCAGTGGAGCAGGAGGGAAACACCCCACACCCACCCAAAAGCCTTCTCTTCACTAACCACACACCCTGCCCTCACTCCCTTGCCTGCATACAAAATTGCATCAAACACTGAAGTCCCTTAATGCTTCTTCCAAGTACCCAAAACAAACTAACCAGATGTCTGTTTATCACACTCTAATGAGCTGAAGACAACAGGTTTAGTGTTGCAGTTCACAAGGTATTTAGTTTTCAATCATTTGTGCCTTGCTAATGAACTTCTGAAGTTTGACTTTTCCTATTCGTCTCTCCACAACTCCCACCGAACCATTACATCACTGCCTGTCTAAAGCACTTGTTGTTTTGCCTTATTAGGACGATAATGGAGTCCCCCGTTCCTTGACCTTCTCATTAAAGTATGTTTCTAATTATAAGCTGTAGGAACTTTAACAATGGGTATTAGACAGAGTAGCTGCTTTGTTCAGTTGTGAGGTAAAGTTACAGCCGCATGGATAGAAATTAGACTTAAGTCAGCTAGCTCACAAGAGCCCTTGTGTCTCAACAAGCCCTTCATGGGATGACATATTGGTTGGTTGGAACCTCCTCCCTGCCCATTTTGGTCTTTTCTGCTTTTCATTAACAAAGGGGGAAATCTTATTAGTGAGGCTCTACATGTTAAGAGAATGAAATGACAGTCACTAACAAGCTCAAAATCTAGAGAGGGTATTATTAAGAAATCATTCTAATATGCTTATTTGGTGCTCAAAAAACATTTCTTATTAGTATCAATGTTGAAAACAATTGCATAATATCTGTGTGAACCATGATACACAATTAAATAAACTCTTAAAAATAAAAGTTCCAAAGCGATGCCATAGAAGAACCATTTTTGGTTCCCCAAAGAACATTATAGTGAACAGTTATTAAAAGAACCATTTTTTTTTCTTAGTATGAAAACATTTTAATAACTTTTTTCCACTATAAAGAAACTTTCGTGCAATGGAAAGGTTCTTCAATGCCAGTAAAGAACCTTTATTAAAGTTTAACTTTCTATGCTTCTTTTAAATAGAACTGATGGCTATTTAGCACTGGTAACATTGATGAAGACCCTGAAACACAGACCTCCATAAGCATGTCCTAAAAATAGGCTACTATAAATTGTAGAGTCAAGTCGCTATTTGGATCTAAAGTAAGAACTACAGAGAATCTACCTTAGTTGTTAAAAACATTCAGGTCTTCATGTAGCACACTGAGCCAGACACGTCTGCTCTCACAGTGGGATCAGCTGATCAGAATGTCTGTGGTCACCAGGAAAAGGGATATAAAATTACTTTAATGTCAACCTCTTCACCAGTGGGTGACACTTTCAACACCTTCTCTAGGTTGTATCAAAGCACCTCAGAGGGTCGTCGTCTCCAGTTCTGACAGCAACAGGTTGGCGTGATCGAACCTTGAGATGTTTTAACGCAGTCACATGAGTCACAATAGCCTTAAACATTGTTTTCTTAAACTAATTGGGTATAGCTTGTAAAATAGAGTGATACTCTATTCATAGTTAAAATAAAGAGAATAGTGTATAAACAACCAGGCAAAAGTTTGGAATAATTAAGATTTTGTAATTTTTTTTGAAAGTCTCTTATGCTGATTTCGTGCTTAAGGGAAAAAAATAAAATTATATATAGCCTATATATATATATATATATATATATATAATGCTGAAAACAGTATGTATATACAGTCAAACTAAAAATTATTCAGACATTTTTGATATATTTTTACTAGGGGTACAGGACACTACAGTTCATTTATGTAAGTGAGGATAGCAAAATAAAGTAAACTGTGACATATTATACCCAAAACATTTTCATACAGTGGACTACTAGTAAAATTGATAAAAATTGGGAACCAAAAATTATTCAAACACTTTGACCTATATATATATATATATATATATATATATATATATATATATATATATATATATATATATATATATATACGCACACACACATTCACTATCATCAATTGCTATTTATTCCTTTGATGGTAAAGCTACATTTCAAATGATCAGTGTCACATGATCCTTCAGAAATCATTCTAATATTTAGCTTTACCATCATAGCAATAAAATGCGATTTTAAATATAGGCCAATTAAAATAGAACGCATTTAGGCTATTTCACAATATTACTGTTTACTGTATATAAAGGTAGCCTTTGGGAGCATTAGAGACTTCTTCAACAACAACAAAAAACTAATTATTCCAAGTGTAAATATAATGGTGGGAAATATATTTCATGGTGCATGAGTTTACACAAGGGGAGTTTTTGACAACATGCCACAATAGCTGCTTTACACGTTACTACTAACAACAGCTATATATAAGAATGATGGCATTGGAATCTGATGATAAAGTTCACTATTCCAATTTATAAGCTACAGAAAACAAGCATTATATGTTTCTAATATGTCATAAACACAAACAACTCATCCGCGCGCTTTGTACAGTTCAGTGTTTGAGTGGGCGGAGCGAAGAAACGCGGAGGTGTGGTCGTCGTACAGCAGCCTTAAAAACACGTGCTGAGCTGGAAGCGTGAAGTTCATGAAAACTACGAGGGAGCTGTGTGGGATCACGGAGGAATCGCAAATAAAGTCTTCGTCAGGACTATGCCATCCTACGCGCTCAATCAGTTTATTGACCTGGATGATGTCCTGTGCAAGGTATATTTAGCGTTTATGAGTTACTAATAACGACAATGTGACTGATCGCGTAAGTTAGCTAACAGGCTTGAATCATGTTTATAGTGCGTTTTTTTCAATGCATTTGAATGCATTTTGCAGGAAACGTATAAACCTTAATGCAAAAGTTTTCTTTAAGGTTCAAGATAACATATCGAATCAAATAAGTTGCTAGCAACTTCTCTATCAGAGAGGGAACGTGGGCCACGAGTGAGCGCCTTTTTAATGCAATCAGACATTATAGTCATGTTGTTTGGTTTTGCATGTATGAAGTTTGAACATAACGACATGAAAGCGAAATGCTTGTGGAATTGTTGAGATTTAGTGCGCAAATATTTAAACTTTGTTTGATTTTTAAACGTAAACAACTTGATTGGCCGGAGTTTGAGAAAAAAAAAAAAGACAACTTGCCGCTGAAAAGTTTTTTTTCCTTGTTTCGCGTTTATCTGAATTTTAATTTAAATGCATGTGTGAATGTAACGCAAACTGCGTTTTTTTTTTTTTTTTTTTTTTTTTTTTTTAAAGTCTAAAAGCATAGCTTTTTCTTGCTGCATTCATTGAAACCTTGCATACGAATCGTTCTATTGAGTCGACTCAGTAGAATCTGTTGATTTAAAACTGAGTATTAGTTGCAACAGCTGAACTGGTGCGCATGGGAAAAAAAAACAAACCTATTATTAACTTAAGTCAAAAAATGTGCGTATGTTTGTTGGAGTGTTTGAAAGCACTCGACGCTACTAACGTTAATCGTTTTTGAACCAGTTCTTTTGAAGGAACAAAAACGAATCAGACTCCTTATCACTTCCCATGTTTCCATTTAGTTACTGCATGTGCATTAAAGTCTTGCTGTTTTAAATAAAATAAATAAATAAATAAAAAAACTACCGGACTTTCATCTGCTCCAAGATATGTAACTCTTGTTGTTCTCTTTGCAGCACCTTTTAAATCTTGATCTCCGAGAGCCGATGAAGACCTCCTCACAGGCAGCTGCTGTTGGATATAGGAAGTCTGACAGTCCCTGCACACTTTCCTCCACTGGTTCAGGACTTTCTATTGACAGCATTGAGAGTGGAACCATGAACACAAGCTACTGGGGCACCCAGAAAGTATCATCTCAGTCAAAGTGGGGCAAGATGCCCTTTTGGTCAGAGCGCTCCATTAGCATGGTGGAGGGCAACACTGGAAGTCTGGGTTGGTCTTCATCCGAACCCGGCCATTTAAAGCAGTCTTCAGTCACGTCAGGTGCCATTTCCCTCTCCAACTCTACATCTTCGATCTCCGCCACCTCCTCACGCTACAAGACAGAGTTGTGCCGCACGTTCGCCGAAAGGGGCGTGTGCAAATATGGCGGCAAGTGTCAATTCGCACATGGCCCTGAAGAGCTACGAGACCTTAACCGTCACCCAAAATATAAGACTGAACCCTGCCGCACTTTCCACTCAATTGGCTTCTGCCCCTACGGTATCCGCTGCCATTTCGTTCACAACGCCGAAGACGATCACGCACAATCCCGACCCCAGACCTCCAACCCGGCTATCCAACGGCCTCCCCTGCTCAAGCAGAGCTTCAGCTTTGCTGGGTTTCCCACAACTCCCCAACATCTAGAAGCCCCTCTGGCGCCTTCCTCATTCCTGCGAGCACCTTCCACTTCGACTCCGTCAACCGCGTTTTCTGACCTTCTCTCCTTGGCCTTCCCTGACGTAGACCCCAACACCCTTCTGGACCAAGCTCGAGAGTTGCACCCTCAGTTCCTTCCCTCTCCTGACTCTGGGTACTCTCACTCGGGACTGACGCCCACATTGTCGCCCACCCAGCTCGCGTCCCCACAGCCTGAAGCCTGCTTGCGACAGAGTCCTACCGGTGGCGCTTCTCTAGGCCCGCGGAGCCTATCCCACACCTCTCTCTCAGACCACGAGGGTGGCAGCTGCAGTTCATCCAGCAGCATGAGCGGATCTGAATCCTCCTTCGGACCGGAAGCCAGCGGGCGCAGACTTCCTATCTTCAGCCAGCTTTCAGTTCCAGACGACGCCGTCTACAACGAACACAGCAACTCTAGCACAAGCTTCTTCCTGTAGACTGTCACTCCTGATGGGGACTGAACTGTATACTGTGGTATACCTAATGTACTACATGGCTGATACTTGACATTTTAGTTGAGCTCAGAGTGAAACATACTGTTTGCAGGTACTGAATGTTGAAATGATTCTTTAAGTGGGGTTTCATGTGCTTTTAAGTGGAGTGATTCACCATGTTTTATTTTTGATGACTGAAAGACAAGTGGGGAAAGATTTAACTCTACAACCTGCAAAGTTCTGGCATCAAAATGTTTAGTAACGTATGAAACGGTTAACTTTTATGATGCATTTAGCAATCAGCTATTTACGAAGTTATTATTGTACTGAAATAGCCAAAGAGCGGTTATGACCAGGTCTCAAAAAGGTCATTTTCAATATTTGAGAGATTCTTTGTACTCTAACTAGAGGCCAAACAAAATTTTTTTTTTTTTTTTTTTTGGGTTACTCCACATCTACTATCGTAGAACCAACTGTTTCTGAAGTTAGAATTGATTTTATTAATTGACGTTAGTCTGCAATATCGTTTTGAGTTCTTCCGGCTCCCATTTTTGAGATTGGCATTTGGTTCGTTCCCAGACCTACTTGCCTTTTAAGTTTCTGAGGATCCATATGGAGCCTCTGAAAGTGCACAGTTGGAGCTTTACTTGGAATGAGTTGCCTGTGTCATAGTTTTTGGTTGTGTAGCTGTTGATATTGTGAGTTTAGGCAAATCCATTTATTACAATGAGCCTTTAGTGGCCTTTTTTTTTTTTTTTTTTTTTTTTTTTTTTTTTTTTTATAGCTGGTTCTGATGGGTCCTTTTTGCATCTGATTGTCTGTAATGCACCTGCTGGCTTTGTGTTACATGATGGAGAGTTTCAAGTAACTTAATTTCCTTTTTTATATTTATTTTATTGTATTTATAGAAAACATGTTTTTTGATGACGTTTGTATTAAGTTTAATATATTGATTTTCTTCTCCCTGCTGCCCCTCTTGTTTTGTACTGAAAATAAACCCTGTTGATGAACATCGACTCTTGAGGTGTTTCTTTTTACACCTTTTTTTTTTTTTTTTTAACTGATTTGTGGGAAATCTAAAAATCTCACCTTTGAGAAAGTTCCCAAAATGACTGACTTCAAACATGTTTGGTATAATCATGTAAAACCTAAGGAAAATGAAAATGCCAGATTGCTTTGTTGCGCAACATTTAGCATGTTAGAATATTCTGAAGCAACAATCATGTAAAATGTAAAGAAAATGAAAATGCCTTTTTTTTTTTTATTTTTTTTTTTTTATTTCCTGTTTCACAACATTTAGCATGTGAGGATTTTCTGAAGCAACATGTGAAAGTTCCTCCATGCATTGACATGATTTGCTAAATCGTTATAAACTGCAGGCTAGTACCTCCTTACCAGTGCTGTGAGTTTGTTCACTTATTGTGGCTTGTGGTTGGGGGAGGTGTGAGCAGATCGCATCTAGTATGGAAATGAGAAGCCCTTTGTTTTATGTAGTTTACTCCACCATTTGCCTATCCATCCATATGTTAAGTGGTTGGTGGTGACACATAGTTATTTGCTGCAAAACAGTTTTTATCAAGTGTTTGATTTAAACTTTCTGAGAATAACCTGTGGCTCTACTCTGAAGTTACTTTTTCTTCATTTCTCCCACTATGTCCATTTAGCTTCAGTGTGAAGGTCCTGTTGGTGTTATGAAGAGTTGAAACTGAATCCCACGAAAGCTTTTGACAGTTAAGTAACAAGAAACTGATTCTGTTCACTATTCACTTGTCAGGGAGAACAATGGTACGGGGAAGCGTCCTTTGAGAGAGGCGAACCGGGGAAAGGGTTAAAACTGTCTTACTGTTCTCTATTGTGTGTGGGGAAGATTCTCCCACATCGCCTAGTGAGTTTTTACAAAGCCAGGCGCATTCTCACACAGGGCCCGGATCATATGGAATCCCGAGCAGATGGCCACATTCACTGGGACTGTGGGTCAAACATATGCTCTCCAGGCTCTTGTGTAGAATGGAATCCGTGAGCGGAAAGGAGTTCGCTGGGAGCTGGGGGTGGGGAACTCAACCTGGCTACTGTAAGACAATGAGGCAGGAGGGAAAAAAAAAAAAAAAACACTTGCAAGTTTTTTGGAATGAAACATTCTTGTGCAAAGGAATCATTTTGATAAGAGTTTTATGTTTAGATGATGTCTGTGACTATGTGATTTGAAGTACAAAGTCTTATCGCATATCTAGTAGTATACTGCTTCTGTTAGATTCAAATTACTTACTAACCTTTTAATTTTTTTTTTTTTTCATTTTAGTTATAGAAATTGGCTAAATAAGGAGACACAAAACAACTAAACTCTAATAACCACTTAAACCACACTGGGATACATTAAAACAAGATTCAGCTACATTAAATTATAGAACCAAAATGTCAGGGCAAGTTGTCACACATGTTTTATATGTTGTAGTTTTATAGTTTATCTGCCAAATATGAAGTTCACTGTTCTCTGATGTCAGTTAATGGTCAAATGACATGCAGGTAAGCAAATATATATATATTTATTTATTTATTTAGAAAATGATAAGTTTTATTTTGATTGTCTTCATTTTAAAATTATTTGTTTAAATTTTTTTTTTATTACTTAATACCTTTTCATTAAACTCACTAACTCCAATCTGGCAAACCCTGACGTAATGTAATATTTAATACACTTCATGTTGTTGATAATAAAGAATGGAATATACTTTCTTTCTCTTTGTATTTTTATATCAATATGGTACAAGATTATAAATGTGATAAATGAGTTAGGTCAAAAGTAATCTAAAAAAGTAATCTAAAAAGTAATGAAAAAGTAGTCACAAGTTCTGACTCAGAACACATTACCTACAATTTTTGACATATATATATATATATACACACACACACACACACACACACACACACACACACACACACACACACACACACACACACACACACACACACACACACACACACACACACACACACACACACACACACACACACACACACACACACACACACACACACACACACACACACAAATGGATTCTTTCTTTGTTGAATACAAAGTTCAGCATTTGTTTGAAGAAATCTGAAATCTTTTGTAACATTATTAATGCCTTTAATGTCAGTTTTGATCAATTTAATGCGTCCTTGCTAAAAAAAAATCTTACTGACCCCAAACTTTTAAACAGTAGCATATAGATTAGATAAAAATGATGGAAAACTTCACAGATATATACAACCAAGTAACCACCAGAGGTCAGTACAGTCATATTAAAGTGCCCCATATGTGACAAACATTGTTCATTCTCTGTTGTTAAAGTGCTCACAGTGCTCATCATGGCATAGTTAATAGCTTGTAACAGTGTTCTATCATATAGGCTACTGTAGTACTTTATATTTTATCTTATGTGTTTAACCGTGATTTTACCGAGTAATATTTTGTTGATCCTGGAACAACATTCCTGTCTGAAAATTTAGTCCTAACCATATCCTTAAACCCAACCCTACCTATAACTTATCCATACAATCAGAGGGAAATGAACACTGATGTAGAAGCATTTAACCCTGATTGTAAGCCTAAACTTGACATAAGCTGTAAACCCTCAAATCTGATTGGTTGATTGTAATTTTGTTCCAGGAACATTCTGTACTTGGTGAAATCACGTTCCTCATGACAAACAATGGGCAGTCAGCTGAAGTAGAAAACATATTAAATAGTCCATATTAAAAGAAAAGTAATTAGTATTGTATAAATTTAAATTTAAATCATTTATGTTTATGGGCTTTCCCTGTCATCAGATAACCCTTTACATTTATAAAGACAGCTGATGTCCTTTGGATATATATTTTTACTAGATGTTTTATAATGTTTATAACTTTCCCCAGGAAGAACTGCAACAGTATAGATTTAGACCTTATGACAGCAAAAGACATTAAAAAAAACATCTCAAGTTTTCATTAATGTCACAATTGGTCAGTTTCACTTCCCTTTTCTTCTTGGTTCATTTCCTACTTAAAGCAGTACCAGTGCTTTATAAAAGAGGAAGTGCATGTGGCCTGCATGACACACACAAACACACACACACACACACACACACACACACACACACACACACACACACACACACACACACACACACACACACACACACACACACACACACACACACACACACACACACACACACACACACACACACACACACACACACACACACACCATCTTTGTTCCAAAGGCTGGAAGATTATAGAAGATCAGAGGAGTAGCTGTATTATATTACACGTTTATATTGCAGTATATACATGTATAGGACCATTGAGAGAATATCGCTTCGTTCATTGAGAGAATATCGCATGATTTCCAGTTCAGATTTCAGAACAGATCATTCACATAACAAAAAAAAACATTCTTTCCCATAAAACGTTTGGATATTCCATAATTCTTTATTAGGGTGTTGTTTTAAATAACAACATCGTTCACTTTCTGATGTTTTTGGAAACTCACCAATTATTTCAGCTGCTGTTGTTTGAGAGCCAGGGGAAAGACATTTTTCATCATGCTACTTTAAAAGACAGCGATTTAAGAACACGTATAAAACAGTGGTGAATTTAAAGTAAGAAAGAAAAAGAAAACTCCCTCTCATGAGGAACAAACTGATTGAGTAACTCTGAGTGAACAGGATATTTCCAAATGATGTTTCCAAGGTTCTTTAGAGGTCAGTTTGAACATCCTCTCTGGAACTTAGAATGAAGAGAATGCACAAAGATTCCTTTAAGCACAGATCACAGGGACAAAAATTCACTGCATTAAAATATTTGAAAGGAAATGCAAGGAAAAAAAAAAAAAAACCAACAACCTCAAACTAGGCGTGAATCTCTTAAAAAATCTTTTTCAGCAGATGGTCATTCAAAGGAAGTCTTCTGAAAATGCTGTTCAACATCCTCAGGAGGCCAAATGAGCTGTTGTGTTTAATCAAGCCTGTGTTGGTGATTGAGGTTACTAAGAATGTATTGGAAAACAACAAAATCACACCAGTGTAGTTCGAAAGTGCTAGTATTTGTAGTAAAAGCACAGTAACCACAACACTTTTTTACCACAGTAACTTTAGTTTTACTGTAATAGGTGTAGTAAAATGATGGTAGCCACAAAACTTACCATGCTTTTACCCCAGTATCGGTAGCTTGACCATGCTATGTGTAGTAAAAGCACATTTATTTATTTTATTTTATTTATTTATTTTATTAATTTTCTAGCAACAAATATTCAAATACACAATTTAAATTAAAACAATAAATATTTATAAAATAAATAAATACATTTATAAATAAAAATAAAAAATAAATACATAAATTTTAAAAACTAAAATAATAATACATTAACAAATAGATCAAATGACTAGTTCAAATTGACATTGTTGGAGTTATATTTTATAAAATATTATATGAGCTGTTGTATTTTCTATTCAAGCAAAATTAGCAAAATTTCAGGCTGATTGGTGTATTGCATTAAATTTCCAGGTAAATACACAATTTAAATGAATGAATGAATGACAAACAAACAAATACTTCAAAATACTACATTAATTGTTGACACTGTTGTATGATTTTAATTGTTGGATACAGTTGAGAAGGTCAAGACCTCTAATGTAACACATGCAGGCCAAAATCATGAAACCACTTACTTTTCATAGGTCAATGTTATGTAACATAATAGTCTAAAATCTAACATATATAAATGTTCTCACTACAAAAAACAACAACAACTGTGTGCCAAAATCATGAAAAAGTGCCCCAGACGCCCTAAAAAAAAACCCCTGAACAAAACGTTTAGATCTTGATGCCTTTTCCTCATGAGAAACAAAGTCTGGTTTTGTAATCTTTGAGGTTTTATGTGAGGTGCAGTGCAGGGAGAGGAAATAAGGCCACAGATGGAGGCAGCAAAAGGGAGGAGAGCAAAGGGAGGCTGCTGCTGTTTTCAGAGCCTCTCTGGGCTGAATGGCACTCTTTGTGATCCTGTCACAACTCCACATCCCACATGTGTTTCAGAAGCAGCAGCCCCCCCACTGCTGACGAAGGCTCTTTAGGAGAGAGAGAGAGAGAGAGAGAGAGAGAGAGCGAGAGCGCGGCCACCAGAGGACAGGTCTCCTAACCTCTGCGTGTGTTTTTAAAGCAACCCGACTTCCAATCACATTTCACTGCATGTGTGGATTTGTCTCAGTGCCCTAGGCTTCAGAAACTCAAAAGTTGCAAAATTTTGTTCCCGATCCACTGTATGAAAACATGTTTTCCGAAATGTGTAGGCTACTTGCTGCTTAAACAGAAAACTCCCTCACAGAAAAACTGTTAATGTGTCCATTATATGCCAGGTTTTATAGTTAGATGGCGTTTTAATGTATTGTATCTGTTTGGGTGTTTTTTGAGTGTTATGTCTCACTTTGAAATTCCCAGCACATACAGTCAAACCAAAATGTATTCAGGCTCCTTGAACATTTTATTCATTAATACAGTTTATTCACTATAGTTTAAAAAAGCGGTAATAAAAAATTAGAAGATCTCAGAGTTAAACTGTGTCAGAAAAAATTATAAGGTACGAGAGGCTGTGCTGTATCGTGAATAAGTCACGGCTGAAGGGCGTTATTAGGCACGATGCGAAGTGGAGTGACTTAAAGGGATAGTTCACCCAAAAATGAAAATTTGATGTTTATCTGCTTACCCCCAGTGCATCCAAGATGTAGGTGACTTTTTTTCTTCAGTAGAACACAAATTATGATTTTTAACTGCAACCGTTGCCGTCTGTCAGTCAAATAATAGCAGTGATTGGGAACTTGAACAATAAAAGTTGAAAAAACTTCCATAGACAAATCCAAATTAAACCCTGCGGCTCGTGACGGCACACTGATGTCCTAAGACACGAAACGATCGGTTTGTGCGAGAAACCGAACAGTATTTATATAATTTTTACCTACACCACTATGTCCAACTTCGTTCAGCTTCCTGTTAGTGTTCAATTGTTCTTATTGTTCAAGTTCCCAATCACTGCTATTATTTGACTGACAGACGGCAGCGGTTGCAGTTAAAAATCATAATTTGCGTTCGACTGAAGAAAAAAAGTCCTCTACATCTTGAATGCACTGGGGGTAAGCAGATAAACATCAAATTTTCATTTTTGGGTGAACTATCCCTTTAATCACAATACAGCACAGCCTTCCGTACCTTATTGCTTTTATAAAACAGTTACCACACAATACAAATATTAAAGCCAAAAATACGTATTAGTGCAACTTTCATGAATTAAACTTTCACCAAAAGCCTTCCTTCCGCCCGAAAAATAGTCACTGACTGTGAACAGCAACAGAAGTTACATTATTATGCCATTAGATGGCGGCAAAGACTGTCTTTATGAGTGTGTCAGTCAGCAGCGAAGACTTTTATATTGAAAAGACTGAATTGTTGTGAACACAGAAGAAGACGCAACTGACAAATGCTTTGACTAGTGCTGTCAGTCACGGGAAAACCCCTTAACTGTTAAAAGGACAGGATAATATATCGGACATTTAAACAGATTTTTTATTATGAACATAGGACTGACCTGAAGGAAAATGCTAAATGTGAATGCAGATCACTTGATCTCTTTCTCACAATACTCTTCTACATAATACAGTGAGCTTCAATGAACAATATCAACTAAGAACATACAGTTTACGTTGCTAAGAGTGGTTGCTAAGGGTGTTGTGTAGTGATACACAGAGCTGTTGGGTGAAGCGGTCATAGCCGTGTTTTATTGTGAATAAAACACAGCTATTGAACAATCAGAATCAAGGACTGGAACTAAACGTTTTATAATCTTAATTATGTCAGATAACACTTAAGCAAAACATGGTCAGGTCAAAGTGTCTGAAATGTGTATCAATTTTACTGGTAGTCCACTGTATGAAGAATTTTTGGGTATAATATGTCATAGTTAACTTTATTTTGCTATCCTCACTTACATAAATGAATAGTGTCCTGCACCCACTAGTAAAAATATATCAAAAATATAAAACATTTTTTTGGTTTGACTATATATATATATATATATATATATATATATATATATATATATATATATATATATATATATATATATATATATATATATATATATACAGTCATTTGACTGCATTCATAATTTGAAACATCAAATTAAGAGGTTGTATATATATACATATATCATGATTAATCAACAATTTAATATAAATTATTACAAAAGGCAGGCATATTACTTTAGTACAAAATAAATAGAGTATAAATTATATATGTATAAATATTTATATTTAATTTTTTTTAAATATTTATATTTATTTAATTAAATGCACATACAGTCAAATGAATATGTATGTGTGTACGTGTATATATATATATATATATATATATATATATATATATATATACATACACTTCATATGTTAAATATAGTCATATATATATATATATATATATATATATATATATATATATATATATATATACTATTTATATGAATATATTTAACATATGAAGTATTTAAATAAAATGTAATTACATTAACAAATGAAGTAAAATAAATGTCTACTAAAATATATCTGCTTATTCAGCCTTTACCCTTTTAACATGAAAGGAACATAATAATGAGAGAAAAACCTTTCACTTAGCATTTGCGCAAGCCTTCCTCAAACATTAAACCCAATCAGGGTCACAAGAGCTTCGCTTGAGAAGTCAAAAAATAAACCCTGAAAGAACTGGCCTGGTTCTTCTGAGAAATTGTGCAAGCCAGTGGTGCAAGAGCTAGCATGCTGCCTAGCAATGAGCACTGTGTTTTGACTAGGGGGCTGTCTGTGTAAACAAAGTGAGAGTAAACAGAGTAAAGGAAGTGTAGTGTGACCTCACACCTGATGTGAACGCAGACGTACATACTGACATCAACCGAAGACACATTGCGGCAAGGGAAAGCACTCTTGGATACCAATTCACATGCACCGATACCACAATGCTGATCTTACTATGACTTTTTTCTCATGGGAACCTAAAGGTGTAACCTAATTTGGCAGATAATACCAGTCTTGTCTAGGCCAGTTTTGACGATATGAGTTTGCCAATAACCTGTGCTGATTCAGCAAAGGATCTAAAATTCCCTAGATATGTATGATCTCAGGTTTATATACACTCCCGTCGGCAGGCAAGTTTCCTTTGTGAGTGAGTGACTAGTCTATGCAACACTACGACAAAATATGTCTGAAAGTTTCCTTTGAGACCCTTGTTATTGGTCTCTAAAGATTGTTTTTACCCTGTTTCCTCAGACGTTTCCTCTCTGATTGCAAAATACTGTTGTAGCTGCTAGAATGGAATAGCTTTGCACTTCTGAGGTGGAAATAGGTAAGCAGAGTCACGCAGCTGTTGCAGAAGTGGTTACAGTCACTCCACCGCTGAGCAGCAGAATGGAACCATATCAGGTGGTTTAAATCAGAGGTGCTTTTGTTTGAAAAGCGCTGAAGGCTTGACTGAATGAATGTTTCAGAAATGTTTCAGAAATGGCCTTTTACCTGTATATTTCCAAAAGTTCTTAATTTAGAGTCAGTTCTTCAAACAGCCTCTTTTGCTCTCCATTTTCCCTTTTGTTATTGTCATCATTAATGGTGTTTTCTAAGGCAAGCATCATTATTCCTGCTGCCTATACTTAGGGCTAGGGGTTTTCAAAATTTTACCTTTTTTTTTTTTGACCCGGTGGATAATAAGACATGAGTGGGTTTGTCTTACTTGGACAAGTTAGTCTACACAGAACACCTCCAACTGCATAGCAATGCATTCCGAACATCCTAGCAACATAGCAGCTGCATAGCAGTGTACCAACAACCACTCAGCTCGCCTTAGCAACACACTAACAACTCTTTTTACTTTAGCCAGAAAGTAACCATCTAGCAGCTACCCAGAACAACCTAGCAACCCCATGACAACACCTAAAACCACTTAACAACCACTCAGATCGCCTTAGCTACACATAGCAACACACAAACAACTCTTTTTACTTTGGCCAGAAAATAACCTTCTAACAGCTACCCAGAACACCCTAGCAACCGCATAGCAACACACTAAAAACCACTTAGAACCCCTTACCAACTGCAGAGCAATGCACTAAAAACCACTCTGAATATCATAGCAGATACATAGCAACACACTCTCTTGGGTAACCATCTAGCAGCTACCCAGAACACCCTAGCAACTGCATAGCAACACTTAAAAAAACACTTACAACCCCTTAGAAGCCGCATAGCAGTGTACCAACAACCACTCAGATCACCTTAGCAACACTAACAATTTTTTTACTCCTGCCAGTAAGTAACCATCTAGCAGCTACCCAGAACAACCTAGCAACCACATAGCAACACACTAATAAACACTTAGAACCCCTTAGCAACTGCATAGCAGCACTCTAACAACGACTCAGAATATCCTAGCAACTACATAGCAACGCATTCTCTTGTGTAACCATCTAACAGCTACCCAGAACACCCTAGCAACTGCATAGCAACCCCTTAGCAGCTGCATAGCAGTGTACCAGCAACCACTCAGATCACCTTAGCAACACACTAACAACTCTTTTTACTTTGGCCAGAACGTAACCAACTAGCAGCTACCCAGAACAACCTAGCAACCCTATAACAACACCTAAAACCACTTAGAACCCCTTAGCGACTGCATAGCAGTGCACTAACAACCACTCAGATCGCCTTAGCAACACATAGAAACAAACAACTCTTTTTTATGGAAAATAACCTGCTAGCAGCAACCCAGAACACCATAGCAACCACATAGCAACACTCTAAAAAACAATTAGAACCCCTTACCAACTGGATAGAAATGCACTAACAACCACTCTGAATATCATAGCAACTACATAGTAACTCACTCTCTTGAGTAACTATCTAGCGGCTACCCAGAACACCCTAGCAACTGCATAGCAGCACACTAAAAACCTCCCTGAATATCCCAGCAACTGCATAGCATCGCAATAATAGCCACTCAGATTGCCTTAGCAACCACATAGCAACATACTAAAAAAACACTTAGAACACATTAGCAACCACATAGTAATGCACTAACATCCACTCTGAATATCATAGCAACTACATAGCAACGCACTCTCTTGAGTAACTATCTAGCGGCTACCCAGAACACCCTAGCAACTGCAGAGCAACACATTAAAAAATTAGCAGCTGCATAGCAGCGTGCCACCAGCCACTCAGATTGCCTTAGCAACACACTAACAACATTTTACTTCTGCCAGTAAATAACCATCTAGCAGCTACCCAGAACACCCTAGCAACTGCATAGCAACACACAAAAAAACAATTATAACCCCTTAGCAACTGCATAGCAGCACACTAACAACCACTCATTTCACCTTAGCAACACATAGCAACACACAAACAACTCTTCTTAATTCGGCCAGAACGTAACCAACTAGCAGCTACCCAGAACAACCTAGCAACCCTATAACAACACCTAAAACCACTTAGAACCCCTTAGCGACTGCATAGCAGTGCACTAACAACCACTCAGATCGCCTTAGCAACACATAGAAACAAACAACTCTTTTTTATGGAAAATAACCTGCTAGCAGCAACCCAGAACACCATAGCAACCACATAGCAACACTCTAAAAACCAATTAGAACCCCTTACCAACTGGATAGAAATGCACTAACAACCACTCTGAATATCATAGCAACTACATAGTAACTCACTCTCTTGAGTAACTATCTAGCGGCTACCCAGAACACCCTAGCAACTGCATAGCAGCACACTAAAAACCTCCCTGAATATCCCAGCAACTGCATAGCATCGCAATAATAGCCACTCAGATTGCCTTAGCAACCACATAGCAACATACTAAAAAAACACTTAGAACACATTAGCAACCACATAGTAATGCACTAACATCCACTCTGAATATCATAGCAACTACATAGCAACGCACTCTCTTGAGTAACTATCTAGCGGCTACCCAGAACACCCTAGCAACTGCAGAGCAACACATTAAAAAATTAGCAGCTGCATAGCAGCGTGCCACCAGCCACTCAGATTGCCTTAGCAACACACTAACAACTTTTTTACTTCTGCCAGTAAATAACCATCTAGCAGCTACCCAGAACACCCTAGCAACTGCATAGCAACACACAAAAAAACAATTATAACCCCTTAGCAACTGCATAGCAGCACACTAACAACCACTCATTTCACCTTAGCAACACATAGCAACACACAAACAACTCTTCTTAATTCGGCCAGAAATTAACAATCTAGCAGCTACTCAGAACACCCTAGCAACTGCATAGCAGCACATAAAAAAACAATTATAACCCCTTAGCAACTGCATAGCAGCACACTAACAACCACTCATTTCGCAACACACAAACAACTCTTTTTAATACGGCCAGAAAATAACAATCTAGCAGCTACTCAGAACACCCTAGCAACTGCATAGCAACACACTAAAAAAACACTTAGAACCCCTTAGCAACTGCATAGCAACACACTAACAACCACTCCGATCGCCTTAGCAACACATAGCAACACACTAAAATACACTTGACTATAAAATAAACTACTCTGAGAAATATATTCAATAAAGTATAAGAAGCATGACAACTTCAACCGCTCTTATGTTGTTGGGTGTTTGCTAATGCTTAGCTCTGCTGTTGACAGAGCAGATGGTGAATAATTTGCACTGGTTTAAACATGCCTTTTAAAATTCTGAAATAATGGAGACTCTCTGAGCACTTAGTTCGCCATGTAGATCCCTTAGAGAAAGCAGTCAATGTCTTTTTCCTGGAAGAGGGCTGCTTTAGTGAGCAAAATCTAGAAGCAGAAAAATTCCCCATTGAAACAGTCTGTTTTACAGCTAATAATACTTAATCTCATTATTCCTTTTCTATCATCTGATGGCAGGTAATTTCCACGACGGATCATTTTCTGAGCAGTGGGAAGGAATTTGCCCTTGCCTGCAAAAACCGCCTCTGTGTGCGACGAAGAGAGCGTCTGCGGAAAGTGCCCCTTTCAAACTCCACTCACATTCATACTTCCCTCTCAAAATTCACACACCTGTTCAAATACCCAGCCTCAGTGGCCATAAAGAGGAATTGTTCACCACCATACACTTGCAATGTCATGTGCAGTATTTCAGAATACCCAAGAGGGAACTTATTTTAGACTCAACATAAACAAGATTGTAATTACTTGTTTGAAGTCTGACCATCTGGCCATATGCTGAGGCTGGTTTCATGTCTCATGCTGAAAAGCTGTTTCACATGCCTCGAAAAAAATCATGCCTCAGCAAAACAATCTGGAGCACATGTATGGGTTTCTGGCTATGTATATATGAGAAAATATAACTAAAATTATTATAAAAGAATGCATATATGTATATTAGGGCTGTCCATTTAACATGTTTACTTAGTTTACTTAATTAGTTATGGAAAAAAATGACACGTTAAAATTACAAATGCAATTATTGCACCCGCCCCGCTTCAGACATGCAAAGTTGCCCTTGATTTCCACCAGGGGGCACTCCTTCCGTCTTGGTTATCTCACCATGGACCACTTTTCCCACAACCCATTGCCCGGATTCATTATTATGCCTGATTACATCCAGCTGTGCCTCATCATTTTGTCAACCCTGCCTATTTAAACAGAGGCTGTGTCCAAAATTGCCCCCATACCCTTAAATAGGGCACTATTTGAGGGACAGCCATTTGTAGTGGTGTCCGAAACCATAGTGGACGTCATTGAGCGCACTCATTCAATCCCACAGTGCACTAAAATAATGAGTGTACAACTGATGTACGCTCAATGGCTAGAGAATACCCATAACACACTGTCAGAGTCGCGCGTCGACTGAATTCCCACATCTGACCAGAAGATGGCACTTTTCCAAACGGCTGATCCAATGTGGCTACAGTGTAATATCATCAAAGTCCCTTTAAGACAAGTCATTTCACTCGGCGGCCATCTTTGAAACGCCTCTCGGGCATCCATGGCATCCATGCAACTCCTATCTCTTTGAATGGGGAAACATCAAATTCTCCAAAGCTGTTTGCCAAGCTTTCGATTAAATTTCATATTTAAAATCACCAATGAAATCTGACAACAACTGTCTCATAATTTTTTTTCCAAACGCTCGAATCATGACAAAAAAACTGTATTTTTTAGGCTGGATCAAGCTAATGCGCATGCGCAGACCTAAATGCGCGTCTTTTGTGCGTCATTTCGGAGGCGCGCGTCTGACTGTTTCTATAGAAACCAGAGCTTCTAACGGCCGCTACAGTGATGCGATGACTTTACCAGTCGGCGATTGGCTCTTATTTTGAAGGCGGGACTTATCCGCCATATTGCGCGTTACACTTTTTCCCATTCAAAACAATACGAGTGACAAGTCTTGTGTTATTTTATAGTCTTTGATATCATATAGGTATAAATTCCTTTTTAATTGAATATGGTAGAGTTCAAGATAAATCTTGATAAATCTTACTAGAGCTGCCAGTTTGCTAAGTTTCAAATGATTATTAAACAGCAAGCACTTACTATGCAAAAGCGGCAGCCCTTCCGATGCACTCAGTGTCCGAATTCACTCCCTCAAGTGGACTATATTAGTGGAGTAATGTAGGGAATAGTGAATGAGAGTATAGGGGGTGATTTCGAACATAGCACATGTGTGTTCATTCCCCCATTGCGAAGTCTTGTTTAGTGTCGCACTGCATTTCTGAGCGTTATCCTGGATCCCTTGTCTTGGTTTTGATCTTCTGCTTGTCTCCCTGGATTTCCCTGTGTCTTGGACATTGTTTTATGTTTGGACTGTTTGCCCATGGTTTTGACCTTATGCTTGTTTTATGGATTACGATTATGGATTTCCCTTAATAAAGCTGCAATATCACACGAGTGCAAATGTGATACTGATTTTATACAACAGTTAAATAAATAGTAAGTTAATATTGTTATATTTTAGACATAATATTGTCTGTTTTTGCTTAATTTTGCCAACAAAATCATTATATAGAAAGCCAGCGCAGAACGATTGTGTGTCTCAGAGCAGCACAGCGGTGTTTCCTTTCTGAATTAATCCGCGTCTTGAGCGAATCAATTGGGTTTACCAATGATTCAATGGCTCATTTACTTCATTCCTAATTTACTCAGCCATTTGAACAAATCGAATGAATGAATGAAAGCTACTTTTTGTAATGTCCATTTGATGCTTTTCTTATTTAACACAATAATGACTTTATCTTCTGGGGGTAATTTCTTGATGTGCGATTAATTAGAGATTAATTACATTAATCACCATATTGTGTAATTATTAAAAAATATAATTGCTTGACAGCCCTAACATAAGATTAAAATAAGTATATTTACAAAAATGTGTACATTTTTAGTTTTTTTTCCCCTCATTATTTACTCATATTTTTATATATAAAATATATGGGTGTAAGGACAATAATTTAATGGCGTGACTACATTAACTAATTGACTTATAACTCACACACCAGAAGATTCATACATGAGTATTGTAATGTATACAGTGTTCTAATTATTAAGCTATTTAGCAGTTGATTCATCACTAATTAATCATTACTGAGACATATTGACTTGTTCTGTAGCCAGTTCGAAACGTGACAATTTGGTGCCAATACACTTTTGTTTAATCATTCACAGTTTTTGCTTTATATTGATTACTTGCACACTGAATAAATCCTAATATGGGAATAAAACAGTTCTGCAAGCAACAGTCTAGCATTATCTTTCATGAGGGAACCTGAAACAGGAAGAAACAGAACTTCTGCACATTTGAGACAGAGAACAATATGTTTTCTTTTATATTTAGACCTACTCATGCTGTTTTGTCGTATTGTACAAAGAACATGACGTACACGTCCACAAGTGAGTCAAACAGGCGAACTGTCAGGCAAACCTATCCAAAGAAGATAATGGTTCAATGTCTTTTTACCATTTTTCTCAGTTAGATTTTGTACTCTTTTTCATTTACGCACATAAACCTTTCTTTGATACAAATGTAGTGTATTTTTTCTGGTCTAGTCACATAACAAGCAGTATTTTACAAGAAGTACTTTCAAAGTTGTGTGAATTTGTTCACAAGATGTACAACATGTTTAACTTTATTATCTATAAAGATTCTTGTATACAGTGGCCCACCAAAAAGTATTTTAAAACTTAAGACACAGTTTAAATTAACTGCTTACATTAGACAACAAAACACCAAAACCAATTGGCATCTGATAACTGCAACTGGCATCTGCAACCCATTCATCTGATGGTACTGCTGTTAACCAACTAATCGAAAGATTATTTTAGTGCATGAAGTCATTTCCTCAGGTTCACATAAACGTCTGAGCAGAGTAACCACAGATTAAGTTTAACATATTATGTTTGTCAATTAGAAAGTGTCCAAACACATCTTGTCATTTTGAATATTTCTGTTGTTTTATGATTGAAAACTTAACAAACTTCTTTTTGTGAAATACTTTTCTTTAAAAATGTGCTTCTACTTCAGTATAAATGTTGTATTTTTGTTCAAACAAATCATATTTTACATATCTTACAAACATATTGTTGATGACATTGGTGGCTAATAGCAAATTACCACTTTAATCAAAGGAAACCATCACATTAGGGTGGTACTTTTGGTAGAAATTATGATTTGATAATTTGATAAGTGAAGACACAAGTAACCAGACTGATGATTTTATAAAGAGATGACACCACACAATACAAATATTAAAGCCAAAAACATGTATCAATGCAACTCTATGAAGTAAACCTTCACTAAAGCCTTCCTTCCACCGGAAAAAATAGTCCCTGGCCGTGAACAGCAACAGAAATTACATTATTACGCCATAAGATGGCAGCAAAGACTTTATGTCTTTAAGTCTTTATAAGTGTGTCAGGCTGTAGCTAAGACGTTTACATTGAAAAGACTGAATTGTTGTGAACACGGAACAAGACGCAACTGACAAATGCTTTAACTAGCGCTGTCAGTCACGGGAAAACCCCTTAACTGTTAAAAGGACAGGATAATACATCGGATTTAAACTGATTTTTTATTATGAACATAGGACTGACCTGAAGGAAAATGCTAAATCTGAATGCAGGTAATAAACTCGCTCACTCAATCTTTTCCTCTTCTACATAAAACAGTGAGCTTCAATGAACAATATCAATTGAGAACATAGAGTTTACGTTCCTAAGTGTGGTTACTAAGGGTGTTGTATAGTGATACGGTCATATATATATATATATATATATATATATATATATATATATATATATATATATATATATATATATATATAGTAATTATATACTATATATATTGTTTAATATATAACAATTATATATTATTGTTTTATATAGCAATTGCCTTTTGTACTTATTATTTTGGTATACAAAAGTGTTTTATACATAGATAATATATATAATTAACATTAATAACAATAATAAAAAAGAAACAAATATTATCACTATCACTATTGATTACAATAAAATATACAAATATACTGAAAAAATGTATCTAGACACCACTATATTTTATAAATAATTTCTGTGGTCGCAAAAAAAAAAAAAAAAAAAAAAAAAAAAAAATGGTGGTCAACACTCCAGCTTACATTAACTGATTTTAAAAAACCTGTTAAAACAAAGTCAAGGTTTTCTGAACTTTGTTGTTCAGTAATAATTTGTATCATTGCTTTCGTATCTTATCAGTTTAGATAAGTATTATGATATATTTAAGTATAGGTCCAAATATATTTTTGCAAAAAAAGAAAAAAAGGAACAGGAAGCAGAAGCGAAGACGCTCCATACGGCCTTGATTTCAGGCCGAAAGCAGAGCGAAGGAAAAGGGGGAAATAGTTGCCGACTGACGTCAACACTGAGCGGTGGAAGTGCCTTCCTTTTATAGACATGCTCTCTTTGGTACATTCCTTACTCTAGCAGTGCTCGTCCCAGCAGCCCTAGGGAGGAGAGGTCCTGCTTGGTTGTGACGCAAAAGCGAAGACAGTGAAGAGAGAGATGAGGGAAAAACCCACTCTTAATACTAACTTTTACTTTTACCCTCTGGCCATGTCAAGGTGTGGTATTATTACAAGAAGGCTTACAGATATTTTCGCATATAAGGGTCACAGCTACGAGTATGGTAAAATACAAACGGGATACTTTGAATGCCATATAATATCCCATTTGAAACAACTCAAGTGCTTAATTCAGTTTTCCTAAAATAGGTGTGTTTTACAGGAAGTTTTCATAGGATTGTAACGTTCGAAATGGAAACACTCCCTCCAGTCAGCAGCGAGAATACTTTACCACAGATGCAAGACATTTGGCAGTGACCGACTGTGATTTAAGCAATCTCTCACTCGGCTCTCATATTTTCGGCCACATGTGTTCCTTCCACACTCATTGCTTGGGATCTGACCTCGTATTGTTCTTGGCAGGCAAATCCTTGACAGGCTTAGACAGCAACTAGCACAGGCAGAATAAAAGCCAGATGCGTTTCCATGACGCTGTGCACGTCTGCACCGAGCCGAGTTGTGCAATTCCCTTTATGCTACTTGAAGCAGAAAAGCAATTTCCACAATCTTAACCTTGCCCCAGCTGAGACTTTAGAGCACACCTTGAAAAGCTGAAATCACGTGGATAATGTGAAACCCCTCTTAGGACTTCCTGCAAACAGAATATCAGGAATATTCTGGGTTCAAGTCAAGTTTATTAGACTGTACTTGTGGCATAATGTGTATTACCGTAATGTTTATTACTCTTTAGCAACAGCCTGAGTTACAATGAAAGTGAATCCGTAAATGTTAAAATACCCATTGTTTCAACAGTATAGCCACAAGACACAAGCTATATGTGTGTTAACTATTGCTGTCAAATCGATTAATCGCGATTAATCGCATCTAACATAAAAGTCTGTAAATAAAATATATGTGTGTGTGTGTGTATACATATACTGTATACACACACACACACACACACACACACTTACAAACATTTGTTAGATGCGATTAATCTCGATTAATCACGATTAATCGTTTTGACAGCACTAGTTTTAAAGGATTAGTTTCATTTCAGCTTTATAATGGCAGCGAGCAATACCAACGAGTATGAGTATGATCCATCATTCAACTTACGAAGAAAGTGTAAACTGCCGTTGCGTCAGTTAAGCTTTTTCCATAAGTTGAATAGGGAAGGCACAGGATGTATCGTAAGCTTTCTGAACTGCGAGAGTTTTACACTTTCTTCGTAAGTAGAATACGGAAGGCGGTCTGGCGGAAGCCAGATATTTTACTTCATAACTTGTTAAATCATTTTTTTTTTTTTTTTTTTTTTTTTTTACACAAACGCATCGCTTCGCTTCAGAAGGACTTTATTGACCCCCTGGAGCTGTGTGAAATATGTTTATGATGGATGGATGTGGATGGAAGTACTTTCTTCAGCTCATACTTCTTGTTATCGCTCACTGCAATTATAAAGCTCGTCAGGATATTTATTAATATATCTCAGATTGTGTTCATGAGAAAGGAGAAAGTCATAGGATGGCTTGAGGGTGAGTACAGCTCAGGGTAATTTTCATTTAAAAGTGAACTAACCCTTTAACATAATTTTAGTGTGAAAAAATCACATACTAACCTTTTCTGTGAAGTTCACTACATGTCAATGCAACACTGTAAACCCTAAAATGACCATAACAATTAGGAGATTGCTCCAATAAAATGCAAATTCTAACAGATTTTTAATGTGCTTGTAAAATGATAAGCTTTAAACCTTTCAAAAATGGGCTCCATTTACTTCCTTTGTATAAGTGCCTCATGATTATTGCTCTTTTTTTTGTGTGGTAATCAATATTATGCCACAAATGCTGTTGATTGAGCTTCATTTTTATGTTGAACCCAGACTGGAATGTTCCTTTAAGGCCACTGTTGTTCTCGATCTCTTGCATTTGGCCATTTTCATGGTAATTTGATAAGGTTAGCTTATAAAATCTAACCGATGGAACATTAACAGAAGTCTGTGTTCACTTTTCTATTCATTATTTATTCATTGAACACAAACGTATTGCAACAAGCAGGTTAAACATTAAACATCTACGATCCAGGCAGTTACTAACACAGTGCATTGTAGTGTGTCTTGAAACAGGTGAAAGGTTAGAGTACTTTATAAAACACTATGGTCTGTTAAACATTGATAGAATTGGGTGGATGGGTACCGTAACCAGAAACAAATTCAATCATGGGTTTTGTTTTGAACAATGGCTTACGCATTTATAGTCCAAGAGTTAAACAGTTAAAGTTATGAGTTCAGAAATGATGAATTTCACGTCACATCAGTCACCTTTTAGACCAAAAGTTAGATGTAACTAACAAAACATTATGACTTTAGGTTTGTTTGATTAACCCCATGGTAACTGTTTGTTGCTCTCTACTTCCTTCTTTTGTTGTTTCTGCCCATGAGACTTCCTCATTTCCTTTCTTTTTTTTTGCTTTTTTATTAAAAAACAATTTCATTGTTTTATATTCTCAGTATGGATCTTATTTGGTTTCTTTTCATCTAAATGTTACCAAATATTCAGGATTCAGGGTGCCCATGTGTAATAATCTCCAAATCAACCATTGAAAACACAGGTTGGTTAACCATTAATCTGAATTTTGGGGGGTATACGTGTCCCTCTCAATGTCTTAAATGGGTTTGTCCAAAGAAAACACCTAAAAAGATGTATAACGAACTGTAACATTTCAAACGTATAAAAGTGTGATAATAAAACCAGATATACAGCCTATATAATTGTTGGTGTAAGTGACAAAGGCCGTTTGAGAAGCTATTTAATGCATGGCCTTTTGTAACTATCTACTTCCTCATCGAAACCACTGACTCTATTTTGGAGAACTGTGTTTTCTTTATATTCTTTAACAGTGACATGTCTAGAGGAGCTAGACAATATATTCAGTTTATAATCAACAGTAAGCATTTAGATCTGTGCTTTTACCTTTGAGAAGTTAGTCACAGATGACTAAAACGATAACAAAGCAAACCTGTTGATAAAATGTGACTTTTTATGAAACACCCTTTTTAAAATTAGCAGGGTGTACATTCTGAGCTGGTTAAATAAGCTTCTTTTCTACCCAGGGAGAGCTGTCAAAGTACAGAAGCATTAGTAAACAGTGAGGTAATCACAAGCTACTCACTGTTATTGCAATTTTCAGGCCTGGCTTTACTGTGTGGTACAACAGCTGCCACTGTTTGCTGTGTCAAGCGCACCAATAGCGTCCTAAAGCACATTGAAAAGAAGAGAGAAGGAGAAGACAGGCCATTTGTGTGTTCGTCTGGTTATTTGCTTTTTACTGGACTGCCACTGTTGTTATGGTTACACATCCTGTGTGTGTTCTGGCTTAGAAGACGAGAGTAGCGTAATAGACTATAAAGTTCATTTAACTCTTAAATGTGACAAAGGCTTTTACACCACAAATATTAACCGTTTAGTAACTTACCCACAGAACTAGAAACTTTACTGCTTGGAATGACAGAGAACTTTTTATTTTTATTTTTTGTCAATTTGATCAGATTTTCCTGTGGCATTTGGCAGGGCCCACACTTCCTCATTTAGGGCCAAAATGTGACATGTGATGTCTTAAAGTGCCATCTTCCCACACATGACACCGTTATGTTTATTTTGAGTTATAGTAGCCTTTATATATATATTTAACCTTATCAGAAAATAGATACATTGAGAAGTGTGAGGAGGAGATCAGATGGATCACACTCTTTCACTATATGTATGTTTGTTAGGCATGAAAGTAACAATATAAATTAGCCTGTATAGAGAATAAAATAGGCTGTATGTCTTGAAATTAAATGAGTTTTATGGGGGCAGTTTTTTTTTCTTTTTTCATTGTTTGCATTTTTATTTATTTTTAAATGGCCTAAACTTAACTTCCACTGAAACAGGAAGACATATGCAGGACATATCAAACAGCTCCTCCCCTTTTTTTAAAATAGCCAATGGCATTTTGTTTATATAACAGCTCAGCCAGAGCCGTTGAGCTTGGTAAAGCCTCAGTTTCCATCTAATCTCTAACTGTTTCTCCTCCTAATCTCCTCCATATTGCTTTAAAATAGCATTCTGTGCAGAATTCATATGGGTCTGATATGTTTTGTGGTCTGTGCCGACTTGCGCATATGATCTGCTCTGTGCTCTCGTGTCTCTGGACCGAAGCAGACTGTGCACGCACTGCGGCTGTTCGTGTGACTCTAATCTAAAACCAGACTTCATTCTCCCCATTGGAATGCTTATTTACACTGTCTGAATTGTTCCCAGTCCCCTATTTAGTGCACTATGTGCCATTCACCATGTAGAAAGTAAATGTGTGAACAAGTGACCGATTTTAGCAGGGTTGGCAGGTTTTCACAACAAAACCTGCCCAATTGCTACCCTAAAAATTGCATTCCGGGATTGGGGGGATTTTACCCCCTGGTAAAATTTGCATTCCAGGTAAATATCATGTTATTCAGGGTCGCTTCAACCCGCGGACATGAAAAACAACCCGCGGCAACAGTGTTAAAGTAGCCCAATTCCACGGGAAAACCGCGACTTGGCAACATTGAATTTTAGCCACAGCTTCAGCATCTAATTATAGTGTAGTGGGCGGGATGCTTCAGATCCTAGAGAGCATTTGATTGGACAGAAAATCTGATGAGAAGCTGAAGTGCAGAGTGATGTCATCAAAACCATTGATTTATATAGGCGGAAGCGAGAGACTAAGTTTTGAATGATTATATCTTCTAAATTCGAATTTTGTCATGGTTTTGGAGCACGCTAGCTTTTAGATAACAGTAATGCTAACCTATTCATACTAAAAGCCAAAAAACCTTTAATGCATTTCTTCTGCTAAATTTCAATCTTAAGTTTGATAATATGACAGATGTAACAAAATGACATATGTGTCATAGATTGATGATATGGGCCTAGTTTCATACACCAAACAAACAAAAATCTGTCTTCATTTACTCTCCCTCAATGTTTGGACCCCAATGACTTGCATTATATGAACAACTCCATTTGATACATCTTCTTGTAACTTCTACATAAAAAAAAATCATAGTTTATAGTTGGGGAAAGGTGGGTGGGTTGTTATACTTTGTAAACCTGCTCCTAAACAATATGTACCAAAAGCACTATGCAAATGATTTGAAGTCATTTCGATTCTGGTTTCAAAATAAACTGATGTTTGCATATTGGGATGTCTTGTAGTATGTTTACATGGGTTTATGAACATGATAGTGAGGCTGTGGTTAGTTAAACAAACATCAAGCGTTAAGGGGAAAGGTTGAGTAACTTGAGGTTAAGTAGCACAAATGTAGCAAACAGTTCAAAAGTATGGGTTCTTAATTCTTTAGCAACGTTCAACGTAAGAAGGAGCAATGCGTAGGCTTATGTAATGCATGACAATGTCATAGGCCTGTGATAAGATCTTACTGCACAATTAAACTGGCCAACTCACTGATCTAGAAGCTGACGGCCTCATTTGCAACACAGGGCAGATTATAATCTCTAAAGACAGCTATCAATTGCTTCAGACATTGTTTTGTGATACGCATAGTTGTCTGGGAGATGCAGGTCAGATGTGTTGTTGTGTGAAATACCTCTGTTTATGCCAAATATGGTCTTAATCCTACTCCTGGTATTTACAAAACAGCATTTTTCTTAGGAAAATGAACTGATTTTGAAATGTAAGCAGTTGTGAGGGACACTTATGTGATTTTGTGGTATGGTGGAACTGACATGGAGTTCAATACAATACAATACAATACAATTGTTTTTCACAATTTGCATTTATTACATTATTTTGGTCAATTGAAATCGTTTCCATCGTTTTGTGTCAATGCTTCTTGAATTTCTTTCAAAGGCCATGACACGTTGATAAATAAGTAAAAAATACATTGCTATAACTTCAATAAATACTTAATAAATATATTAGTTAGGTCTATACAATTACAAAAACATTGCAAATGAAGCAAACTACTCTACAGAAATACTGTAATGTTACAGTCCCTGATAAAAGACAAGTTTCCTTGAGTAAGGACACAACCAGGGTTGTCAAACATTAACTTGACAGCTCTTGTCCAATATAAATATACTGTTTTTTTTTTTTTTTTTAGGTTCGTTTCTTAGTCTTCTTGTACAAAACAGGTACCTAACATCATAATGCTTTGGTTAAAATGCTACATGGAAACATTCTCCCAGTATAGATTTGTAAAGTGCATTCTTTGTGAGTGAATGTATGGTCATTTTTTTTCTCAAGTTTGTCACATTGTTGGTTGATATACAGGGTGCAAATTACTTGGGGGATCAGACCCCTCTCAAAAACGTCAGAAATTCTTTTAAAAAGCCAATCCCCCTAATTCACACACTGGATATATGATATATACACATACATAAATATATATATTTGACACAAGCTCTGCTTATGTCACTAGCATAGGTTATGATATTTTAAGGCACTTGTCTGCAATGCTTACTGCTAAACAACGTTGAAAAGCAAGAAAAGCAAAAGCAAATGGAAGACAATATCACATACAATAATAATACACCATTATAAAAAACAATGCCTGGGCTACTTAGGCTTTGGAGGGCAGCTTGGTATCAAAATAATCTCCTTTAGCAAGTATATTATAATAATAATAATAAATTAACAGTATTAAGACTCGTTGCACATGATTTTTTGACTGATTGAATGATTGGGAAGGAATCGCTGTAAAGTCCTTAGTCAGACACAGACATCCGCGCGAAAACAGAGAGGCGCTTCCCGCTCGCGGCGTCGAAGGTGGGAGACTCGGAGCCGCTCGAGCTACCGGTGCTGCTGTAACTTTCGCGGTCTGACAGCGAGTCTTCTGAGGAAAAGCGCTGCAGGTTGGCTTTGTTTCGGTCTTCCTTCATGTATAGCTCGTTGCTGGAGCCCTGGAAGTTATTTCCGTGTCCGCAGACACATCGTGACCGAGTCTCTGGTGTGAAGGGCGCGTTGTTGTGGATATCTCCGCTACTGTGACGGCTGAAGGGGAACATGTCGCGGGAAGAGTCGCTGAAGACGGGGGACAAGATATCGGCTGGAGGAGGTGAGACCGAGGGCGCGCGGGTGAAGCTCAAGGGCTCGTATAGAGTCGGGGGAGAGTTGCTGCGAGTGAAACCGGCGAAGCTGACGCTTTGGCGCAGTTGACGGGGGTTCTGGTCAAGCAAAGAGCTTTTCTCCTCGTGGATGAAGTGACAGCGGCTTCCGTACGGACAGTATCCAAACTGGTAGAAAGTGCGACAGGCTTGAGTTTTGTATTTGGGGTGGCGGTAAAGACCTCTCAGCTCGCTCTCGCCGTGGGCGAACTGACATTTGGTGCCGTATTTGCAGCTGCCGTGCTCCTGAAAGCTTCTGCACAGCTCGGTCTTGTACCGGTTCGAAGGCAGGGTTACCAGGGGAGGAAATCCGGGCGGTGGGGGGACGTCGTGGGGCTTCATTCTGTTAAAGGTGTCGGTCAGACTCATGGATCGGTCTGCTTTGAACTGTGGTTTACTGGGCGCTCTGTCGTTCCAGGCGTCCGCCTGCCAGACGTCGTCGTTGAGCCGCTCGGAACTGATGCTCTTCGATGCGAACGGGTGGGATAGCTGTGGAAACGACTCATCTAAACCCAGGTTGATGAGATTCTGTAAAATAATAACAACGTGAATTAGGATGATAAAACACATTTGGCAGTTCTGCCGCTTTCCCCAAAGATAAACAAAACACACGTAAACTCAATTTAACTTACCCGTATGAGACTTTCGCCAAGCGTATCGGACATAGTTAAGTGTTGTTGCAAAGGAATGATGCTGTCAGAAGTTGCTGTCAGAAGGCTGGTAGAGTTGTGCTGTTTTCGAGGCCTTTTATAGCACTAAAGAGATGGGGGCGTGGACGATATTCCCGTACGCCGCTCTCACCGACTGTCGGCGTTGCCTCGTAAAGCACAGATTGAGTATTTTTAGCCACTGGCAAAAAAAAAAAAAAAAAATGTTTCAGTTTCACCGAGTACAACAGAGTAGTGATTAATTTACAGTAACCTGTCGCGATAACTGCCCCGACAGATAGTTTCCCATGGCACTATAGAACACCGCTTGGTTGAGAACGATAGCCTACTGTTTATTGTTTTTCAGCATGTTTTTCTTGTCACTGTGAGAGATTTTATATAGGCCCTAAGTTTGAAATAATCAAGACCACTTTACATTTAAGTAATATTAAGTTCATTTTCATGGCTTTCTTGAATACTTGATTCGTAAAATGACAACATTCAGTGATCAAATGTTTCTAAAAAGAAATGCAACTTTGTAACTCACTTCTTTGTGTATCTATCTGTTAAGTAGCTGTATAATAAGATGGAAAAAAATCATATCACAAAATCTATAATTCTATTTATAAATTGTGTAAATTTCACGGCTTCACAGTAAAATTTTCCAAAACAATGGGTCAATATCTTTGTATGTAATATTTTACATTTTGTTTATATGCTGATTAATGGCAACTTCCCATTGTGAAAACTTACCCAATATATTATAACAACATTCTTTGCTATTGGGGCATGTTGTCACATAAGTTCAATCTTTTAGTGGTAGAAATGCTTAATATAATATTTTTTTAAAACAAGTTTTGTGCATATACAGAAATAGATAAAATAAATAAATTCTATTTTCTATATTTATTTATTTATTTTATTTTTTTTAAAAATCCCTACAGTAAAACATGTGATGTCTAGTCCCACCCTCCCATATTTAATCTAATTTAGCCAAGCCCTAATGTTTGTTTCACCCCTTTTCAATACAGATTATGTATTTTTCAGTTCTCATGATGGCCACAAGTGGCTGAAGTGAAGCTTTCATAACATGAGTCAGATTGATACCACAAAAATGAAACAAGGATGGACTGTCAAACACTGCTGTGATAGACACTTTTGTTGTTGATTAAACAGACCAAACCTTACAAAATTGAATTTTATATAAAATATAAAACTATATGGCATAAAATACAGTCAGCTAGGGTGATCTTTTAAAAAAGGGCTTATTTTTTAACCTTATCTGAATGTATGCTAGAGTTTTATAAGAACAGTTATTATAAAAAATACACACACACACACACACACACATACAGTATAATAAATAAATGATGACTAAATTAATAGCATAATTCCAGAGAAGCACAAATATGAATCACTTGTGCACATTAATTGCTGATTCCTCTGGAAATTTTAGCAAATATTGCCTTCAGTCATGTTGCCTGATTTTCTTTTGTTGCATGGTAAACTACATCTGTAGTTGCTGCACTGACTAAAACAGGCAAGCCATCTCATGTTCACTTAAAAATAGCTGCCTCTCTCCATGACTTTGTCCAATTTGGCTGGGCACGGATGTTAAAAATGGTGCATGAGACATGGAAATTCTCACTTGTGTCATCAGACACATTTCTTTAGGGATCTTGGCTCTCTGTTTTCCTCATTGGCAGCATTCCCACAAGTACGGAAACACTCCCTCATCAACCATCAGCGGTTTGCTTTGCTTGCTCATGCTCACATGCTCGCCACGGCATGTATTCAAACAAACATATAGACGACTGCACAGATGGCTTGAGCTTTTCTTTCTTGTGAGCAATGGTATGTCACCTTTGCCAATGTGAGGGGATTTCCTAAATTGAGCTATTACACATTTCTTTAATTCATCCTAAATTAGCACCACATCCATTTCGGATCATTATTTTCAAAACTAACTAGTGTGTGTGTGGTTTTTACACACACACACACACACACACACACACACACACACACACACACACACACACACACACACACACACACACACACACATATATATATATATATATATATATATATATATATATATATATATATAGGGCCTAATTAATATATATTGCTAAATGTTTTGGCATGTAATGTCAGAATTGTAAGTTATAATGGCTGCCTAAAGCAAAATGAGACATGCTGCCTTGTCAGAACATGAAATCACATAATGGGCTGTTTTAAGTCTCACTAATGTTTAAATCAGAACATTACTAATATGTAAATGTTTGGTGCTTCTGTTTAGATTCATTTGCACTTCTACAGTGGCATCTTTAGTTGTCTTTCTGTATATTATGACTCAGCAGGTCCAGGGCAGTGTCTTTGGGTCAAAGCTCATATTTAGATAGCTTCTATGGGAAAGTACCTTACTTTCTTGTTCTGCATTCAGAACAAATGATTAATCAAATCTCGGTCAACTGAGCAAATTTACTAGTGTTATTCCCTCTATAACAGATTATTCCTTTTCTGGTATTTATTTAGTTTTATTAGTTGAACTGGTCTCTTATTCCACTTTAACTTTCATATGGGAAAATGCTGACTGTATTATTCAAGGGGGAAATTTATATTTAGAATACACGGCATAATTAATCGTGTTCCCTAATGTACACCTGGTGCATTTCCTTTTTTGATTAACCCTTGCATTACACCACCAGGACAAAATTTGTTATAAAGCACATAAGAAAAATACATTTATGCACACAAATAGTATATTTGTATTATTTTATTAATTACATGGCTCATGGGATAATTGATTCAGGTCGGTCAGTTGCAGAATACAGCAGTCAAATATTTTCGAACAAATTTCTCCATTCCTTTCTCATTTTACTCTACTCTTTCTTCTCATGTGATAAAGATATTTAATTATTTATAATATAATATAATATAATATAATATAATATAATATAATATAATATAATATAATATAATATAATATAATATAATATATAGTGCAGTCAAATCGATTATTCATGATTAATCGCTTCTAACATAAAAGTTTGTTTACATTTGTCGAATAAGGTTTTTAAAAACCTAATGGAGATATAATTAATTTTGAGGTTTTATTAAGTGTTAACAATGAGATTATGTGGTTTTTATAATCAATTAGCACTGCTTTTGTCATTTTTTTTACAAAATTTGTCACCAAAAAAGTCATTCGGTTTAACCGACACTCTTGGTTATACCGAATGACGATATTGTCAAACAGTGCTAACAGGCTGATATCTAGCTAACTAACTAACTAGCTGGCAAAAGGACAATCAAACATTTTATATTTAGTACAAGTTTTTAAAATATTACAACATTTTCTATATTTTATAAATGAAATTAATTTTTCCGGACATTCTTTCTCAAAGCAATGACTTCTACACATAATACCATTTTGCACTATGTTGATATATGATGTTATAAAATCATGCCATAATAAAAAAAATATATACATTTATTTCATTTTAAGATATTTTAATCACAAATGAAATGGCTGTATTGGCCTTTGGACGTTAAACCGAATGACGTTTTGACACTTTAAAATCTTTAAAATACTTTATATGTAGCAAAATGTTATTAAAACCTTTTGGATTCAATAAAAAAGATACTGTCTTACATACTTTGGATGTCATATCTTTGTTTTTTATTATTATCAAGGCCTTAGGACAGAAAAAAAATTACCTGTCACGTCATTGACCCATGTATATATTGTTGTATTATATATATATATATATATATATATATATATACATACACACTCCACAAAGATGCGATTTTATGTTAGATGCGATTCACCAATTTGACCTCTATATTATATTATATTATATTATATTATATTATATTATATTATATTATATTATATTATAGTATATTATATTATATTATATTATATTATATTATATTATATTATATTATATTATATTATATTATATTATATTATATTATATTATATTATATTATATTATATTATATTATATTATATTATATTATATTATATTATATTATATTATATTATATTATATTATATTTTTCATTTGTGAAAATTACTGGCTGACTGAACATTATCCATTGTGGCTTTTTCCTGCCTGTGATATATGTGACAGCTATGTCCCATAAGGAAATGTAGTAAAGCTTTCTGTCAGTTTTCAAACCACTATAATATGTCAGTAGAATCATAGCAAGTTAAAGGATAACTTAGCTACTGTAAAGTTCATATGTTTGCACTTCTCTCCTCTGCTCTGTTTTCACTTAAGGTCTTTAGATTTTACACATCCCTCTGAAACACATTTCCACAGTGTGAAATATTCACTGAGGAACAAACTCAGCCTTATCCACCAAATACCGCCCTTCTCTCTGTGCAATAACTCTGTTTATGCAGTCCATGTGTTTACACACACAAACACACTCCCAGAGCAATCATAGTCGGCTAGTACAGTTGCACCACTATGAGTCTTCTGATTGAAATCTCTCACCTCTTTCAAACGTCTTTTAGATCCTCTACATGAACAACTAAGTCCACCATCTGCCATTTGAGCAACTTTATTGCAGTCCAAACCAAAACAAATGAACCAATGATTTCCTGCTGTTCTGGATATGTTTTGTAGAGCCCTGTTTGGCACTGACACACTTATATTCTTACAGCTCTCAACTTCCCGCAATAGTAGGTTCTGAAGAATTTCTAATGAAAATATGCATGTAGAAACCCATTCAGGATCGTATGATGATGACTTCACCCATAAAAAAAAAAAAAGGATGAGATGAACTGAAATGCGTAGATCACTCCTGTGAAAAAGTAGTGTTAAATGTGCAATTTTAGTATACTTCAAATCTTAAATGCATTTTTTTTTTTTAAATATGTACTTGCAGAGAATATAATGAGAATATAATGTTAAGGAAATAAAAGACAACTTAAGTGTACTTAAAGATAGTAAACTTTCATGACTACTACACACTTAAGTACACTTTAAATAAGTGCACTTTGTAATCATGCCAAATTAAAAGTTTACACTTTAAATAATTTTTTAATGTTATCGTGCTTTAAAGAAGCACTTATTTTGATGTGTCAGCCAACAAACTAAAGCATCTGCAAAGTATTTGATTATAAATTTAACTGTAGTATGCAGTTCAATATTACATTTAATATATTTTAAATATATTAAATTGCAAATATTAATACAAATGTAAATACATGACATACACGTTTCAATAGAAATGTCATTAAAGTTTACCATAAATATTTGTCAGTGCATTTGGCAGTACGCATATTTCAATAGTCATATTTCAAAGACAATTGAAGTAATGATCAAATTACATATAAAGAAGTACATAAATCCTACTTAAGTGGGCCAAAAAAGCACTCTAAAGTTAAGCTAATTGCATTTAATTTAAATTTAAACTATAAAACATTTTAATTCAATTGCAATTTACATGCAATTAAGTGTCTAAAATATTTAAAAAAGTGTGGTAAAGTGTAGCATAAAAAAATGTGGATTTCATGGTTCAGTTAGCTTTCTCTCAATGAAACCTTTGGTTAAGACCATTAATATACAAGTCATTTTGTTATGAATCACTACTAAATTCATAGTAGCTCATTATAAAATTGTTGTGGCCATATTGCATCTCTTCTGTGGGAATATTTGGGCCCAGAGCTCACAGACGAGCGCGGTATGGTCCTCAAGACTGGGTGCAGAATCTCTCATTCTAGAGTGAGGTCCTACATTTAACCAGCAGTAGCGCTCCATCTGTCAGCCCTCTCTTTTACTTCTTTTGCTCTCAAAGTTGGAAGTCGGTTTATTGTATAAAACCCACACAGAACAGTTCTTAATGGAAGAAGAGGTTGTTTGCTCACGCTAGGAAGGTGATTTATTTCTTGGTGTATGGTCTTTTTGAAGCATTAGTGTGTCCCTCTGAGTGATTTTACAGCAATCCCCATTGAAGAATGAGGATTGAAGTCCCAATGAAGTCCCAAATAGTAGTATGTTGAAATTAGTATTCCAAAGATACACGGATGGTCTACTTTTTCTGGTTACGGAATCTGAAGTGTGGATCCGTGCATACTTTAACGGCTAATATTACCCACGACCCATTGTGCACTGGACAAGGATTCGATTAGAACTACAAACATGAATAAAACCTGCTGTTAACTAGAGAGGTTTAGATAAAGGGGTTTGAGTGATTAATAATCAGTACACAGCAAAATCTCCAGAGTTAAATCAACTCTGCTCAGAGTACAATTGTCCCTCTCTAAATAGTGTTAAAATAACACTGAAGCAGAGTTAAAGTTAATGAGATAATTAAGCAATTAATTAAGTGATGATTGTGCATTAGTGATGAACACCTGCTGTTAACTAGCAGAATCACTAAAGAAAAGAAAAACACAAGAACAGCCTTATTAATTGCTTAATTATCTCATTAACATTAACTCTGTTTCAGTGTTACTTTAACACTATTTAAAGAGGGATCAAATGTACTCTGAGCAGAGTTGATTTAACTCTGGGGATTTTACTGTGTATGTAACCTGACGAAAAGATATTTATTCAATGTTATCCACATTCTATTTCATCTGCAACCGCATTGTGAACTTGATGATTAATCGGTGACAGGATGCACGTAACTAAGCGACAGAGCTGTCCGTTAAAGACAGTTATGACAAAGTAGTATGTCCCAAAGGTTGTGTATTATACTATGCCTGTTTTTGTGAAGAAAAGTACATTGAGTGTGTAGCAGAATAAGTAGGCTAACTGGAACGCGGCAACATTTATATGAGGGATCCAACTCATAATAGAAACAAAGCTAATGGCCTCAGAGGACTTCCTGTTTTGAACATGAAGAAAAGGGCGTAAGAAGCGGATGTATACTGAAGTCTAGCCTATTCTGCAATCACAAAATTTTCCTCAGTCTAGCTCTAAGAATTTCTAGCAGTAGAAAAACCCAAATGTTGTAAAACTTGCAGAGAGATTCCAGTGATAATGTCAAAATAAGCCCATAAATTAAGTCAAACCTACTCCTGTCCCTCAGGGGTAAAGATGATTGATGGTTAGATTCGAGGAAAAAAAAAAAGAATTAGGAAACTACTCTGTGGCTTACAATATATTTGAAGAGATGAAAAAGCCAAAAGAAAGAACCCTGAGAGTAAAAAAGAGATGGATAATGAAGATACGGATTGGGATAAGGGAGGAAAACTGTAGGCGTGAGAGTCTTGTGTGCGTCACTCGTGGCCTCTTGCTCTCAGGGATGTGCGAGTGTTATCTCTGCACCATCCTGCCTGTCAACATTCCCCACTTTCTGATAACACAGCGACCCTTCCAGCCAACTCCTTTAAAGGAAAAGTATGCACCTAATGAAGGAAACATACCTAACTATTATGGCCCAGATGTTAAACGTGCTTGAACATGATTCCATGAAGTTTTCACGGAGGTGCTGGTGAAATCTACAGTTTAAAAGTATAAATGTGAGCATCATTTCATACTGATTATAACTTGCATTATTAGCCTCGGTAGTGTACTGTAAGGGCATTTGTTTGTACTCAAATCATGTACTCGTGCAGTTCTTTGTTTTGGCATTTGTCTTAATGATTAAGCGTAGAGCCAAAGGATTTATTTTATTACTGGGCATTTTTGAGCACACAATAGCAGTAAGTTAGAGAATTAGGACATGAAAAATCACTCCAACTGGCTGCTGCGTGCTTTTCGGAGTGTAATCATACTTATGCCAGGACATTTCTTGAGCTTTGGTTGTTTTCTAAAAATGTTTGTGAACCAGTGTATCCACCCACATTTTCTTTGTTTGCGTTTCATGTTGAGCAATCTTAGCAGTAAAAGCAACTTTACATAAGCTTGCAGAAATCCATCACAGAGAAGTCACAATTTGATGAGCTGAATAAGCTTTCTTACGAAAGACCTGGAGGCTCATTTCCCGAAAGTTTTGTCATCTTCCTCTTTCATAGATAGGACGTAAACGAGTCTAGTCTGCGGTTTTCCCTAATTTTCTCTCTGTACTTAGCAACCAAATACATTTGATATCTATGACCCCAAAAAAGTGATTATATGCAAACAACTCAAACTCAATGAACACTTCAATCAATCAATAATAAAGGTAATTGTTACACTCTAAAAAAATGCTGGGTTGGGTTGTTTTAACCCAGTGGTTGGGTTAAATGTTTGCCCAACCTGCTGGGTATTTTTATTTAAACCAACTATTATTTAAAAATTGCTATATGGCTAGCTTAAAATGAACCCAAAATAGTTGGGAAATTAAAAAACAGATACAATTAGAGACAAAAGGTGAATGTTTATTAATAAGCTTTAATATTTTATTAATATAAATTTAATAGTTTAATAGTTTATTAATATAAATGTATTAATAAGCAATTTAATAAATGTTTATTGTTTAATATTCATTGAACATTAATAAATGTTAATTTCCAACATACTTTGGGTCAATTTTAATTAAGCAATACAGTAATTTTTAAACAATAGTTGAGTTAAATAAAACTACCCAGCAGGTTGGGCAAACATTTAACCCTACCGCTGGGTTAAAACAACCCAATTGCTGGGTTTGTCCATTTTCAACCCAACTTGGGTTGTTTTTAACCCAGCATTTTTTAGAGTGTACTTTATATTTTACAATTGCAACTTCTCATCATGACTTTATATATCACAGTATTTGACTATTTCTTTAATTCCTGTATGTGTGACTTGTTTCAAAATTGTTACTTTATTGCTTGTAATTGCAGCTTTATTTTCAGTAACTGTGACTTTACATCTCACAACGTAACTGCGTTGTCATAACTGACTAATTCTGTAAATGTGACTTTATATTTCACAATTGCTACTTTATTTTTTCAAAATGGCAACTTCATATATCTCAGTTGCAACATTATTTCCCATAATTGTGACTATATCTCACAATGTGACTTTATTTATAACAATGTTACTTAATATCTCAGTGTTGTTTATTGGTCAAAATTGTGACTTTACAGTATATCTTACAATAGCAGCTTCTTGTAATTATGACTTAATATCTCACAACTTTTTATTATTGCAACTTTATTTCTCGTATTTTGACTTTATATCTCAAAATGTGTTTTTTTTTTCTAAAAAAATTACTTAATATCTCATAGTGTTCCAACCTTATTTCACATAATTGCAACTTTATTCCTTAAAAATGGGTAATTATGACTTTATATGTCACAATATGAATATATCTCTCTTAAAATTTAAGTAAATTAAATGTAATTTAAACTGTACCTGTTTTTTTTTTTTTGTGTGTTTTTTTTACTCTGAAGCGAGAAACAGGTTTCCATACAAAACTTATATAAAGTCAAAACATTCAGTTCATTCAACTCATGTTGTTAAAGTCTACCTAGAAACTTGTAGACTTTCAAAACCATTTTGACTTTCGGTGAAACTTTGCTCTGTGTGCTCAGGAACACACGATAGCTTATCGCATTCACAGCGTAATCACGCATGTGACTGTTTGCCTGTGACGGCGGAGAGTAAATACATCTCTCTGAGAGAAAGCACACCGGCCTACCCCTGTGCAAACGCTAAGCTAAGTGTCAGATTTAGCGTTGGAGTTGCGTGCTGTGCTAAGCCCAAGAGTGCTGCTGTGCAGTCCAAAGGATCACACTTCAAACGGCCCGTGTGGTTTGAGTTTTCACCAGAACATCCCTGGCTCCATGAATGAGACCCTTTCTCAAGGCTTGACTTGTCGGCTCGAGCAGGACGCAGGTGGTGTGTGAACTCAGTGCTTATATCTGAGGAAATCCTCCATAAACCTGCCTTCATCTGACTCTGCTTTAAAAGCCACCAGAATTACCACACCATCTCAGTGACAGAGTTTCGTGAGAGCGAAGGCCCTCAGGTCAACACATAAGTGTGGGTTTCTTTTTTGCTGGACTCTCGGTAACTTGTCAGGCCTGAAATGAATCACTCCCGAGTGGATAAATGTGTGTGGGGATATGTTTAAATGGCTCCATGTGGAAATGCCCTTTTTCATCTGTGATTTATGCACGTCTGAGTCATTCCTTATGAACAAAACTAAGGAATTGCCTTCCCTAGATTTCAAAGGGGCCTTTGAGTGTCAAGGTTGGATCTGAATTTGTTTAAAACACAACAATGGTTTTCACCCTGCTTAAAAACAAAAAACAAAAAACAGATGGCTTAAAAATGGTTTAAACCAGTCTAGGCCGGTTTGCTGATCTCAGCTTGTTTAATAACTGGTCTCCTCAGCTGGTTAATCAGCTGAAAACCACTTTAAACCACCCAACAGACCAGTTTAAACCAGCCAACAGATTATAGCAAACTAGTTCAAGCTGGTTTAAGATGTTTTATTTTAGCAGGGCAAAATGATAGTAGGGTACATCAACAATCAAAGACTTTTCAGATTCTTTTTTTTTTTTCATATCTTATTATTATTTTATACATTGCATGTTTTTATGATATATTATAATTTAGTATTTCTATTATTTTACTTATTTTAGAGGGAGAACCTACCGACTGTTGATTCTCAATACAGAGCTGTTCTTCATATATGACTGAGTGTGATTTATGTTTTCTGTGGGAAGTCCCATAATGTTTTTTGTTGGGCAAAATCTCCTTTACGATCAGTGGAGGGCTTGCATGACAGTTTTGACAGTAATCTCAAAGCACAATGATTCATGCCTTTTTTTTAAGAGCTTTGAACATATGAAAACAAAATTACTCCATTAATAATTCATAAAAAAAAAAGAAAAAAAAAAAAAAGATTTACTCATTTTAATTTCTAGCTGTTACTTCACACCCTTCCACAGCATACCAGTTTAGCACTTTGGGTGTGCCTCACATTGCGTAAGAGTTGTTAATTCAAATGTACTAATGTATAACCATGACATACAACAGGTGCAACCAGTTTCTGTGCCAGGCAAGGAAGTCAGCACTTCAGGAAATGTCCCACTTTCATTTAGTTTCCATTATCACTATGTTATGCAGAGTCACATGTGTGACTCAAAGGTACTATGTTGGATGTTTCCACTTTGGCCAAATTACTTGAATGAAGAAACTAATGAATAAAATGTTGACAACATGTGATCTAACCTTAGTGCTTTAAATCCATCTTTCCATGAGCTCAGCACCCTTATTTACCATCTCATAATGACGCGGGAGTTAATTAAGTTTGGTTTTGCAGAAAACTCTAGTTGACAGTCGTCCCATTTTTTTTATTTTATTTCGGCAGGTATCACTGTTAATGTACTTTTAGAAAAGTGTTGGCAGGGTGATCACTTATACATATATCTAATTATATATATATATATATATATATATATATATATATATATATATATATATATATATATATATATATATATATATATAATAATTTAACACATCCGTCCTGAATAAAAGTATTAATTTCTTTAAAAAAAAAAACTGAAAAAAAAAAAAACCTCACCCCAAACCTTTGAATGGTAGTGTATATTGTTACAAAAGATTAATATTTTAAATAAATGCTGATATTTTTTAAAATTTTTATTCATCCTGAAAAATCCTGAAAAAGTATCACAGTTTAAAAAATTATATTAAGCAGCACAAGTGTTTCCAACATTGATAATAAATCAGCATATTTGAATGATTTCTGGAGGATCATGTGACACTGAAGACTGGAGTAATGATGCTGAAAATTTAGCTTTGCATCACAGAAATAAATTATATTTTAAAGTACATTAAAATAGAAAACGTCTCGGTTACGTATGTAACCCTCGTTCCCTGAAGGAGGGAACGGAGACGTACGTCAGTAGTGACCGACGAATTGGGATATCGCTTAGAGAGCCCTATCATCTTCGTGTAAACTAAAACAAGCCAATGGAATTGGCGTGCGATATTTGCATAATGCGCACCGCCCCCGACAGGTGTATATAAATAGGAAGCAGATGCAATCGCACTCTGTTTTTCGCTGAGGAGACAACTGGTGTCCGCACTACAGCGAGGGTACAGAAACTGTGGCGACGGGACGTACGTCTCCGTTCCCTCCTTCAGGGAACGAGGGTTACATACGTAACCGAGACGTTCCCTTTCAGTCGGTCACGTTCGACGTACGTCAGTAGTGACCGACGAATTGGGATCCCAACTAAAGCGCCACAGTTACGAAACCCCTTCCAGTGCCCAGCGCAAGCTCAGCCGCCCATAGCACCGGCTGGCGGTGAAGGGCGAGCTTACACCGAGAGAGTCTACTGCTGTCTAACCACTACCCACTAAGTAAACTAGACACACTGGGGAAGCGAACCCGTAAGGGACGCTGCGGAAACCACTACCTACCCAATGGGGGGAGGAGTTTACGTGGGAATGCACATATGGACTGGCCCGGAGGGCAGTACGCATATGGAGTCCCTGGGATGGCTCCACCTGGTTGGGGGAGACTCATCTGACAGGTGACAGCAGAGCTGGCTCTGCTAAGGGAAAGACACGGACTCGGCCCGTAGGGAGTTTTAAACCGTGGAAAATACACATATGGGACCGCTCACGTGGGGGTCACGACATATGGGCCCCAGCCAACAGACAGCGTCAGCGACGGATGTAGGCCTGGCATCAGACACTCCGCAATGTCCGAGCCGAAGGGGGAGGCGGAGGAACTCGACAGGGTTCGCCAAGCGGGGAACGCGACTGGAGTGAAAGTATGCACGTATCCGGCCAGAGGCGGGAATGGCATTGCAAGCCGACACTTAGAGTGGGTACAACACGTCTACCGACTAGTGGATGCGAGTACACGCGAGGATACCGGCTCTACACGTAGGCTATAAAACCTAGCGAACGTGTTAGGTGTCGCCCAGCCCGCAGCTCTACAGATATCTGTCAGCGAGGCGCCATGAGCCAGCGCCCAGGAAGAGGCCACCCCTCTGGTGGAGTGGGCTCTCAACCCGAGCGGGCAAGGCACGCCCCTGGGATTCGTACGCCAAGGCGATGGCATCCACTATCCAGTGGGCCATCCTCTGCTTGGAGACAGCCTTTCCCTTCTGCTGGCCTCCGTAACAGATGAAGAGCTGATCTGAGGTCCTAAAGCTTCGCGTTCTGTCCACGTAAACGCGCAGAGCGCGGACGGGACAGAGCAAAGCTAGGGCTGGGTCTGCCTCCTCCGAGGGCAGCGCTTGCAGGTTCACTACCTGATCTCTGAAGGGAGTGGTAGGAACCTTGGGCACGTATCCAGGCCGGGGTCTCAGGATGACGTGAGAAGCACCGGGCCCGAATTCTAGGCACGTTTCGTCGACCGAAAATGCATGCAGATCCCCTACCCTCTTCAGGGAAGCCAATGCAACCAGAAGAACCGTCTTAAGAGACATTAGTTCCAGGTCGACTGATTGCAAAGGTTCGAAGGGATGACCCCGGAGAGCTGTGAGAACCAGGGTCAAATCCCAAGAGGGTACGGAGGAAGGGCGAGGAGGATTCAGTCTCCTGGCCCCCCTCAGGAATCTGACGATCAGATCGTGTTTCCCCAGGGACTTACCCTCAACTGCATGGTGATGTGCGGCAATGGCGGCAACATACACCTTGAGGGTGGAGGGAGACAGCCTTCGCTCCAACCCATCTTGCAGAAAGGAAAGCACGGATCCGACCGAACATGATCGGGGGTCCTCTCGGCGAGAGGCGCACCATTCGACGAACAGGTTCCACTTCAGCGCGTAGAGATTCCTAGTAGAAGGAGCTCTAGCGGAAGTGATGGTGTCTACGACCGCTTGCGGGAGGATCACTCAGAACCTCCGCATCCCGTCCAGGGACCACACGTGGAGGTTCACACAGATCGGGAGGCGGGTGCCACAGGGTGCCCCGTCTCTGAGTCAGGGTGTCCTTCCTCAGAGGAATCGGCCAGGGAGGTGCTGTCACGAGGAGAATGAGGTCTGAGAATCAGGTCCGAGTGGGCCAGTACGGAGCCACTAACAGAACCTGCTCCCCGTCCTCCCTGACCTTGCACATGAATAGTGCGAGAAGGCTCACTGGGGGAAGCGCATGTTTGCGCAGACCCGGGGGCCAGCTGTGTGCCAGGGCATCCGTGCCGGCGTGCCGCCGGTCAGGGAATAAAACCACTGGCGGAGGGCAGTTTCCGGGGAGGCAAACAGGACTACCTGGGCCTCGCCGGGCCGCTGCCAAATCAGCTGGACCGCCTGGGGGTGGAGCCGCCACTCGCCCGCAAGTAGATGCTGCCGTGACAGCTCGTCGGCTGCACGGTTGAGCACACCTGAGACACGAGTGGCCCGAAGGGACCTCAGATCCTTCTGACTCCACAACAAGAGATGGCGGGCGAGTTGCAACATGCGACGGAAGCGTAGACCACCTTGACGGTAGGTGTACGCAACGGCCGCAATGCTTAGTGAGCGGACTAGAACGTGCTTGCCTGACAACAGCTCCTTGAAGCGGGCCAGCGCAAGGCCGAACCGCTAGCAACTCGAGGCAATTGGTATGCCAATGCAGCTGAGGCCCCGTCCAAAGACCTGTCACTGCATGCCCGTTGTGCGTGGCCCCCATCCCGTGGCAGAGACATCTGTGGAGACCACAGCGTGCCTGGACACTCGTTTGGGGGGTACTCCGGCCCACAGAAACGAAGGGGTCCAACCACCGGATAAGGGTGCGACGGCAGCTCGGTGTCACGGGGACACGGAGCGTGCCGCACTGCCACGCCCATCTCGGGACCCGGCCGCGGAGCCAGTGTTGAAGCGGTCTCATATGAAGCAATCCGAGCGGCGTTACCGCGGCTGCAGATGCCATATGCCCCAGGAGCCTCTGAAAATCTTTCAGTGGAGCCGCTGTCCTGCACTTGAGCGAGCTCAGGCAGTTCAACACCGACTGGACGCGCACCTCGGTGAGACGCGCAGTCCGTGCGACCGAGTCTAGCTCGAGACCGAAACAAGAGATCCTCTACCCGGGGGCGAGTTTGCTCTTGTCCCAGTTGACCTGAAGACCCAACCGGTTGGGAGCTACAACCATGTCGGGTAGGACTTTGTACTGACATGCCCGACCCTCGAACGCAGACCAACCTAGGAAGGGTCTGCGTCGAGGCAGAATCGAGACATGAAAGTATGCGTCCTTCAGGTCTATTGCTGCAAACCAATCCTGGGGACGGTCCAGGATTGGCCGTAGCCCACCGCCCTCTTATGGTACAATGAAGTAGGGGCTGTGAAACCCCGACTTCATATCGGCTGGAGGGACCGGCTTGATTGTACCCTTCGCCAGGAGGACAGCAATCTCCACCCGGAGAACAGGAGCACTGTCCAACGACACCGGAGTGAAGTGGACAGCCCTGAAGACCGGGGGACGCCGGGCGAACTGAATCGCATAGCCGAGTCTGATAGTACGAATGAGCCAACTGGACAGGCTGGGGAGCGTGCTCCACGCTTCCAGACACTGAGCCAGCAGGACCAAAGGCACCACAGACGCACCGGGGGTGGGGCAGCAAGGCAGAGAGGGACCCGACCCGGACAGCTTGGGGGCGGCCCGGAGTGGGGTCAGACTCTGCGAGGCAGCAGTGTGCATGGGAGACGGCGCACGGGACGCGGTCTGCACCATCACACTGCCACCTGCTGGCGAATGGGGAGGGAGCTGACAGCAGCGAGGCGGAGCCTGGCACACTGGCAGACACCCCCTGTTGTGACCTGGAGTTTGAGGAAACTGCTCCTTTTGTGGCAAAGTGGGTACCGCTGGACTCCGGAGAGCCAGCGGCGGTAGATGGACAGCCGCCACAAAATCCCCCGCGGCCCTCCTCCGGGGGTGGGAGAGCAGATGGAATACTCTCCCAAAGGGCAGGAACCTTCCGCTCCAGGTCGCCCGTCTCAGGGCCGAGTTTTCCCCGACCGCTTGCCACCTGGCTGGCAGAGACGGGCTGGGCACCACGTCCGCGCCCGGCACCCTGCTGTTTGGCTGGTGTAGGCTGCTGCTTTGCCAACTTAGCAGGGGCGGAGGAAGACGCAGGCGGGCGCCCTCGGCGACGAGCGGGCTGAGGCTGAGCCACGGGCGGCTGGGTGGAGGCAGCAGCGGACCGCCGTGGCATGACATGTCTGATAGCCTCAGCCTGCTTCTGTGCAGCGGAGGACTGTTGGGCACAGCTCTCCACCGCGTCGCCGAAAAGGCCGACCGGAGACACGGGGGAATCCAGGAACCGATGTTTGTCGGTCTCCCTCATGTCTGCCAAGGTCAGCCAGAGGTGGCGTTGCTGGGCTACCAGGTAGACATCGCCTGGCCAACAGAACGCGCTGTCACTTTCGTTGCCCGGAGGGCAAGGTCAGTGGCAGCGCGCAGCTCCCCAAGCAGCTGTTGGTCAGGACCTTCCTGGGGCATCTGCGACAGCGCTTTTGCCTGATAGACCTGCAAAAGGGCCACCGCGTGCAGGGCAGAGGCAGCCTGCCCACAGGCACTGTAAGCTTTCTCAGTCAGACCGGCTGAGAATTCACAGGCCTGGGACGGGAGACGCGGCTCACCGCACCAGCCAGCGGCCGTTGGACACAGCTGCGTCGCAACAGACCGCTCGACTGGCGGGATCTTCGCGTACCCCCTGGCTAGCCCGCCGTCCAGGGAGGTGAAGGCGGACGAGGGACCAGGCCCTGTACGAGCCCCAAGCGGAGCTTGCCAAGACCTGGTCACCTCATCGTGTACTTCCGGGAAGAAAGGCATTGGGGGGGGACGCTGGATTTGACCAGCGTGACCCCCCGCCAAGTACCAATCGTCCAACCGAGATGGGCCGGGACAGGGTGGAGGGTTCCACTCAAGCCCGACGCACAAGGCGGCCCGGGAGAGCACAGCCGTAAGCTCGGGATCCGACTCGGGCAACGCTACCGTCCCGGGCGGCAGCGCGTCCGAATCCTCCCCGAGGACTCAGGCTCACCTTCCGATGCAGCGATCGACATCTGATCCGCCGCCGGCACACCAAAGGTAACGGCTGGACAGTCCGTAGAGGGCCCAGCGGAAACCAACGGTGGCACGATGGGTTGCGGTGCTGATGAGGCGGCAGGGGCCCGAGGAGCGTTTCCGCTCGGCGGGGAAGCCCTGACCGTAATCCTCCGGTCACCCTTCCTATACAGCGCCGTACCGTCATTCCGGTTCCCGGGGCCGGAAAAAACGGTCGTACGCGGCATAGGAGAGGGGACCCCCGCTTCCTGAGACTTCAGGAAGGAGAGTCTCGACCTCAGCATCGCGATAGTCATGTTCCCGCAATGGGAACATGAACCATCCACAAAAGCTGCTTCAGCGTGCAGAATGCCCAAACACGAGATGCAACGATTGTGCCCATCAGCAGGGACCAGGGAACGACCGCACCCATTAACGCACAGACGAAATGACATACTGTCAGGGTTCGTCTGTAAAGCTCTTTTAGAAGGGGAAGTCAACTCACTCGTGCTGAAGCACCCAGGGAGCGACGCGATGTGTCAGGTACACCACTCCCTGACACACCGAGGAACCGGCCCAAATCGCTGCCTCACACACATCTTTTTTGTGTTGCTGTGAAAACAGCAGTTTAGAGCTTATAGCTCGGCTCCTCAGACACTCGCGACCTCGCTGCACGTGCCCTCTTCACCAGCACCAAAGCTCGCTGCAGATCCTCTTCTGAGGCAGTGTTTTAGTAAGAAAAACACACGAAGAAAGGAGTCTTCTAAATAGGACACCAGTGAATGGCTCCGAAGCGAAAGACAGAGTGCGATTGCATCTGCTTCCTATTTATATACACCTGTCGGGGGCGGTGCGCATTATGCAAATATCGCACGCCAATTCCATTGGCTTGTTTTAGTTTACACGAAGATGATAGGGCTCTCTAAGCGATATCCCAATTCGTCGGTCACTACTGACGTACGTCGAACGTGACCGACTGAAAGGGAACCATAATTTTAAATTGTAATAATATTTCACAATATTATTGTTTTTTTCTGTATTTATTATGAAATAAATGCAGCCTTAATGAGCATAAGAGACTTCAATCAAAAACAAAAATAGTAATGTTTCCAAACTTTTGACTTATATTTCCAAACTTTATATATATATATATACATATATATATATATATATATAAAATATGGAACTTTCTCTATATAAGAGATATTCTACTTATATCACATGAAACTGTTTCACAATTTGTATCACTCCATTTGTTCCGTCGGATCTATACTGCCAGCATTTCTCACAGCGAGCGTCAATGATGGAGGACTATCATTTTACTAATACTACTGTTATTATGTCTCAGAATGTAGTTTTAAATGTTTTTCAAGGTGAGAATGTAGTTGTTTAGACCTCAGATATGCGGTTCATATATTCATAGCACATATAGTTTATTTTTACTATTTTTTTCAATAGTCCACCGAAACAATCAATTTAAAATGATTCACGGAAATGAATCAAACTTACCAACTCCATGGCCATTTACTGAAAATTGATGTTAAAGTGTGTCATTTTTGCAACAAATCAGTAATAACATGTGTTTAGGAAACTTGTGCATTGTGATATTCACAATTCTGCTCAATCATCATGAATAACTCATGCATATTCAATGTATCGCTCATCCCCTAGTAAGTACACATTTGTTTTAACCAATAGAAAATAAATGACACGTCACCGGCAGCCTATAGGCCTGCGGTGATGTTTTGACGGCAGGTAGGGCAGTCGCCTGTGCCCTCTGGCTGGGGCTGATCGTGTTGACTCATGTGCAGATGAGTCAGAGTCCTGGTTAGCACACTGACTCATCCTGCAGCTAAAGGAATGTGTTTAACACACACCGCAGCTGCTCCATCCACATCAGCACACGGCTTCGGGAGAATCCCACTCTAACGCTTTCGCTCTAACCTGATCAAATAAAGAAGAAGTGGTTTTTAGTACTAGTAAAACAAAATTAAGAGAAAAGTATGCAAATTTAGTGTGTAACCGATGCTATCTGTGCATTTTATTATTCTCATGCTGCACATAATTAGCATGATGGGAAATGTAGTTCTACTCAATAACAGAAAAAGTTACAATAATGCATTCAAACTACACTGTACAGTCAATATTTGTAATTACAACATGAATGTTATTACTAACAATTCCAAGTAGCTTTAGATCAAGTTCAGATAAGTTCAAAATAAGACTTGGCTGGTCATGTGATCCAAGAAGGAACACAAGGAGGTCAGCCACTTTAGTAGTATAAATCAGCATTATAGGCCACACACTGAAGTTCTCATCTCATGTGAATATTTATTATTCTTGTGTTATTCAGTAGTATTATTCAGGTTTTTATTTGTGAGTGGAAAAACACACACACACACACACACACACAAACTTTTAACCATTAATTGGAGGAAATACAGTAAGGTGTAAGGCTTTGTGCTTGAAGCTTTCCATATATATTCATAGAAAATTAGCCAAAATCATTTGAAAAGTAAGTGTAGGCGATACCAGAGTCTCTCAGACCAAAGTCATTGTGAAAGTCCAGTTGTGGCATCTGGAATTCAGCTGAGCTTTTTTTCATGTGTTTCTCATTTCTTTCACAGTCTATCATCTGGAATCTCTTTTCATTTGTCAGTGAAATATAGCTGGGCGGTGTTGGTCACAGCCTGTTAGTGTGCATGAGGATGAGATGGAGGAGGATATGGACAAATGGATTGCATTTACAATGTGAGCAACTGCCCAAAGCTTTTTACACAGTGCTTAGCATGAGTAATGGGCATTTTGGTGGAACTATGTAAATCTTGAGTCCTCTGCCTCTGGGGCAGAAAGATAGTGTTCAGTAGAAAGATTAGAAATGGGGCTTTGCTTTTTTTTTTTTTTTTTTTAACTATTTTGTACATTGTAAACCCAAGTAAGTTGGAAAAACTCAAAAACATTGAGGCAATTTTTAAGTTAAGAAATTCAAAGTTTAAGTAAGCAGAACTGCAGATTTTTATTTCGTACTCATACATTTAATTTGTAAAATGTTTGAGTACATTAATTCATACATTTAACCTAAAATTATCACGAAACCTCAATGTAAACATTTTTATTAGTGTAAACTACAAGAAGCTAATTCAGAAAATGCTAACATGCTAATTTGCTAACATTTTAACAATAACAATATAGCATTTGCTAAATGAGTACAGCAATAAAACGCATAACTTACTCTCAAACGAAACCTTATGCACCATAATGCTAACTCTCCAAAAACCCACATTAACAGAGACTCTTTTAAATTAGCATATCAAAACATTAATCACTACTAAATCTCCCACTTAACATTAATCTTGCAAAATAGTATTATATATAACACTTAATTTTGGCATTTACTCTTCCTTTTGAGTGCCATAGGCAAAGCATGCTGGGAAAATAGAAACCCCAGCCCAGTTTCAGTTAAACTTAAGATCGTCTAAATTAAAAGAAATAAGTTCATAAAACTCAAAACAATGAAATGTTCAGTTTTCTTACATTTTTTTTTTTAAATTACCTTTCAGGTTGTGTGTAACACAGCTCTAAGTGAATGAAAACCTCCTGCAAAATTTTAATCATCTGACTAATCACTGAAGCATCACGCAAACGAGGGGTTTGGAAAAATGTATTGTTGAGCGAATCGTTTGGGAGTCGTTGAGCAAATAAGGTAAAAATAAATGCATATTATAAGCGTTTTTGTCCTTGCATGCTTTTAAACCTGTTGTTGGTGACTTTCAAAACTAAAATAGAAACCTTTCAAATTTTGAAGCACTTTAAAATATATCAGTTCTGTGAACTTGAAAGAAAAAGAAAGTGCGTAATACTCATAAAAGTTAATTTGACTGAACTATTTTGTTTAATTTAAGTTTGTCCTAAAACCAGTTAATTATTTGGAGCATTAGTGACGGTACAATGGATATAGAAGAAAAAAAAGAAGAAAAAAAAGAAAAGAAGAAAGAAATGTGTTTTCAACAGCTTTTTCCAAACAATAATGGATCTTCTGGATAGCTGAAGCTAAATTCCGCTATATTTCTGTTTCACCAGGAAGCTCAGGTGGAACACCTATGATTCATTTTTTGGTTTTATGCAAGCATTTTAGCTGGTTTTTACAGCTACATTTCCCCTCTGGTCTCCATCTAGTATTATTGTCTGATTTCAGAGGCTTTTTTTTTGTAGTGCATAAAAAAATAAATAAATCAAATGCCATACAATTTTGTAAATGGTGGCACATCAGCTAATTTTCCATGTGTAAGCACAGGATTGTGCAACAGGATGTAGAATCTCAGTGCATGGGAACGCATTGTTCCAGAGGCCCACAGTGTCCCAGGAATTTCCAAAGAAGTTCTCCAGGCAAACTCGCATTTTGTGCGCTTCCATGGAAAATTGTTTGTAAGGACCAAATCAAAGTGATGGTTAGAGCAAACTGCTGATTTAAGGAGAAATTCAAAGGAAGTAAAAAATTGTAGAGAGGTCTAGAATTTACCAGGAAGAACGTAGTTAAACACATCCGGAGCTGTAGATTCCAGATCACATGTTGCATTTTGGTGTCTTTAGATGATATCTGTGTTTTTGAAAGCCAGTTTCCTAATGTAAGTATTTACAGTAGAGCACTTTTGAACCTGACTAGTTTTATCATAGTTTGTCTCCCATTGTTTTGCCAAGTTTGTACAAAAGTCATGTTTTATAAGCAAACATCTCACACAGGGTCTAAAAAAATTTCACTTCAACAATGTTGTAAACAACCCAGCAGTGAATCACAACTCCGTGAAGTTGGCACCCCATAAAGCGAAATAATCCCCAAAAATATGTCATTCGTTTGTGCTACGTTTGTGCTGATTTGTGCCGCAAAAACGAACGTTTGTGCTGGTTTGGTGTTTGAGATATTAAGCATTATTTTTTTGGTCGTGTGACGTCATTCTCCACCCCATGTCGTTCAAATCGCTTCAAACCGGTGCCATTCGTTTGTGCTCGATTTGTGCTGGTTTGTGCCGTTAAAACAAACACTGTATCTGTTCTCCTTCCACAGATATAACTAATTTAATTCGGGAGCTGTGACGTCATTCTCCACCCCACTTCGTCTAAATCGCACGAAACTGGTGTCGTTCGTTTGTGCTCGATTTGTGCTGGTTTGTGCCGTTAAAACAAACACTGTAACTGTTTTCCTTCCACAGATATAACGGATATAATTCGCGAGCTGTGACGTCATTCTCCACCCCACTTCGTCTAAATCGCACGAAACTGGTGTCGTTCGTTTGTGCTCGATTTGTGCTGGTTTGTGCCGTTAAAACAAACACTATCTGTTCTCCCTTCCACAGATATAACAAATATAATTCGGGAGCTGTGACGTCATTCTCCACCCCAATTCGTCTAAATCGCACGAAACTGGTGCCATTCGTTTGTGCTCGATTTGTCCTGGTTTGTGCCGTTAAAACAAACACTGTATCTAAGACCTCTTCCTAAATAGAACGAAAAAAATGTTTTATGAACAGTTAGGCTATGTAGCCTAACTCTCCACACCCCATGCCATCCAAATTGCTCCAACCCGGTATTGTTCGTTTGTGCTCGATTTGTGCCGTTAAAAGAATCCCTAAATGATGACTTTTTGACTTAAAAATAAAAAATAAAATAAAAACCAAATCATTTCCACCCCATGTCTTCTTAAATCTTTACAAAATGGTGCTGTTCGTTTGTGCTCAGTTTGTGCCGTTAAAAAAAAAAAAAGCAACAATGACAATCTTAAATATAAAGTTGGCCTAACGAAAAATGTTTTTTACATTCAGTTTGCTTAAAACCGGTGCCCCCCACATGCTCCAAATTTGCTCGAAATCGTTTGTGTCGGTAACAGGTTTCGTTTGTGCTGCTTTGGTTTTTAAAATATAAAAAAAAAAAATGTATAGGTCATTTTCAGGTCACTCAGCCCCCCCACATGCTCCAAATTTGGCCAAAACTGTCTCATTTGTTTGTGCTGGTTTGTGCCGGCGAAATTTTCGTTTGTGCTGCTTCGGTTTTTAAAATGTAAGACATTGAATTACAGGCATTAACTCACTAGCCTGAATGAAGAATCAGAAAAGCTTAATAGCCTAAATAATCTATTTTAAGTCTTCAAGTAAAAGGTTAAATAAATGTTTACTTTTAGCCTAACTTTACACTTGTAAAATATTTAGCCAAAAACGAAAAAAGATTGAATAAAAAACATCGGACTCTTTTCTCTCATAATATGTAAAAACAAACAAAGAAACAAACAAAAACAAGAATAACAGTTTCATATTTCAAAGAAATATGGAATCATCATAGAAAATACTACTCCCGGTACACAAATCATCATACACAAATCAAACTCAGCATGTCTTGCATGTCCCATCACGCAGTTCATCTGATGTAGGCTACAGCTCTGTATATTAGTTACAATTTTTCTATTTGGTTGTTTCATATATTTCTTGCTACTGTAGCTGTCTCGTGCAGAGCACAACAACACACTTCTCTGTCCGCGGAGGCGCCGGCGCGATCCCTTCCATTGTTTTCTGATATTTTGGGTTTTTCCAATGAAACACAAATTGTTATTTATAAAAAATAAAAAATCTTCTTGTAATAGTGAGTGAAACATGTTGCATCATGGAGGTTTTAAAACCAATTATTTTAAATAAAAATTTCCTCAATGTTGTTTTAGACCACATATAGCCAAAATGAGTATTTTAGGGGCCGCCCACACATTCGAAACAAATTTAAATAAAGCATTTTTTTTTCGACGTAGGCTAATTAATTGAACGAATTACACGTACAGATGCTGCACAACTTTCCGTTTCTGACACGCGCTTGTCACTGAAAAGGAGGAAAGCAGAGACTTAATTTGAAATCACATTGCTCCTAAGTGATTTCAGTGTCATTCAATTCAATCAATGTCTAATATTTATAAACCGAAGCAGCAAATAAAACTTTTATCGGCACAAACAATTGCGACTGTTTGGTGAATGAGCTATAAATGACATACAATTTGATTTGCAGCCTGATTATTATCGAAATATAGTCTAACAGTCAATCTAAACATCTAAACATAAAGTAGTCTAATCTAAACACCTTGGCCTAATTAACTGGTTCCAGCCAAGAAGGGAAAAACAAGGACTCAAAATCATATGAATTAATTTATAAACAACACTAATTTTATCCGTTAACTCGTTCTATTTAATGTAACAATTGCAATTCACTTTATACAGTGTATTTGTTTTTTTTTTCTTCATTATTATTGTTTTATTTAAAGAAAATTGCCTTCGCCATAGGCTACTTTACATGGACAGTGATTAAAGTCTGTGTTTGTTTGAAAGGTGAATTGCAGTTAGATGATGAAATAATCTGAGCATAAGCAGTTCCACAAGAGGCCTGTTAGTTGCAGCGTTTTATCTTTGTCCGCGGAAGATGCGAATCGATGTGTTCAAATGTTACACACGCGTTCCTCTGGGTTTCTTGATTGCACAATAATTAATAAAAGAATTCCCTTCTCTGACGTGCCAAACAAATTTTAAATTAACCTGTAAATTACCCTGCACACATGACTTTTTTAGTCTCAGTGCATACATCTTTTCCGTATGCAGACCTTTATGCATTGTTTAATGTTTTTGAAGGGCGCAGAAAGACGTTAAACATGTATTTGAAAATTTACCATGCAATGGTATTGTATTTTATTATAATTATTTATTCAAATATCTGTCCCAGTGCTATAGCACAGCATAGAACACGCCTGGTTCCAGAAGTAGTCAGGTAACATGTAGGCCTAAGTGGTTGTGACAATATCTGGCACAAATTTAGTCCATTTAAGAAGGGGTCTTCGTACTTTTCAACGGCACAAACCTGGACAAACGAACAGCACCATTTTGGAACGATTTAAGATGACGGGGAGGAGATTTTTTTTTATTATTAGGCCTAATATATATATATATATTAAAAAAAAAAAAAAAAAAAAGGGGGTAATCAATTACAGGGATTCTTTTAACGGCACAAACCGGCACAAACGAACAATACCGTGTTGGAGCAATATGGATGGCATGGGGTGTGGAGAGTTAGGCTACATAACTGTTAATAAAACATTTTTTCGTTATATTTAAGAAGAGGTCTTTGATACGGTGTTTGTTTTAACGGCACAAACCAGCACAAATCGAACGAATGGTACCAGTTTGAAGCGATTTGACCGACATGGGGTGGACGTCACAGCTCCCAAATTATATTTGTTATATCTGTGGAAGGAAAACAGATACAGTGTTTGTTTTAACGGCACAAACCAGCACAAATCGAGCACAAACGAACGACACCAGTTTCGTGCGATTTAGACGAAGTGGGGTGGAGAATGACGTCACAGCTCCCGAATTATATTTGTTATATCTGTGGAAGGAAAACAGTTACAGTGTTTGTTTTAACGGCACAAACCAGCACAAATCGAGCACAAACGAACGACACCAGTTTCGTGCGATTTAGACGAAGTGGGGTGGAGAATGACGTCACAGCTCCCGAATTATATTTGTTATATCTGTGGAAGGAAAACAGTTACAGTGTTTGTTTTAGCGGCACAAACCAGCACAAATCGAGAACAAACGAATGGCACCGGTTTGAAGCGATTTGAACGACATGGGGTGGAGAATGACGTCACACGACCAAAAAAATAATGCTTAATATCTCAAACACCAAACCAGCACAAACGTTCGTTTTTGCGGCACAAATCAGCACAAACGTAGCACAAACGAATGACATATTTTTGGGGATTATTTCGCTTTATGGGGTGCCAACTTCACGGAGGTGTGAATCACTGTGTACTATTGTGTAATGTTTGAGTGTACAAGTACATTATCTTATGATCTGACTCATTCTCCATGAACAGGTTCTCCTCTGCAACATAACACAGCTTCATCTGTAATCAGAGTAAATAAATCATAGTATTCATGAAATGCAACAGCATATTTTATACTGGACCAATGTAACTTGTCAAGTACCAATATATATATATATATATATATATATATATATATATATATATATATATATATATATATATATATATATATATATAATATTAATAATAATATTATTTATTTATTTATTTTTTTAAAACTGACTCTTTGCTGTTTTTCAGAGAGTTTAATTTTGCATGGAACTGCATGGAAACTAACTGGGTCAGTTTGACCCCTAACACCATCATAGGCACAAAATTGATGTAGACTTTCCAAAACAGACAATAATTCACCACACAAAACATTGTGGTTGACAGAAACCATGTGTATCTTCACTGCAACTTTTACCCTGCATAGTTTTAGTTTTTTGAGGATGAGGGCATGTCACACAGTCTTGTTGGCATCTGTCCAATTTGGCTTTAGTTTCTCTCAAGGGACACTTCTAAGTTAGGTTGGATGTCAGCGACAAAAGTTCACCCGAAAATGAAAATTCTGTCATTAATTACTCACCCTCATGTCGTTCCACACCCATAAGACATTTGTTTATCTTCAGAACACAAATTAAGATATTTTGAGTGAAATCTGAGATCTTTTTTTCCCTCCATTGACAGTCTACGCAACTACCACTTTCAAGCTCCAGAAAGGTAGTAAAGACATCATTAAAGTAATCCATGTGACTCCAGTGGTTTAAAATTAATTTTATGAAGCGACACGAGTGCTTTGTTTGCCCCCCCCCCAAAAAAAAAAATTTATCACTTTGATTACAAAATATTAAAATCCAACGTTCACGCAACAATGGCTGCTCTTGCGTCAACACGACACACGTGTTGTCGGTGCTCTCATTAACGGTAAATTATCTTTTTTTGGGCAAACAAAGCACTCGTGTCACTTCATTAAATTAATTTTAAACCACTGGAGTCACATGGATTACTTTAATGATGTCTTTACTATCTATCGATTATATTTTTGGATAAAAATGAAAAATCTAACAAATTATTATTATTATTATTATTATTTTTAATTATTTAAAAAAATATATATTTATTTTTTATTAATTATTTATTTAAAAAAAAATGTTATTCCACATCCTGCCCAATGCTGTTACATTCTAAACCTAAACACAACTGATTGCTAACTATTATAAAGCAGAAATTAAAATGACTAAATAAATAAATAAATAAATAAATAAACAAAAACACAAAATGTTAACTTGTACGAGGTATGACCATCATAGTAATGTGTTAGCAAATATTAACAACGATTTGCAGCAGACAGGCAACAATGTTTATATGGTTTTGTTTTGGAATCCTTTATTTATTAGTTTGCTTTGTTTTCTATTTTGGTTTGGTTTTGTTTATGTGTTATGTTTTACCATGATCACAACCGATTGTTCAGCGTCGTCATGGAGGCAGAGGACTGACTATATCCTGTCTCTCAGCATTCCTCCACAGATTAGCAGTGATCCAGTTTAGTTCTCTATGCTCTTCTGTCACGCAGACAAAAGAAAAATAGTGGCGAAACAAACCACATGAGTGGAGTACTGTACCTTTTTAGCATTCAGACGAATGTTTTCAAACATTTCGCAGTCTAAGTTTCGGCTGAGGCAGCAAAAAGTTAATGAAAACAAGATAACAGTGTGACATCATAGAACATCATAATTTAATTCAAAGTTCAAAGTCCCAGACTATATAAATCTAAAACATAAAACGAACATCAGGAGGACAGTAAACAGGTAGATGTTTTCGAAATGCTATGAGTTGTAAAGTCTATATCAGTCAGCACACACAAAATGTGCCAAACCACAATGACACACAGTCACATGAGGCGAATGAGGAAGCACAGGCCGCGGTTAGTCACACTTCATCCGTACTTCACTTAATGCCATACACACATCTTAAAAGCTTCTCATCCAACAGCATGCAGCAGATTTGAGAATCTTTGTATGATATCCTTTATTATTTTTCTTGCTCATGTATTAGTGCTCTTTATTAAACTCATCAACAATATAGTGCAAAAGCTTTTCATTTTATGACAATATGCAGCCTGTGTGGTCAATCAAATATTTGAGGAAATGTTTTGTCAGTAATGTGACTGTGCACATGATAACTGGGATCTTCAGCCAATGTTGGACTTTTTTTTTTATTTATTTTTTTTTGCTTTATAAAGCTGCTGTGGTCAAAGGTACTACAAATATTTGCAAAGTCATACTTTTTGAGGCAATATCAATGGCACATTATATACCCAAATACTACATTATATTTAAGGAAATTTCAATTATATTTGATACCCCATCAACTTGACAAAAACACCTCAAAATGAATAAAAAAAAGACCCCCAAATTAAAAATCTGTCAATATTTACTCGCCATTCAAACAATTCATATTTTTCTGTGAAACACTAAAGTAGAAAAATCTTGCATCTTTGGGAACATCTTTCAATCATTAAAATTGATAGATAGATAGATAGATAGATAGATAGATAGATAGATAGATAGATAGATAGATAGATAGATAGATAGATAGATAGATAGATAGATAGATAGATAGATAGATACATACATACATACATACATAGATACATACATAGATACATACATAGATAGCACAACAACATAGCATAGCATACATGCTATGCTATTTGTACTCTACACATTCCAAGTCTTCCGAAGCAATGTTTTGGTTTGTTTCCCACACAAAGTTACTTCATAACACTTGGAATATAGCTTAAAAGTCGTATGGACAACTGTTATGGAGGTTTTCTGACCTCTTTGAAGCTTAATAGCTCCAAACATGAATGACAATGGCTTCATTAACGTCACAATTTACAAATAAACAGTTCAGAGGGGAGGGTGACTGGAGGATGGTTAAATGTCACGACAAAACTGACAAACTGCTATTATATAACCATGTCCTCATTTTAAACCAATGTTGCCCATTGTTGCGCATTATTTGTATATTTTCCATAGCAACACTATTCACTTATGTTTGTATTTCCTCCATGTCCAAAGCCTATTTGTCCTGATTACTCATTGCATTGAAACAACATGTAATATTTTACTTTAATAACTTATGCTCTTTGTCACTTCTGTCTTCTGACCCATTTTTTTTTTTTTATCTGCAGATTAATCTGTCTTTTGATGCAAGAATTAATAGCGGGAAATGGGTGTGTTATTGTAATGCAGCTAAAGTTTACTGTCATGTCTGATTCACTAGATTATTGAGCTGCAGTTATGACATCAGAAACGCATGTTAGAAGGTGGTAAAATGGCCAGTTGTAAGTTTAAGGTTTTAAAACAGGAAGTGAGAAGTAATTTTAGGCCTTACAAAACATTGCTTAACGAAACTTTCTCCTGAATCAGCTTCAAAACAGCTGATGTTGGTGTAGCTCTACCACTTTAAATTCATGTCAGCAGTAAAGATAATTTTAAGATATAAGGATATGAGGAACTCTATTACTCAACTATGACTAATATTTAATTACAATTTCAAACAAACAACAGCTTCTAAGATCTTGAATTTAGGCACGTAGCCTCTTTCATGGAAAAAAATGTGAATAACCATAGTAGACTGAAAGGTAGAGTTTGATATAAAACTAGTTATTTTTTGACACTTTGATGGAAATTTTACTGTACCTCCCACATTAGGATGGAAACAATGGTGCTATTATGTTACTCATAATATCTTCTTCTTTGCAAGAATACATATTCATGCATCAACGTGTATTTTAGGATATAATGCAATTTTAATATATGAAGTCTAGTCTAAAACCTGGCACTTGCTCTTAGAAGAAAAGGTTCTAAATAGAATCTTGAAAGGATCCGTCATATGGAATCATTTTGAGGTTCCCATCATGGGATCATTTTATGGATTTAGTTTTAATTAATTAATTTTGTTTGTTTTAATTCACATATTTTTAATTTAAGTTAATTGTATGACCTACAGCTCGTAAACACTTTATCAGTAGAAAAAATGGAAAAAGAAGCTTCTTATAAAAAGCTTTTTGCCATAAAGAGCTCTTTAAAACTAAGAACCCTAGGGTTCTATATAGAACCTCACTTAACCTTTTTTTTCCCATAAGTATGCAGCAAAATAAGCATTTTAAGTCACTGTTGACCTTTGTAGTACATAAAAAAAAAATCTAAAATACTGTCATGCTTTTCTTAAAATAGCTCAATAAAAACAGGAAGTGTGTTTGCGTAGAGCTTGTTACCTCACAGAAAAAATACCCCTCTCTACATTTTATTGTGAATGCAAAATTAAAATGAGATTTGTACAAAGCGTAGAGAGAGGAAAGACAAAGTCAAAGATCAACTGAAAGTATATCTTAATATATGATCTTCTGAAGGTGGACTTTATACTACTAGACCATGAAGTTGACTCACTTTAGCTTATAAAGGTCTCACTGTCTAAAGGCATAGATTACTACAGATTCAAAAGACTGAGATTTAAAGGGGACAGTTCATCAAAATTTAAATTCTGCCATTTACTTACTCTCATGCAGAGTTGTAAAGAGTACCTTTAAACCATACTTGAGTAAAAGTACAGATATCACAGCGAAAATGACTCCATTACAAGTTACACGTCACCAATTCCAATATGACTTGAGTAAAAGTCTTAAGGTGATGAGACACAGGGCAACTTTTTGAGCAATGTTGCTCAATGTCATTGAGTGATGATGCTTGGGCAGTTTCCCATTGAGAATCTGGATACTTCTGGATCGAAATCTATTTCCCATTTCCCATTTCTCAATGGGAAATTGCCCAAGCATCATTGCTCAAAAAGTTGCCCCGTGGTATCATCACCTTTAGAGTATCTGATTTTAACACTATTTTACTTGTGCTGAAAGTAGGCTTAAAGATGCACTAGTCCTCAACACCAAAGAGACATGCCTGTGAAAAAACAAGAAATGGTTGATTTGTGAGGAGAACAATCACATGTTTATTTTCTAAATTCGAAATAAAACTGAAACAAATTGTTGACAGAACAATCCTCAACTCATGTATGAAACACCTGCGATTCAGCAACTACCCGCTAATACATTCACATTCAAGTAATGGCTTGTTTCCACTTAGCGTTACGGTTCAGTACAGTTCAGTACGGTATGCAATGTTTGCCGTTTCCATTGTCAGAAGTTGTGAATGGTACCCTAATTCCGAACTATACCGTACCACTTTTTTGGGACCCTTCCGCAGGGGTACCTAGCACAACAGTACCAATAGTACCGGTACCAAAAGGGTGGAACTACACTCACTGCAAAACGCTGATTGGTTGACAGAGAATCGTCACTTGGGCGCGCTACAAGGTGAATGACAACACAATACCGTTGCAACACTATGTATTTTTTGGCTGTTTTTCCTTTTGCAGCCTTCAGCCTTTGCTCAAACAAAGCTGCTGTATGTCCTCCATCGTTTTTTACCGTCACTTTCTTCTTTACGCGAGAATGTCATCGATCGCTACTTTCTGGCATACACCACGCCTATCAAACCGTACCACTTGGTGGAAATGAGCGAAAAAGTAGCCTTGTAGACAAGGTTGGACGAGTAAGGGCAAAACGCACAAGATATTGTATCTTCAATGCCCTGTAGATGGCGATGTAACTTCTTCTGTAGCAGAAATAAGCTGTAGCAGAAAAAGTTAGGTGCCATGAAAAATGTAACAAGTAATTTCATTACTCATCACAAATGTAATGGAGTAATGAGTACATATACTTATTAAAAAAGTCTGATACTTAGTAAAACTACAAAGTAGCCAAAAAGATACTTAAAGGTGCGGTCCGTAAGTTTTGCAACCATCTCTATTTAAAACCTGAAATTGCAGTTATTTTTGGAATTATCATTTTTACGTGAGTTGTGCATCGGCACGGCTTCTCAGATGTTTGCTGGGACTCATTCTTTCTGTTTAAAGATGTGACGCAATGACACAAAGACGAACAGCTACATGCTCAAATTTCCCGTGGAAACCCACCAGTACCGATTTTATTATAAAACATTATTGCAAGCTTACTGTTGTGAATCGGGATAAGGTATAGTTTTGAACACTGGCTGGTTAAGTACTTGCTCAAAAATAGATTTTGGATCATTTTTAACCAAAAAAAGTTGAAGACAGCAGCTTTAAGTACAGTAACTAATTACATTCACTCAAATACTTTACACCACTGCTCTCATGTTGTCACAAATAGCATTCAATTAAAGTCAAAACACCATTGGACCCCACTGACTTTCTTTGTTTGGACAAAAAAACATGTTTGGAATGAAATGAGGGGGAGTACATGATGTCAATGTATTCATATTTGAGTGTTCCTTTTAAATGTTCTATTTATTGCATTTCTATTAGGCCCACTCAGTTTACTTGCTTTAATGTCAGTGTTTGGCCTTTCTGATATAGATCAATTTTCAGCGGTATCTTTTCATCTCCTGCCTATATTGTTTCGTAATGCTATCAGAATGTTCTTCTGAATCAAACGTTGCTGTGTAATATAAACATTTGAATAAAAACGCATTTGAAACACCTGCGCAATCTTAGCATGGCTGGCCAGAGTGTTTCTTCCTGTGGAAATCGGAGTCTAATTCATAGCTGTGTTATGCTGAGCTCTTGACCCACCCACGTCATGGTCTCTCCACACACAGTGGTGTGAAGATCACGCTGCACACAAAGCGCTGACCACAGCATCCTGCGCCCATTGTTGTGTGCTGGCTGCAGAGTGTGTGAGCGGCGCGGAGGAGGGACTGCAGCGTCTCAAGATCTGAAAATAACTCACAGTGGGTGCACTGGTTTTTCCTTGACCGAACATTCAGTGACCTTCCAGATGACATAGGAAGGTTTATATTGCAGATTGAAGTTACTGATTATCTCACCCTCCTGTCATTAAAACCAAAGTAGGCCATAAAGGGATCAGCAGTACACATGTCAGTAGGGCATATGGTGTATGAATGCAGAAGGTTAGGTGTTTGTTTAAATAAAATGTTAGTGTTACTCATTCTAGTGTTTGCGCTACAAAACCACAGAGAACACCCTACCAACCACTTAATAACATGCTAAAAACATACTGCATAATAACGATTAATCGCATCTAACATAATATGTAATATATATATATGGTCCAGTTCTGATACTCACATGTCCACTGTTGGTGCTTTTGGCAGTGGATGGGGGCACCCTGACTGATCTGTGGCTATGCAGCCCCATACGCTACAAACTGTGATGCACTGTGTATTCTGGCACCTTTCTATCAGAACCAGCATTAACTTCTTGAGCAATTTGAGCTACTGTAACTCGTCTGTTGGATCGGACCACACGGGCCAGCCTTTGCTCCCCTCTTGGCCATGACCCTGTCGCCAGTTCACCATTGTTCGTTCCTTGGACCACTTTTGATAGATACTGACCACTGCAGACCGGGAACACCCCGACAAGAGCTGCAGTTTTGGAGATGCTCTGACCCAGTCATCTAGCCATCACAATTCGGCCCTTGTCAAACTCGCTCAAATCCTTACGCTTGCCCATTTTTCCTGCTTCTAACACATCAACTTTGAGGACTAAATCAGCGTTAGGGGCCGTTCACATATCGCGTCTAAAAACGCGTGGCGACCGCATTGTTTCCATTATGAGCTTGCCTGCCTTGCGGCTACATTTAAAATAATGAATTTGAGCGCGCAAGAGACGCGATATGTGAACGGCCCCTTATTCACTTCACCTGTCAGTGAGAGCCCGATCACACGAAAATGCGTATCAATAGTACGAGTTTGTAATCTCGTAGAACATATACGGCAAAATGAGTTTTGGCGTGCTTATGGTACGCAGTTTTTCGCATGCATATGATACGCACTTTATGGCGTATTATACGTACGAACACCCCACTCCCCCACCCCCATCCTAACCAAGAGCGTATCATATACACGCCATAAAGTGCATATCATATGCACGCGAAAAACTGCGTACCATAAGCACGGCAAAACTCATTTTGGCGTATATATTCTACGAGATTACAAACTCGTACTATTGATACGCATTCTCATGTGATCGTGTTGGTCAGTGACAATATATATGTAAATATATATATCAGTAAAAAAAAAAAAAAAAATATATAGATATATATATATATATATATATATATATATATGTATATATATATATATATATATGTATGTATATATATATATATATATATATATATATATATATATATATATATATATATATATATATATATATATATATATATATATATATATATATATATATATATATATATATATATATATATGTATCTATATATATATATATATATATCTGTATGTATATATATATATATATATATATATATATATATATATACAAACAAACATATATTCTGTAAACTAATTTTTACGTTAAATGCGATTTATCACGATTAATCAATTTTTACAGCACATCCAACAACATTCTATTATCAACTTTGACGGTCCTATGTGAAAAAGTATGATTGTATGTTAAATGAAAGTATAATACAATGGAAAACATTCTATGGTCAGGTACTGGAATTTAAACTGAGAATTTACTCAACCCACAGTATTATGAAATGATCATGATTAAACAGAACTGAAATATCTTTGGCTAAAATAAACTCTCTTTTCTTTCACACTTTCACCAGTTCATTTATTTTGTCTGCTAGCAGTATCAAACAGTGAATCATAAGAGAATCATTGTCATTTTTTCATAAGTTGTGATAATTTCCATCACAGTATCTTTCCATCACAGGTTAAATTCCGTATTGTGTTTAATAACATTCTATGATTGAAATGACAGTGGTGGAAATTACATCTGGATGATAACACTAAAAATGGATAATGACTTTAACTCACTAAAGCTAATTTCATAGATAATATTTCATTTATTTTAAATACATACAATGACTATGCATGAATGTTTTTGTAGCATCAGTTATATCTAAATTACTATTTCCAGTAAGGAAGTATGTGTTATTCCAATGTCCCTCTGTTCATCAAATATTTTGTCCACCAAAAAAGGAAATGTGAGACTTTCTCTGGAAAGGACTGCACAGGAACTATCGTGGCAGTTTCCTTCTTCTCTTGTCCAAGTTAAAATATGAATAACACTGTCTGATTTCTGATATTTACTGCAATAGTTTAAAGGGACATTCCCTCATTAAAAATGAACTTTTGAAAAAAAATATGTTCACTCACAAAGACTACACAAAGAGTTATGTCAGTAGCATAATAATTAAAAGCTATTTTATTTTATATGGGGCATAACCAGCCAAATATTACTGACTTTATCTCAGTGGTTCCCAAAATGGGGGGTGCTGCAAGGCTAAGGGATAGTGTACAATCAGAAGATTGTTATGCAAAAGAAACCTCTTCAGGGTGATACAAGACCCCACTGAGTAATTATCCCAACTATTATGCAGCTATACTTGCCAAATAATAAATATTAATTTTACAAATTTTATTACCACGAAATGATGCGCAGTGCCAGCTTGAGCGGTCTGGTTTTAGTTGTTTAGTGGTTGTCGTCATGCAATAACAGACCACTAGATGGTGCGATTGAAGATTGGGGATTGAGTATTTCAGGGAGCTGTGTAAACATATAAATGAATGATGCATGGTTCCGCACTAAGCATGGACAAATTTATGAAAGGACTGTCAGTGCCAGGTAAACATAAAGCAGATGATGAATCTACAAATTAACAAATACCAAAACATGTCTACAACCCATTATAATCAGTGATGCTGTCAACTGGATGTGGCGCAACAAGACAAATCCCTGACAGTAAACTGATGCCCGGTTCGATTTATGACGGACTGCAGCACTCTGACACAAAGTACGTGGATTTGCAATGTTTGCTTTGTCGCTTCCAGTAGACAGCCTCAAGCTGTTAGGCGAGGTGCGGCCATAGCGTCCGGCGAAAAGGCAAGAAAAAATGATGATGAGGCATATCTCGCTCTCGTATTCACCGGTACAATGGTGGGTAATGAAGAGATACCACTGTGTGTTGCATGCCTCAAACTATTTGCTTCTGTCAATATGAAGCAGAACAAGTTAAGACTCCACCTAGGCCCTGTTTACATCTGGTATTAAAGGAACACTCCACTTTTTTTGAAAATAGGCTCATTTTCCAACTCCCCTAGAGTTAAACAGTTGAGTTTTACCGTTTTCGAATCCATTCAGCCGATCTCCAGGTCAGGCGGTACCACTTTTAGCATAGCTTAGCATAGTTCATTGAATCTGATTAGACCGTTAGCATCTCGTTCAAAAATGATCAAAGAGTTTCGATATTTTTCCTATTTAAAACTTGACTCTTCTGTAGTTACATCGTGTACTAAGACTGCCGGAAAATGAAAATACGATTTTCTAGGCTGATATGGCTAGGAACTATACTCTCATTCAGGCGTAATAATCAAGGAACTTTGCTGCTGTACCATGAGTGCAGCAGGCGCAATGATATTATGCTCTCATGGTACGGCAGCAAAGTTCCTTGATTATTACGCCAGAATGAGACTATAGATGCTAACGGTCTAATCAGATTCAATGAACTATGCTAAGCTCTGCTAAAAGTGGTACCGCCATACCCGGATTTCGGCTGAATGGATTCGAAAACGGTACAACTCAACTGTTTAACTCTAGGGGAGATGGAAAATGAGCATATTTTTAAAAAAAGTGGAGTGTTCCTTTAAGATTTTTTTTTGTCAATCGGATCACAAGTAGACAAGGGAGACACATACCCGTTCACACCTGGTGTTTTAACCTGTCTCTTTTGTCCACTTTCAACCACTTCTGTCATGATTTCTTTGAGGGAGGGTCTATGGGCAGGTAAATGTATGTTTTTTTTTTTCAGATCTTCCAATCTAAATGGACAAAATAAGCTTGTACAATTTAGATATGAATGCCCACAGAGATGAGCACACTTAAAAAAAAAAAAACATACAGAGAGCAGCAGCTTTCGTTTCTGCTCTGATAGCTGCAAGACCACTCTGAATGCTGTGAGTGTGTGTTAATCAGGAATGGTGAGAGAACATTGTGCTTGGTACATTTTTCATCTTCAAACCAAACTTGGGGCTTCAGCTGACAAAGTTAAATCCCATCTGGCTAGTGTGCTTCCCATAATGTTTACACATTAGGTCAGTAGGCGAAGAGCAGGCGGTCTTTTGCTGTTCCAACGCATTCGACCACGAGTGTTTACACTACGAAAACAATCTGGTCAAACGTGTTTTCGACTTCCTCTCGAATTTGTCGAAAGTGGACAAGCTCAAAATGTTTTACACCCAGGGGCGCAGGAGACATTTTCAAAGTGAGGGGGACCAAACTGCGTTCCTGGGAGGGTGCACGTATTAGCATTGTAATTTAAAGGAACACTCCACTTTTTTTGAAAATAGGCTAATTTTCCAACTCCCCTAGAGTTAAACAGTTGAGTTTTACCGTTTTCGAATCCATTCAGCCGATCTCCGGTTCTGGCGGTACCACTTTTAGCATAGCTTAGCATAGTTCATTGAATCTGATTAGACCGTTAGCATCGCGCTTAAAAATGACCAAAGAGTTTTGATATTTTTCCTATTTAAAACTTGACTCTTCTGAAGTTAAATCGTGTACTAAGACCGACGGAAAATAAAAAGTTGTGATTTTCTAAGCTGATATGGCTAGGAACTATACTCTCATTCAGGCGTAATAATCAAGGAACTTTTCTGCCGTTCCATGGCTGCAGCAGTGCAATGATATTACGCAGCGCCTGTGAGCCCCTGCTTGCACAGGGAACGTGCCCTGCAACCATGGAGACGTTTGTGAGAGACGCTGCGTAATATCATTGCACTGCTGCAGCCATGGAACGGCAGAAAAGTTCCTTGATTATTACGCCTGAATGAGAGTATAGTTCCTAGCCATATCAGCCTAGAAAATCGCAACTTTTCATTTTCTGTCGGTCTTAGTACACGATTTAACTACAGAAGAGTCAAGTTTTAAATAGGAAAATTATAAAAACTCTTTGGTCATTTTTAAGCGCGATGCTAACGGTCTAATCAGATTCAATGAACTATGCTAAGCTATGCTTAAAGTGTTCCTTTAAGTATTGATAAGCATTGTAAATTAAGTATTACAGTATACACATACCAATTAAACGCACAGATCTCCTCTCATGTGTCCTCCACTGGATGAGGCAATATCACTTTCGTTTCTATTTCAGGAAACGAAATAGACCTGTCCTAAAACGTTAGCACGCTTTGATCGATGGTTTGGAGATAGCGTTTCTCCGTTCGAGAGCGCATTTCCTGTTCACATCCGCGACAAAACAGCTGATTATTTATGAAAGGAAGCTCACAGAAACGTGAGAATGGTCTCATTTGAAAGAAAATATCCAAAGCTAAAAGATGATATAGTGTGACTAATCGAAGCAGCCCTTATCAAAAGTGCGGGGGTCGACTTCTATCTTTTCAAAACTGCGGGGGTCCTGACCCCCCTGTCCCCCGTGCCAACGGCGCCCCTGTTTACACCCCATTTACACCTGTATTTAGAGTCGTACACTTGTGATCCAGTCGACCAAAACTAATTTTAATACCAGTTGTAAACAGGGCCTTAGAGGCTAAACATCACAAGCACAAAGACAATTTAAAAAATACCCCCCCCCCCCCCCCCCCCATCACTTTCTTTCACAGAATAAATTAAACATGGCTAATTGCTAATACCACTGCTTCACTGTTAGTTCGATAACTAAAAACCTTCACTGTTGCGTTATGCTGTCTCCACACCACTAGGTGGCAATATAAGACGCGTCATTTCAGTTTGCGCAAAAACATTACTGAGTGCAACTCCGGGGTGCAACTCCGGGGTGCAACACCGATGTTAAATCGTCCGTTCTACTACAAGACAGTAGATCATCAAACCATTTTAACCAGCTGAGCGTGTGGAAGTCATTTTTGAAGTGGAGGGGAGAGCAATGAGTTGAAGGAGGGATCAGTTATTCTGGGCCCATTCCTCTTCCTGCCCCCTTGTTTGATGAGAGTGGCTTTACCTCAGACCTCAGCAATGTCTCTGTACAATTGGTTTGTTTAAACAGGCACATTCATAAGCCTGCCAGCACAAGACACACATTTCAAACAAACAAGTCAATGACAGCATGTTTAAACTGCTGTTCCATTTGCAATTTCTTCCAAGCCAATGGCCTTCTTCTTCTTTTACATTGCCATTAACACTGAGATTAGACCTTGAAACACACGAATGGTTTATTAAAATACAGGTTTTGATACACAGATCTCGAGTGTTTTTACAAGAAATGAATGCGAAACAAGTTTTTTCACCAGAGTGTGGGTTTTATTTGTTTAATATAAAGCTCTCATTTAGAGAAAAGATCTTTTGTGCCAGTTTTCCTTGTGTTCCTTCACTGGCGGGGGATTGTGTGGTTGGAAACTGTAGCTTTGGTCTATGGCCCACATTCCCACATGTGCAGGAATCCCACTATTCTGCCAGCCACGTAAATACGGATGGCATAAAGATGATGGTGTGGGATAGATTCAGATTGTGGACAGGAAATCAGGGGATTGGGTTTCTGAAATCTTTCTTGGCTTTTGGTAAAATGGTCTCAAGGGTGCAGTCTGTCTGTATTGGAGAACCCAGTCTTGGAAAGATATTAGATATATAAAGTCTAAATACGTAAATACTTCAAGATACATAGAGCGTATGTAGGACATAGAGTGGCCAGAATTTAGACACTTTGGGAATTCAAATCACACTTACAACTGTCTGATTTTCACTGTATTAGATGCAGATTATTAAAAAATGCAAATAAAACAGAAAATAATATTTTTTTTATCTCATTATTCAGACTTTTTCCCCACAATTGTGAGTTTATATCTCACAATAAATTAAAAACTCATACTTATGAGTTTACATTTCGAGAATGTTGGTAAGACAGTTGAAGGTTTCCATTGACTTCCATAGTATTTTTTTCCCCCTATGACTACCGTAAACTGTCTGGTTTCCGACATTCTTCAAAATATCTTCTTTTGTGTTCAACAGAAGAAAGAAACTCATTCAGCTTTGGAACAACTTGAGGGTGAGTAAATGATGAAAAAAAAAAAAATTTTTGGGTGAACTATCCCTTTAAGACAATTTTTGTAATTTTTCTTTTGTCTCATGAAAAATTTATTTTAAAAGTACGTCAGCTGGTTTTATATTTTGTTGCTAATGCAATAAAAAATATATATCCAAATACTTTTTTTTTCTTTTTTTGCGGTCAAATATTAGAAAACACTCTAAAAATGAGACTTTTGAGAAATGTTGCAGAAACGTTGATGTCATTGTCTAGGTCTTTGAACTTGTGGTTAGATGCATTCACATTGAGTGTATTTGAGAATGTTACCACAGCTCTGCTCAGTGTGCAATGATGTTAATGCGCAAAAAGACCTCAAATGTCAAGAGAGTTGTTAAACACCGTGGTTGAGTCATTTCTGTATTCACTATCGTGCAGACAGATAGAGGGGGGCATTGTGTGCCTGCCCCCATGGAAGGGACTTTGAGCTCAGCGGATGTCGGCAACACATCTGAATCACACTGTCCTCCATTCAGTTGAATCCAAAGAGTGTTCAAAGGTCTTCGATACATTTAGATGGAAAGAACAGTGTACAGTATAGGCCAAATTGCCATTTGAACCAATGCAAGAATTCATAAACGTCATCAATGTTATTTTCAATTTCCAGTTTACGTATTAGCACTGACATTTTGTTACACAGAAAATTCACACTGGGAAATATAAATCTAGCAGAATGTGTTGGACATATTTGAAACACTTAAAACTTATGATATTACATTTAATTAGAGAACTACAAGTATATAATGTAAACTGTAAAAGCTTTGTTAAATTGCATCCATCCCTCCTGATGTTTGCCTTCTTATTATCCTAAAGGAAAAATAGGGTTATTCACCCTAATGTCATTCCAAACCCATTTAAAGTTTTAAGCTTTAAAGTGAAAAATATGCATTAGCATTAATCACATAACTGTTCATTAACTGAGTCACTTGAGAACCAGATCAGTTCGATTTGTGAACCAATTATGTGAACTGGAAAAAAAAACAATTCACTTAGAAGATTCAAATCAAAAGAGCATTTCATTTATGAACTCTTGTTATGATTTAAAAGGATAGTTCACCCAAAATTGAAAATTCTGTCATCATTTACTCACCCTAAAGTTGTTCCAAACCTGTATCCTGAACACAAAAGAAGATATTTTGTATAATTTTGGTGACCAAAGAGTTAATGGGCCCCATTGACTTCAATAGTGTGGAGGGAAAAAAAGTCAATGTGCCTCATCAACTGTTTGGTCAACCTTAAAAAAATTAGAAATGTACCTCATGTGTTTCGCAGAAGAAAGAAAGTATACAAAGCAATAACAAAAAAGTGAGTAAATGATGCCAGAATTTATTTTATTTTAGGAGAACTATTCCTTTAAGATATAATCACTTTTGAATATGATGTCTACTTTGGCTTGTCATAGTAGAGACCTTTTGAGAAAGTTACGCTCTGTCCACACATGAAGATGTTTTATTACACCTTTCTGTTGACCTTAATGTAATGTACAGTATGAATTACATGACCTAGATCACATCTTCCAGCGGCTGTGAGCAGGGCTTCTTTGTTCCATGTGGGGGCTTGTTTTTAAATCTAAAAATAACCATAGGGGTGAGTGGTTTCCATCCCCATGTCTCACTGTCTTTGAGTTTAAGATGAAGTGTTGATGGAAAATGAAAGAAAAGATTAAAGAATGAGAAAACCCCCCAAAATTTTACATCATATCTGCTTAAAAGATATGACGTTTCTCGTATTCTTATTTATCAAGCTTCGTCTACATTTTTAAATTAAACAATCCCTCAAAACATATCAATATTGCAATGATTTCAGTATTACTCAAAGGTAATGTTTTTAGACTGTCTGAATCATCGCCGCTGTATGAGTATATTTCTCATAGTGAGAGATGTCAGAGTGAAAGTACAGTCAAATTAGCATATACTCGATGAATATTGAGCTCAACTGACACTTTTTTTATGTAAGAACACAATCCTAATGAGTGAATTAATGTAATTAAGTTTTAAAACAAGTTCCAAAAATCCACACTAATTTTTATTTCTTTTTAAATGATTGTTTTTTTCATTTCTTTATTTATAAAGCACTTTACAACTACTTTTTAGCTGAATGTGCTGAACAATAAATGTAAAAATTCAAAAGGACAAAAAACAAACACCATATTTTTTAATATTTAAAAAAAGAGGCTTTTTTTATATAAAAATATAATCGCAAAAGAAAATTGTAACACTTTACGATAAGGCCCTACAGTATTAGTTTAACATTGGTTAATGCATTAACATTAACTGTTGTGAGTTATGAAGTCAGAATTGTGAGATATCAATTCCCAGAAAAAAATGTCAGTCTTTTTTTCCTCAGAACTGGACTTTATAACTCGCCATTGCAAGTTTATATCTCACAATTCTGAGAAAAGACGAATTGCAAGTTTATATCTGCAATTCTCTGACTTTTTTTCTCACAATTGTGAGTTTATATCTCGCAACTCTGAGAAAAGTCAAAATTGCAAGATGTAAACTCGGAATTGTAAGAAAAAAAGAAGAGTTTGTGAGATAAAAGACGCAATTACCTTTTTTATTTTTTATTTAGTGGCAGAAACAATCTTCCATACATGTCAACTTTTTTTTTTTTTTTTTTTAAATAAATGTTGAAATTAACATTAACTATGCCTTAGAAGTATTTTTCATTGTTCATGTTATCTAATGTAGTTAATGAAACCTTATTGCAAAATTTCTTTTTTTATATCATTTTATTCTTCTTCTCACAGGCCAATAACAATGTAAAGACAACACAGTTTTTTTTTCCTACGGATTAGCAGGAACTAATTAACTCCATGTGATTTTACAGCATGATGTTTAATTCTTCAGTACTGTCCTCAGGTTTAGGCTTGTATTTTCGCCTGAGGTTCGTTTTAAAACTGTCAAACACGGCAAGATGTATTGGCTGTTTGCGTACATATCCGTGATTAAAGAACCAACTGAAAACATACTTGTTATATGAGCACATTTTATTATGCTTATCGACAGTGCCAAGAAATGTTATGTCAGTATTTCTTTGTGATGGTATAACAGATTTAGCACTAGGCCAAAAGAGAAAGACTAAACAGTCCATATATTGTGTAAAGCTCTGAAGACCAGCTGAAGACTAACAGTGCATTCCAGTGAAAATAGTCAAACCAGAACCAGCCCTCTTCATTCCTGCATTACATTTCATTGCTTTTTCGCTGTGCCTATGACAGGCCTCCCAAGAGTGAAAACCGTCCAAAGGTTGTTTGGATATTTAATTTAAGGCAGGGACTTTGCAGAAAAGCAGGCTGTAAAATCCCTCTCCAAGTTGTATTGTTCAAACTCAAACATATTTTAAATTCCCCTAAGTGGACGAGGCTCCTAACAAAAATAAATCAGTACGGCGCATGAGTGAACGCTTTATTTTAGTGCTCTTTTAACTTGCCTCTTTAGCGAGGTGTGCGGTGTTGACGTTGGATTAGGTTTTGTCATTACAGGTGCTGCAGGTTGTACGTTGTATCTGGCTGTCAAGTGCTAAAGGCGTAAAATTTTTCAAGCCCTGCCACCCCCCAAGGTTTACAGAGGCCGTCCAGAGCGCAGGGCGTTGTTGCTGGAGACTTCCTTAACATGCACATTCCAGACAGTGGCCCTCTTTGCTTTCTTACAGCCTTTTCACATTGTTTTCTCTAAAAATATTCAAGCTGCCATTTGTACAACTTAAGTCAAGTGTCCAGCCCTGGTCCTGGAGGGTTACCGCCCTGCAGATTTTAGCTCCAACCCGAATCAAACACACCTGAACCAGCTAATCAAGGTGTTCAGGGCTGCTTGATAATTACAGACAGGTGTATTAAAGCAGGGTTGGAACTGAAATCTGCAGGACGGCAGCCTTTAATACTTATATTCAACAAGGATGCATTCATTTGATGAAAAGTGAAAGTAAATACATTTATAAAGTTACAAACGATTTCTATTTCAAATAAATCCTGACCTTTTGAACTTTCTGGTCATCAAAGTATCCAGAAAAAAATAAATGCATCACGGTTTCCCCCCAAAAATTAAGCAGTTTTCAACATTGATATTAATAAAAATGTTTATTACGCAGCAAATCAGCATTTTAGAACGGTTTCTGGAGGATCATGTGACACTGCAGACTGGAGTAATGATGCTGAAAATTCAGTTTTGCCATCACAGAAAAAAAATACATTGTAAAATTTGATGTTATTTTGAATTTGTAAATTCTGAATTTGGTTCTATTTGTAAACATTCATTAGTTAACATGAACTAATAAAGAAAAATACTTCTAAAACATTTATTAATCTTTGTTAATGTTAATTTTAATAATACATTACTGAAATTAAAAAGTACTGTTTAACAAACCTGATCTGACATGAAGTCACAATGAACAGTTGTAGTTTGTTAACTATGGTTAACAAACATTAATAAATAGTGTAACAAATGCTCATTGTTAGTTAATGCATTAACTAATGTTAACTAATGGGACCTTATTGTAAAGTGTTACCCACAATTTTACTGTATTTTTTATCAAATAAAAGCAGCCTTGAAACTTTTTTCAAAAATGAACCCCAAACTTTTGGACCAGCGACACTTAATCAAGATATGATGCATGATAAACATTACATCAAAGCATGGATTTTTTTTTGAAAAATTGACGCAAATTGTTTTCATATGTGTTTAAGCTGACATTTACATTGACAGAAAGTGGAAGGATTCACTGATGTATTTGCGCAGAGGCGTAAAAACCGTTACAGGAAGTTAAAAATGATGCTATAAACCATCAAAGAGTGGCTTTCACAGGAACACAAGTGTAATCAATAGATTTTTTTGTTTGTTTCTTTGGTCTTATAACTGAATGTCTCATATCACAATGCACATATTTAGTGTTTAGAGGGCAGAAAAAACCCTCACAGTCAATCATGCACACTACTGTCTCCATTCAAGCTTACGGGGACACAGGTGTGCGGCTGGTGGCGAAGAGGAAACCACAAGCTCTGCAGATGCAGAACAGTTACACAAATGAAAGAAATTATTTTAAAAGCTACTGTAGTGGCAAAAGTTGAATAAAATGCCTGCTTTATAGTTTGATGAGGCCTAAAACCTGTTATTGTGACAGTTTTTTTGGGCCTTGGGCATCAAGCATACAGCCTGGCAGCTGTAGTACGTCACTGATGGCACATTTTGCGGTTGAATGTCACCTCGTGCTGTTTTTGTAATTTCAAGAGTAGATGTGAAAACTGAAGCTAAACATACAGTGCTTGCAGGAAATGACTCAATTACTAGTATTTGCATATACTTTTCCCCTCGCAATACTGTTTATGGAGTTTAGTTGAAGGGGTCCTACACAGACTGATGTTTAATGACATCTAAATGAGGGAGATTTTTGTTGTGTGTGTGTGTATATGTATGTATGTATATATATATATATATATATATATATACAGTACAGTCCAAAAGTTTGGAACCACTAAGATTTTTAATGTTTTTAAAAGAAGTTTCATCTGCTCACCAAGGCTACATTTATTTAATTAAAAATACAGTAAAAAACAGTAATACTGTGAAATATTATTACAATTTAAAATAACTGTGTACTATTTAAATATATTTGACAAAGTAATTTATTCCTGTGATGCAAAGCTGAATTTTCAGCATCGTTACTCCAGTCTTCAGTGTCACATGATCCTTCAGAAATCATTGTAATATGCTGATCTGCTGCTCAAGAAACATTTATGATTATTTTCAATGTTAAAAACAGTTGTGTACTTTTTTTTTCAGGATTCCTTGATGAATAGAAAGTTCAAAAGAAAAGCATTTATCTGAAATACAAAGCTTCTGTAGCATTATACACTACCGTTCAAAAGTTTGGGGTCAGTAAGAATTTTTATTTTAATTTTTTTGAAAAGAAATTAAAGAAATGAATACTTTTATTCAGCAAGGATGCATTAAATCAATCAAAAGTGGCAGTAAAGACATTTATTATGTTACAAAAGATTTGATTTCAGATAAACACTGTTCTTTTGAACTTTCTATTCATCAAATAATCCTGATAAAAATATTGTACACAAATATTTTGTACAATTGTACACATTAAATGTTTCTTGAGCAGCAGATCAGCATATTAGAATGATTTCTGAAGGATCATGTGACACTGAAGACTGGAGCTGAAAATTCAGCTTTGCATCACAGGAATAAATTACTTTGTGAAATATATTCAAATAGAAAACAGTTATTTTAAATTGCAATAATATTTCACAATATGACTGTTTTTACTGTATTTTTAATTAAATAAATGTAGCCTTGGTGAGCAGACGAAACTTCTTTTAAAAACATTAAAAATCTTAGTGGTTCCAAACTTTTGGACTGTATATATATATATATAAATGTCAATGTTCATGTTAGTCCACAGTGTAGGCTATTAACTAATGTTAACAGATATTAAAATGTAGGATTAGTAAATGTTGATATTAACATAAAGGGCCCGATTTTAACGATCTAAGTGCATGATCTAAAGCACACGGTGCAAGTGCACTTAGGGCGTGTCCGAATCCACTTTTGCTAGCTTAACGACAGAAAAAAGGCGCATGGTCCAAAAGAGTTGTACCTAGTCTCTTAATGAGTCATGGGTGTGTTTTTTATTTTTAATATTTGGCATGTTTGTGTGCTGCGCATCCCTGCGTGTGTAAGCAGAGTGTATAGGAAAAAAATAAAATTAAAATAAACATTGCGCCATTGACTTCAGACCATGTTTCAGTTGGTCATTTTCAGCAGTCATTTTCAGTTGCCTCAAAATAGCAACACGCCAACAATGCGTCTGAACACACCTCGTGTTGAGACCAGCACACACATGGGTGCACAAATTTAAACAACGTGGCGCAGGACGTGAAAATGATAACTGCGTCGAGCTGAAACTAGCAAAAAACAATTGCGTCGCACATGCCGTTGCATTGCGCTGGGTGTGTGATAGGGCCCTAAAGGTGCAGTATGTACTATTGACAGCTAGTGGTACTGCACTCCAAATTCAAAACACTGGAGAGAGTTGTTTACCATGCCCCCATGAGACTTGAAGCTCACGTGGATTGCCAGATTGAGGACACGCAACAGGAACGAGCGCAAGTGACCCTTCGCAAAGTCCCGCCCACCTGAGTTACTGTTGCTTTTTTCCGACATGCCATGGTCGCTCTCACGCCATACATAATGTTCTCACAGAGTGAAAAATGCATCGCAGTGCAAAGAGGACACTGACAACGTGCCAACAGACAAGACACAGCAGGTTACTTTTGGTATGAAACAAAGTCTCAGCTTTCAAATGTTTAAAAATAAATTGTTTAGAAATTGCGGCTCTTTAATGTGCTGTGACGGATAGCTGTTGCACCTCAGTTCAAGCGGTAAGTGAACCGATCACCTCTTCCTAGCTGTAGCATGAAATAAAAACATCAATACAGACATCAATACACATTTTCAAGTTCAAGTCCTCCAACTTTAATCTACTAACTCTCCTGTCTTGTTTGGTTGTCTGACAAAATGGCGGATGCGGTGTTATGATTGGTCAAATAGCCTGTCAATCAAACTCCTGGCGAAGGGTGAATTGACAATTAGAGTTTTTAGATGATGCCGAAACATTTCAAATAATTATCCATCAATCTACACACACGCACACTATATTGCCAAAAGTTTTGGGACGCCTGCCTTTATGTGCACATGAACTTTAATGACATCACATTCTTAATCCGTAGGGTTTAATATGGACTTGGCCCACCCTTTGCAGCTATAACAGCTTCGACTCTTCTGGGAAGGCTTTCCACAAGGTTTAGGAGTGTGTTTATGGGAATTTTAGACCATTCTTCTAGAAGCCCATTTGTGAGGTCAGGCACTGATGTTGGACAATAAGGCCTGGCTCACAGTCTCCGCTCTAATTCATCCCAAAGTTGTTCTGTCAGGTTGAGGTCAAGACTCTGTGCAGGACAGTCAAGTTCCTCCACACCAAACTTGCTCATCCATGTCTTTATGGACCTTGCTTTGTGCACTGGTGCGCAGTCATGTTGGAACAGGAAGGGGCCATCCCCAAACTGTTCCCACAAAGTTGGGAGCATGAAATTGTCCAAAATGTCTTGGTATGCTGAAGCATTAAGAGTTCCTTCCACTGAAACCCATTCCATGAAGCTCTCTACGCACTGTTCCTGAGCTAATCTGAAGGCCACACAAAGTTTGGAGGTCTGTAGCTATTGACTCTGCAGAAAGTTGGCGACTTCTGCGCACTGTGCGCCTCAGCATTGTGCTGACCCCGCTGTAATTTTACGTGGCCTACGACTTTGTGAGTTGCTGTTGTTCCCAATTGCTTCCACTTTCTTATGATACCACTAACAGTTGACCATGGAATATTTCGTAGTGAGTAGTGAATTATTGCACAGATGGCAACCTATCACGGTACCACGCTTGAATTCACTGAGCTCCTGAGAGCGACCCATTCTTTCACAAATGTTTGTCGAAGCAGTCTGCATGCCTAGGGGCTTGATTTTATACATCTGTGACCATGGAAGTGATTGGAACACCTGAATTCAATGATTTGGAGGGGTATCCTAATACTTTTGGCAATATTGTGTGTGTATGTTTAAATATATGTTTTATTAACAAAGTTCGGGAGTTACACATTCAAATGATCTAACTAATCATCACATCACTCCAACCAGCAGTTATCAATCAGCAATCGACATATCTATCCAATCAGCATGAGTGGAGACCTATATATAAAAGGCAGTTGACTTTTTTTTTTTTACCATTTTCAGCATCCCTCCACCACCCTGTCTCCTCACACTCACTTAGTTACTTTGGGTTCGGGCCAAATACTGAGCTTGGAGCCCTCTCTTCGGACAGCACGCCAAATACGCATACTATTACTAACACGCATGCTATTAGCTATCTGATTATTTGTAAGTGTGAACTCGTGAAATGTGTATATATATATATATATATATATATATATATATATATATATATATATATATATATATATATATATATACAGTATATATAATATATTTATTTATTACCATATACCGTTTATTTATTTTGCAATACGTTTCTTTCATATTGTTCTTTATAAATGGGAAAGAAAAAAATATATATATGCACAGCCCTTTTTCCATTGGGAAACTGCTAAAAATCTCCAGAGAAACTGAGTGCCCAGCACAAGCGGTTATATAAAAGCATCAGATTTACATTTAATCTGACAGCATCACAAAACTTTTGTTTGTTAGTAAAACCCTGCGTGGTTTACTATCACACCTATAGCTTCCAGCACTGATATTACAGTAAGGAACGAGGAAAAAGAGATGCCAGATGACAGCGAAGTATGTAAATTCAAACATGAAACTTTTGACCTCTACACTCATATTCTGACAGCAGCAGCTGAGATCCTGTCACACATCAAACCGTCATGATATGCGTTCCTTGTTTTTTTTAACCGCACATGTAGGGAATATCTGCATATTTGACAGGTTTGAGTCATACAGGCATCATTTAACTCTTTGAGCACTTCCTGGCAGTTGAGTTAGGGGTAAGCCCTGATAGAACTAGGGGATGAATCAGAAAACTAGTCACATAGGTGGTTGTTTTCATGAGGTTGACCTGATAAATGTACAGAGTGTCTCACACACCCTAAAGAGAACAAATGAGGAAACATGCATTTCGTGTAAGATGCAAATCTGCTTTCCAATTAATGATGGTGAATGCAAAGGATGGTTGATCTATAGTTTGTCAGGGATGATTCATTTGTTCTGATATATATATGTGTAAAACCTACATGACTGATATCATGAGTGGTGTACATTAAAGCAGCAGGGGTTAAATTTATATTCACAGGAAACTTCATGTGAAAATCGGGAAGTTGAACTACAGCTACAGGGCCATCTAGTGGGGTCCAATGGTCCTCAAGTAAAAAAATGTTTTCTTTTTTTTATTTTTTATTATAGATATAGTTGAATTATTTACAAATAGCACTACTGTTCAAATGTTTGAGGTCAGTGTTTTTTTTTTTTAAGAAATTAATACTTTTATTAAGCAAGGATGCATTAAATTAACACTAAATACATTCATAATATTATAATGCATACAATTCATTCAAATGCATAAGCATGTTAAGAAGCATGACTGTGTTCAACATTGATAATAATAAGCATATATTAAATATTAGAATGATTTCTGAAGGACCATGTGATAGAAGACTGGAGTAATGAAGCTGAAAATTCAGCTTTGCATCAAAGGAATAAATTACATTTTAAAATCTATTCAAATATACAACAGTTATTTTACATTGTAATAATAATTTGACAATGAATAATGAATAATGATAATTTGTGAAATGCGTTTTCGGCCATGTAGTGTAGACAGAGATCATTTCTGAAACTCTGTGGAAACGCCAGAGTAGATGAGGATCGTTTTCATTTTAAAATGCCATTTTAAAACAACGCACTAGTGTAAAGGGGGCCTGAGTGAAGATTTGAACTGAAAAATGTACACATTTTAGAATGTTGCAATATTTAGTTTGTACAATAATGCAGAATCTGATTTTTTTTTTCATTTTATGTCATATTTTTACTTAAATTAAATATTTTTGCTTAAATTCTTTAAAATGCAATTTTTATTTCCAGCTCAAAAAAAAAAAAAAAAAAAAAAAAAAAAAAATATGATTTTTAATATGCATATAATCTCTATATAAGAGTATATAGTGACTGATTTCTTGAGAACACTTAAAGTTGCCATCGAACATATTTTTTTTACAATATGTAATATAAGTCTAAGGTGTCCCCTGAATGTGTCTGTGAAGTTTCAGCTCAAAATACCCCATAGATTATTTTTTTAAATTAATTTTTTTAACTGCCCATTTTGGGGCATCATTAAATATGAGCCGATTTATGCTGCTGCCCCTTTAATTCTCGTGCTCTCCACCCACGGAGCTCGCGCTTGCCTTAAACAGTGCATAAACAATGTTTATACAGCTAATATAACCCTCAAATGGATCTTTACAAAGTGTTTGTCATGCATGCATCAGATTATGTGAGTATTGTATACTGTTATATTGTTTACATTTGATTCTGAATGAATTTGAGGCTGTGATCCGTGGCTAACGGCTAATGCTACACTGTTGGAGAGATTTATAAAGAATGAAGTTGTGTTTATGAATTATACATACTGCAAGTGTTTAATAATGAAAATAACAACGGCTCTTGTCTCCATGAATACAGTAAGAAACAATGGTAACTTTAACCACATTTAACAGTACATTAGCAACAAGCTAACGAAACATTTAGAAAGTGTTTACAAATATCACTAAAAATATCATGATATCATGGATCATGTCAGTTATTATCGCTCCATCTGCCATTTTTCGCTATTGTTCTTGCTTGCTTACCTAGTCTGATGATTCGGCAGACGTTAATGCCTGCCCTTGTCTAATGCTTTTCATAATGTTGGGAACATGGGCTGGAATATGCAAATATTGGGGGCGTACATATTAACGTAACAGTCGGTGTTATGTTGAGATTCGCCTGTTCTTCGGAGGTCTTTAAAAAAAATGAGATTTATAATAGAAGGAGGAAACAATGGAGTTTGAGACTCACTGTATGTCATTTCCATGTACTTAACTCTTGTTATTCAACTATGCCAAGATAAATTCAATTTTTAATTTGAGGGCACCTTTAATTGTATTTCACCAAGTACTACACAGAACACACTTCCTTAATCTAGAAGTCTATTGTGCCACAAAACTGATCAAATAACCATAATGAAAAATGACACTCAGCTGTTACTTTCTGCAATATTCAAATCCTTTAGATAATTATGAAAGGATTTTAAGATTCATTTTTAGGAAGGAAAATAATATAAAACTGAAAACTGAAAACTGTGAGAATCCATTTAAAAAAAAAAAAAAAAAGAAAGAAATGAAAATCCACAAAAAGTTCTCAAACCTCTCTCAGCAACATTTACGGGCAGTAATGCGCAATATGGGTTACAACTACACATAAATTCCTCTGACAAGGCAAGTATCTGTGGCTCCCTTCAAGCAAAATGCTGGGAAACTCAGATATGTCTGTTACTCAACACTCTTACATGTACCAGTAGAAGACTTTGGGTTTCTTAGCAACCTTACATTTCTCATATCCCACCCACAACAATGACAACAGTAAGGTCTGCGAGAAACGGGAGGCACTGACACTGATATGTGGGATTGTCAGACTTCCCTATCTAGTTTTACCATCTCAGCAATTTCGCAATTGTTTCCCATCATAAACTTATATATATATTTAGTTGTTTAACACACTTACACTTAAAAGATTATACTTTAAGCTACCTTGGTGTTTGGATCAGTACACTAAGTGTCAAGCACATTGAACCCTAAACAGCACTTTTTGTACTGGCAATGAAGTGTTTTCTCTGGTTTTGCCATGTATCTTCTGTCTACTCAGAACTTCTGCTAACTCAGTCTCTGACATCATCAGTGAGCCATTGCAGCATTCATGATGTCAGTTATTTGCAGATGAGTGTATAGACCTACGTGTCGCAAGATGCTGCAGACTGTCATTTACCATACATTCGAACCCACATTTACCAAACGTCCATGCCCACAGTGGTTTACACGGCCTCTGAAATACTTCTGTTTCTCTGTCTACAAGGCCGTGAATTTGAACCATATTTTAACATTTTGATGTATGTGCGAAACTGTTCTTACTCTAAGTCACTGATAAGTTTAATATATATATATATATGTATATATATATAAGGCGTTATTGTGTGAAGTGTGGGAATATGTGATTCATTCTGTTCAGTTTAGTTCTCGCTCACAGTCATTAGGGCGGGAAGTCAAACCATAAGTCACTTCTGGTGAATGCTTCCAATGTAAACAGATATAGCCATGTTGGAAAAATATCAGCTGAAATAAGATTAGATGATATTCTGCGTCTGAGACTTGTGGTTTCAATGTTGTGTATGTGAGCGCTCTCGCATGCACATACGGTCGCCCGTGATGGTGTGAAACTGTGCCGAAAAGATCTTCCAGGAAATAAGAGCACATACATCACGTTTCACTGTGACTCATTTGTCCACTAATTTTCAGTATTGAGACTGCACTGAATGAGAATAAAAGACTTTTTTCGTTTTTCAAATGTTTAATGATATCATCCAAATGCAGTTTATCTTCAGATACAGCTCAATTTTTGTTAATTTTAGTGCATTTACTGCATAAACAGTACTTAGATAAAAGGCTTTTGTGAATTAGCATTTAGGCTAGTGCATGACTAGCTATTCATTTTACCATACAACTTCACTATTGTAGCCATTCAAGGTCTTTTAGGCCCTGAAACCCTACTTTGCTCTGAGATGAAGGGAATAAGGCAGTGTCAACAGAGACAAGTAGGCCTACTGTATTTGATCTTCATAAATGGCATATATGGTACAGTATATGGCTTCAGAGTGGCTTTATTTGTTGCTGTCTAAAGGGAGACTGTGATACCAGGGAGAAACAGTAGAGGGCACTGATGCTCTTTCTTTTCTTCCACTAGGGAAAAAAAAAAAAAAAAAAAAACTGCTCTTGGGAAATCCGTTGCAGATGTATGGCACACTTGACTTATACCTACAGTAGGCACACATGTATCCACAAAATTAGAGCATTTGTTATTCATAAAATTCTATTCTTTCACCATCTCAGTGAGTGTTTATTAGTAGTATTTTTTGCTAATTTGACTGTTTCCAGGTAAAAAGGTAAAAAAGTGTAGTAATATCAGCTCTGTTTAGCACATTTTAGTATAGAATTCCATGTATTTCCTCTCAAATTTTACACATAAAATGTTTAAAAAAAGAAAGAAGCAAATGTCAAGATTCCATTTGGGCCTAGTTATACTTAATAAATGATTACTTAAAGCAGCTGGAATAATTAAACTTATCACTTTGATGGCGGATTGTTATCCAGAAAGGTCCAAATGACAATCGTCAGTGACACCTGGAGATTCACCCGTAGTCAAAAGCAAAAGACTTCAGATTGAGGAGTGGCTACAGAAATTTAAATCTACAGGTAACGCTAATATACACTTAATACACAGTCACGCAATGCTGATGTTGTTAACGTTGACGATTTGAGAACACAGTATAGCAATTGCACAGTTTGACGTGATCTGAGCTAAGCGATTGTTAGATTTAAGCTTTTTTTCTCAGTTGGTCAGAACAAAGGTAGCAGACATGTTACTTGTTCAGATGACATTTTCCAGTGAAAATTCTTATTTTGGTCATATTTTCAAGATGTAGAATCTGTGATTCTGAAGTACAGTATCCACACCGGTGCAGTGACTGACAGCAAACATTAGATTCATCCGCGCTGAGGAGCCGTGCCGATGCACAATCCACGTAAAGATGATAATTCTGCAAATAACTGCAATTGCAGGTTTAAAACAGAGATGGCAACAAAGAGGCAAAACTTATGGACTGCATGCTTTAAATGTTATTGAAATAAAAAAAAATGAAATAAATAACTTTAATTTGAGAGAATACAAAAACTAAAATTAAACCTGAACGAAAAATCGATTATTTTTTTGTATTTCTCTTTACATTTATTAACCTTTGTTAATGAGAGTTTTATGTGTAGAAACATTTGATCTTAAAAAAAATATATATATATAGATTAGTAAATGGTGAGACTAATACATTATGCACTAAGGTACACTATGTAACATTTTACCAAAATTACTTTATTTGCTCTGTAGAACACAAGAGGAAATGTTAGGAAAGTCTAGTTGAAAACAAAGATACAAAAGATCGACCTATTATAATTCCTTTAAAATATAATTAATATCATATATTTATGAGATATAAGTCTTGTTCAGAGGCCACAATAGTCAGACAGCTCTCTGGATTGGGATATGAACTGCTTGAACACTTGTGGATATAGAGGGGTGGATGATTCAGTTGTGAGGAACATTGGATTTGAGTTCAGTCCAACTTGAAGTTCCCCAGACTAGTCATCCTGCTGAGAGGCTCGGCTCGCCTGTATTTTACCTTTTGTTCTATCAGTCTGTTTCGTGTGGGGTCTGGGCATTCATTCAGACAGCGTAATGTGTCCTCTGAGAGCTCAGCAGCACCATCTCCATTTTAATGAAAAGGTGAATAAGGATATATATTTTATCGCTTCTATCTCCTGCTTCAGTGACAACAGCCAAGTAATGTTTTAAATTTGTTAAGGAAAGAAAGAGGTGTCTGATAATGTTCCTCAGTGGAGAACCATTAGATATTTTTAAAAATGTTGCAATGGCTTAATTGTATATAATAATTAAAGTGATACAAAACATGCAAAATGAGCCAAAAGCCTATAGAGCTCTAATGAGTGTTTATAATAGAAAGTGTTTAATTGACCCTTCGCCAGGAGTTTGATTGACAAGCAATCTAACCAATCATAACTCCGAATCCACCATTTTGTCCGACAAAGCAGTCAGTAGTTAGAAGATTAACCTCGGTGGAGTTAAACTTGAAAAAATTGTGTGTATTGACGTCTTTCCGCGTTTGAAACAACATTCATTCTCGTGTTCATTCATGTTTATTTGATGCTATAAATGGACTAGTAGGAAGAGATTATCGGTTTACAAGCCTCTTGAGCTGAGGCGCTACAGCGATCTGTCACGACACATTAAAGAGCCACAAAACTGTTTTTATTGTTTGAATTTCTTCTGGGACTCTGTTTAATATCATAAGTAACCTGCTCTGTCTTGTCTGTCGACGTGTTGTCAGTATCCTCTTTGCTCCGCGATGTATTTTTCACTGTGTGTGGCGTGACGGCGCCACGGCTTGTCGGACAAAGCAACAGTAACTAAGGGGGTCGGGTCTTTGCGAAGGGTCAATTACGTTTCAAGAGCAGGTGTTCAAATCAAGGATAAAAACTGCGGACGTGAAAAACGACCCGCGGCAATGGTGTAAAAGTAGCCCAATTCCACGGGAAAACCGCAACACTGCCTCAGATCTTGAAATTAAACAAATTGAAGCAAGAACGTTCAAACTGTGAACAAACAAGTGTCTTCTATGACAAAGATTGTTTTAGTAGCTCAGTATTTTGAATAATGTTTAAATGGTGCAATATTTGTGAATTTGATACTTATCCATTTCCTTGCGAGTGCCGTCGAATTTAATCTCTGGTGCCGTGCAAACTGTTCTGATTGGCTGTGGATTTTGGTTAATTGATTTTAGTTTTACAAACGAGGACAATCTTTGTATGATGAACAAAAATGTTTTTGGTAAATATATTAAAAATAACACTTAAATTGGTTAAAAAACAGATTTTTGAGCTTTGAAGTGCTGGAAAAAGTTGTGAAGAAAGTGGAACTGCCACATCGAGGGAGTAAAATTGGATGATGTCATCATGGTCTGCCATACCCTGGCTTTTGATGAAATGATGCCACTGATCTATCCTTCTATTGCAACACAATCTAATGGCAATTCATAAATATATTGCCAAATTAGTGCCTATTCCTGTGAATTTGTACGATCTCATTCATACGTTTTTATGCGATCTATGTATGCCCCACTGATGGTAGGGTTTAAGGGGTAGACATTTATGCTTTCTTTTTTTTCCTAAAAGTCTTTTTTCATACAGATCACGTTATATGACTCCGCTCCCACGACATTCGGCCCCACCCTGCTTCACACCACAGAGGGTAATTTATTTTAACATCAATCTTACAGTACAATGTAAATAAACAGTCAGGTACTTTGGGGAAAAAGGGATAAATGCTGATTAAATTTATTCAGTTAGCTATTCTATGCTAAAATGTTTTTATTTACTTCTTCTTCCCAACATGAGTGATGTTAAAACCTTTCAGAGTCATCCCTCCTATAGCTTCAAACCTCTTGCCCTAATAGCACTCTTGCCTGTGGTTGTAATCCATGCTTTCACCGATGCATTGAAAACTTTATGAGGAGGTTTGAATGTGAGCTCAAAGCTTGACCTGCATTTTACCACAGACTCCTCTGCCTGTCTCTCTCACTACTTCTGTCTTACTGAAACTCTCATGTAACCAGCATACAATAAATGATCTCTTAAAGGAACAGGCAGCCACAAATTCTGTCATCATTTACACCCTCATTCCACTCAAAACCCATATATTTTGTTCCATGGAACAATCGTTGAATCATTATAACAAAGCTCTCATATTTTAGAACTTGACAGTAAATAGTTTGTTTTCATTTCACATTTTTGAGTGAACTATTTCTTTAATGTTAAAATGAAAGATGTTTGCAGTTCTCTCACATGTAGATTAAGATCATTTTACAAAGTGCATGCTGTGAATCACTGTACACTGCTATGTATGATGTGTTTGCTCACTGTGAGTGATGCTTATATCTCAGCAAGCCTGCGCGTGCATATTCAGAGCTCAATAACTAAAGGTTGCAATATCACTTCCTGGTATTAAAAGTAAATAACAGCAGAAGGAAATCTTAAAAGGGTGACCTACTTCGGTACACCTTTTTTTTCTTTCTTCTTTCTTCTAGTGAATGCTTTTTCTTAGTCCATCTTGGGGCAATGATTTGATTAGACCAACTTCGAATGTTTGTGGGATACAAAGCAAACACACACATAGGCTATGTCAAGCCTGAACAGAAATAAACCTTCCACTGGACAAATCCCATTTACTCCAGCTTGAACAGGTGAAGTAGGGGTAATTATCTCAAAATCTCCTCTCTTGACAAAATTACTTTTTCTCTGCTCTCAATATCCAATGAGACCAGCGTGCGCCGTCTTAAGATAATATTTAGTATTCAGTACTTGCAGATGTCCTGCTTCTCCCGACAGACCTGATCACTGATGAAATCTTGGACCTCTCATTTCTTAATATGAACCAGAAACCATGAAATGAAGTGATATATATATATATATATATATATATATATATATATATATATATATATATATATATATATATATATAGTACTGTACTGATGGTGTACTTTCTATTAGAAAAATATAGTCTGTGTCAGTATGTTTCCTCGTTTATTTACTGTTATTTTTGAAACTTGAGCTCATGATATGAATCTCAAACTAAGCTGGATGTGTCTGTAAGATAAACAGCAGCCACATATTAAAAAAAAAAAAAAAAAAAAAACATCTGTAAAAATGATCACAGCCTTAGTGTGCCAACAAAAAAAAAGATAGTATGAAGGAAGGCTTCATACTGCCATCTGTTGGCCAACAGTATGATTACAAAAGGATTTGCAAAATAGCTGTCTAATAAAAAAAATAAAATTAGTGAAACATAGTTTAAAAAAATATTATTAAAATATTTTGCTGGATTTATCAAATAAATGCAGCTTCTGTGAAAATCTCCTTTAAAGACATTAAAGAATCTTACTGACCCCAGACTTTCAAATGGCAGTGTACATATCATCTATGAAAAGTATTATTATATATTAGTAGATGTTTCTGAAGTGAATCTTATTGTAAAGCGATACTACTTAACAGTCCATGTTCACATTAGACAGACAATTCACAAATGTACTTCCAAATGCTGAATAATTATAGCTTAGATTGTTAAAATAGGGCCTAGACTAACAGAAGCTAACCAACATACACAAATGCTTAACCCAATAGAAAGATGCTAAAGGAGAGCAGAAACGGGCAGAAACCGGACTCCTGCTCAATCAATAAAGGTGGCCTGATCGCTATTTCACTCTGTTTCCTACATGTTTGCGGTTGGAGAAACCCCAAGGATGCCCTTAACCAACAATCTGGTGAACATGGTGAGGGATCCATGCAGAATGGATTTTTATGTAGGAATGAATGGTTTCCTAATGCCAAGAAATAATGGTTCATTGGATGGGACCAGCTGAACCCAGTCCTGCACTTTCCTTTGATGTTTCCATATTTCAGAATGCTAGGATCATTCCTGTTATGATGATTATTTTCATGATGGCAAGAAAATGAACAGGAAGGAGCCTAAAAGGAAGACAATAAAGATCTAAAATTAGCCATTGCTCAGTTATGGATTGACATAAGACACATTTTTATTATTATTTTTAAGCATTTTTAATTTTGTATAATATCATATGGATTTTTTAACCAACTACTGTATCAAAACATCACAGAATTCATTAAATTCATTGCTAAAACAGACACACACACACACACACATATATATTTTATATATATATATATATATATATATATATATGTATATATATACATATATGTTGTTATTTTACCAATATTGTGTTAAACCGAGAGCTTTTTATTTTTCAGGATGGACAGTAAAATATATTCTTAAATGTATTCTAAATATTATAATTTTAGATAAAACACAATATTTCCACAAAATGCCTTGTCTGAAACACTTTGATTTTGATAAACGGAATGTATTAATAAAATATGTATAATGTATAATATATAATATATATATGGGTGCAGGACTCTATAGTTAATTTATGTAAGTGAGGACAGCAAAATAAAGTAAACTATGACATATTATACCAAAAATTTGTCATACAGTGTACTACCAGTAAAACTGATAAAAAATTATAAAAAAAATTCAGACATTTTGACCTGACCATGTTTTGCTTAAGTGTTATCTGACATAATTAAGATAATTTTTTTTCCTGACAGTTTTACTTTAAAACATTTTATTACCATTTTTGAAACTAGTGAATAAACTGTATTAATTAATAAAATGTTCAACGCGTCTGAATACATTTTGATGTACAAATTAAATTATTATTATACAGTTTTCCCATGTTAAAATTTTTCCAATGGCAAAAACATTTTGTACACTGTGAACTAATTATTACAAAACCAATATTACTAAATGTATCCACCACTGAACTTTAATGGGGCTGTATAGAGCACAGATTGAAAAGTCTGACCTTTGCATACTTCATCTCTCAGAGCTCTTAAATAATTAAAGTTACACTGTAAAAAAAATCCCGTTGTTTCTACGGAAAAATACCGGCAGCTGTGGTTACCAGAACAATACTGTAAAAATGACATCAAACCGTAAACATACTTACGGAGTTACATGTGAATTTTACATTTTAAATATGTATATTTAACATTGGATTTCAGTACACTGTAAAAAAAAATTCCAGTAAAATTTATGGTAAAATAACATATTTCATTAACTGATATAATGTTAATTTACCAACCTAATGAAGTACTAATATCTGTTTTGTATCTTTATAATACACTGACAGTCACCAAACACAGTGGCGATAAGAGTCACATGATGAATCAAAGTTCATCACAAGCAGCTTTTCCACAAGCTGAGGAGGACAATACTAATATATAGAAGGTGCACAAAGTGTCATTCACACACACATTATACACCATCATGGTAACATGCAAGAAATTTTAAAAATGCAATAAACATTAATTTAACAACATTAGATGTAACATAAAACCCTAATGTACATAACTGATTAGGAAAAAAATGAGAAAAACTAAGAAGAAACAGAGTTATTTCAACGAAAATATATCAAATGTGAAGTGTCACGCAGGGAATTGTGTGAATGTCAATTTACGTTTTTTCACTGTAAATTTTACAATGAATTGTTATTTTTCACTTTCAAAAACTGTGAATTTAACGGTATTTTACTATTATATAGTACGGAAACTATCTGTAAACCAATTAACAGTTTTTCACCGCAGCATTTTTACAGTCTTTTACTGTTAAAATCGCGGTAATTTTTTACAGTGTATTCTTAAAGAGTGATGCAATATCCAACTTTACACCAAATTCAGATCATGTATATCAGACGAACATGACAAACTAAAGCAGTTCTGAAGGCAGAAGATGCCTCTACCCCTCATTACACCATTATTAATTTAATGTCAGGTCTTTTCATTATTCTCACTCCATGCAGTTTTCCACACAAGCAGTACATCAATCAAACTCCCATGTTACATACAATGATCTTTAGTCTCTATTCATGCGTTTCAGACTTTTCTACAAATAACAATTCCTTTATCACCCTTAATGAGCAAAAACTCCATTGGCATAGCATGTGTCAAGTGTGTATACGTGCACGCGCCTAGTGGGTGACTCTTGGCAATGGTTTTTTCCATCTGCGAAGGGCTAGTATGTAGGGAGGAGGCTCACTGCAGAGGCTCTTCTCTGGCAAACATGTTTCTGGGTCTCCCCCTTGAACAGATGGACTTCCTAGGAAATTTAGACGCCTTTAACCACCATCCATCTCTATAACAACCATGCGAACCAATCAAAAGTGCTAATTTACACCCACCATAACACTTGAAAAGCCAAGCAACCATTTCAGAATCAAATTTGTACCATTATTATGTGGGTCTGGGAGGTGAGTAAGAGTAATGTCAGAGTGTTCTCACGGTGCGGTCATAAAGCAAATAACTATTTGGAAAAAGGGCCTTACTGCATCAGTCTGAGACAAATAACACTTGTGCAGAAGGAAGAAATAATATGAAAGATACAAAAGACATATTGCACACAAATCACTGGACAGCAGCCAGCTCAATTAGGATGGCTGTGAAAAACCTTGTTTTTGTTGCTCATAATGGGGTAACAGGATGTAACACGTTTGTACAGAATATACATGTATGGCTAGATATAATTATACTGGAAAATGCCTACTGACTTCTCACAATAAACTGCTGTGCATTGCCTAAAACTGTTCAAAAGGTCTATTTTTACCATGATCTTATTAATTTTAATATTAGTAATTAGTATGAAGTGGTTACCACTGCCTATGTATTGCAATATATATATATATATATATATATATATATATATATATATATATATATATATATATATATATATATATATATATATATATATATATATATATATATATATATATATATATATATATATATACAGCTATGGAAAAAATTAAGAGACCACTTAACATTGATTTCTGAACTTGGAGTGGTCTCTTAATTTTTTCCATAGCTGTATATATATATATATATATATATATATATATATATATATATATATATATATATATATATATATATATATTTATCAAAATAAAAATCTGTTCTTTTCAATTATAAAAACACTTCACAATTACGGTTATTATTGTATTTTAAGATATCAACAGACTTTCAAAAACATTAAAAAACGAATGGTAGTATACAACAGCTATTTTTAAGGTAGGCTACACACTATGACCCTCTAGCGGTTAAAAACAAAACTGCATGTATTGTGCGGAAGAACTTTTTTTTTTTGTGGTTTGGCTCTGTGTGACTGTACGGATGAATATGGCTATCCTACTGCTCATAAAACTTTTATTACTAGGCTTAAAATATATATTCAGTTTAGATGTAAATAAGGAACTCAAGCTGACTAGCTGAAGACGTTAATGTACCTTTACCCATTAAAGGTGCTAAAGAGGATGTTTTGTTTTATACATTTTTGCAATATTACTTGAAATTTGATGTTGTTTAAATATTTTCTCTTCTATTTTAGCTTTCATAAGAATAGAAAAACTAAAAATAGTAAAAACTACAGGTGCTGGTCATATAATTAGAATGTCATCAAAAAGTTGTAAAAATTTATTTCACTAATTCCTTTCAAAATGTGAAACTTGTATATTATATTCATTCATTACACAGATACTGATATATTTCAAATGTTTATTTCTTTTCATTTTGATTATTATAACTGACAACTAAGGAAAATCCCAAATTCAGTATCTCAGAAAATTAGAATATTGTGAAAAGGTTCAATATTGAAGACACCTAGTGCCACACTCTAATCAGCTAATTAACTCAAAACACCTGCAAAGGCCTGTAAATGGTCTTTCAGTCTAGTTCTGTAGGCTACACAATCATGGGGAAGACTGCTGACTTGACAGTTGTCCAAAAGACGACCATTGACACCTTGCACAAGGAGGGCAAGACACAAAAGGTCATTGCAAAAGAGGCTGGCTGTTTACAGAGCTCTGTGTCCAAGCACATTAATAGAGAGGCGAAGGGAAAGATGTGGTAGAAAAAAAGTGTACAAGCAATAGGGATAACCGCACCCATGAGAGGATTGTGAAACAAAACCCATTCAAAAATGTTGGGGAGATTCACAAAGAGTGGACTGCAACTGGAGTCAGTGCTTCAAGAACCACTACGCACAGACGTATGCAAGACATGGGTTTCAGCTGTCACATTCCTTGTGTCAAGCCACTCTTGAACAACAGACAGCGTCAGAAGCGTCTCGACAAAAAGGACTGGACTGCTGCTGAGTGGTCCAAAGTTATGTTCTCTGATGAAAGTAAATTTTGCATTTCCCTTGGAAATCAGGGTCCCAGAGTCTGGAGGAAGAGAGGCACACAATCCACGTTGCTTGAGTTTCAGTGGAAAGTTTCCACAGTCAGTGATGATTTGGGGTGCCATGTTATCTGCTGGTGTTGGGCCACTGTGTTTTCTGAGGTCCAAGGTCAACGCAGCTGTATACCAGGAAGTTTTAGAGCACTTCATGCTTCTTGCTGCTGACCAGCTTTATGGAGATGCAGATTTCATTTTCCAACAGGACTTGGCACCTGCACACAGTGCCAAAGCCACCAGTACCTGGTTTAAGGACCATGGTATCCCTGTTCTTAATTGGCCAGCAAACTCACCTGACCTTAACCCCATAGAAAGTCTATGGGGTATTGTGAAGAGGAAGATGCGATATGCCAGACCCAACAATGCAGAAGAGCTGAAGGCCACTATCAGAGCAACCTGGGCTCTCATAACACCTGAGCAGTGCCACAGACTGATCGACTCCATGCCACGCCGCATTGCTGCAGTAATTCAGGCAAAAGGAGCCCCAACTAAGTATTGAGTGCTGTACATGCTCATACTTTTCATGTTCATACTTTTCAGTTGGCCAAGATTTCTAAAAATCCTTTCTTTTGTATTGGTCTTAAGTAATATTCTAAATTTTCTGAGATGGTGAATTTGGGATTTTCCTTAGTTGTCAGTTATAATCATCAAAATGAAAAGAAATAAACATTTGAAATATATCAGTCTGTGTGTAATGTATCTAATATACAAGTTTGACTTTTTGAATGGAATTAGTGAAAGAAATCAACTTTTTGACGATATTCTAATTATATGACCAGCACCTGTATATATTTTTTTATTATTCTTGTTTTGTACTTATATGTGACGCATCTATTTTTGAAGCAGATAAAATGAAAAGAAATGGAAGTAGATTCATCATGCATCAGATTTCATATAGCCTACTCATTTTGTTTTTGTTAACCATATTTTATATATTATATATATAACTTATCCCTTTAACAGGGAAAACAAATCATATGGTGAAATATGCTGTGAGTCCAAACACTCCAAGTGCGATTCTAGTCAGCGGCGTGTTGCTCTGAAAGCCTTGAAACGGAATTCTAAACAAACAATATTCACTTCTGTTTGAATTCAAGCCTTGGTTTGCTCCATGTCTGATAATACATGTAGACGTTTAAAAATATTAATGTATGTTCAACATAAAACTTTGATTTAATCTTAACGATTAGGGAGCCAGTTGGAGATATGAGGGCGAGTAAATGCTGTCAGAATGTTAATTTTGGGTGAACTATCCTTATGATTAGAAGTCTATAAAAACAAATGAGTGGTTTGGTGGTTTAATCAAACCTCAATAACTGTATGTAGACCAGATTATGGAGAATGATGGCCATAACGTTCTCAATTATGAGGGTCAATATGGCGGAATAAACCAAACTACTCTAGTAAAAACACTAGGCATCTGGGGGACCTGCAGCATCCTGAAGGAGCTTTGAGTTCATTTCTACACTGGACTAATAATAACCCACTGGCATGATTAGTCACTCACTTCTCCGTCTTCCATGTTTATTAATCTGCACCATCCCAAAGGTCACGCACAGGACATAACACAATCACTGGGGAGTCAAGCAATAGATGTTAACGAGCCTTTTAATATCAAGAAACTCCGCAGATGCCTCTGAATTGAAGAGTATGGTCTCATCTGTCTCATAAAGAAAGATACTGGGAAAAAAATACAGCCGTGATATTAGACTGGGATTGTAATCAGCATGGCCGGCAGTGGCTTAATCTTGTGTGACTTGCACAAAATGAGGTTTTGGAGTGGCCACAAGGAGATGTGATGCTTGCTTGGGTTTTATTACTCTGTATTGAATCAGACCAACATGAAATACTGTTTCAAAGATGATTAGAGCGTAACCTCAGAAAAACTGATGCATTTCTTAATGAAATCAACATGAGAAGCACCCAAAAGGCATTCAAAACTACCCTCAACTTCACACCAAAGCTCACAGCAGATCTTAAGTCATGGTAAACGCTGTATTTCATTGCATGTGAATCAAGATGAGGCTGTGAGGGACAGAAATGCAGCCTGTTACAATATGGTGTTGTTAAGCAGATAAAACATTTATGTCTCTGTAGACAGTGGACTAAAACTCTAGAACATTAGACATAATAAAAAAATCTTGAAAGGAATAGTTCACCCAAAAATGAGAATGTTCTGCATTTGTCATTATTTACAAATCATTCAGATTGATTTGATAAACCAGATTACCCGAAAAGATCTGGCTCAAAAGAATGATTCACTTACAAGCTGCAACATACGTTTATAACATTGCTGCTTCGATCATGAACTTATTATTGGAATATAGTCTGCAATAGATGACTTTTATGATTCTTTTATGACACTTTCATGCTTAATTTATGTCCTTTTTAAAGTTCTAATGATCTAACATTCACTTTAACTGCCAGTAAAAAGATAAAATAACCAGAACAATAACATTATTAAAGGATTAGTTCACTTTCAAATACAATTTTCCTGATAATTTACTCACCCCCATGTCATGCAAGATGTTCATGTCTTTTTTTCTTCAGTCAAAAAGAAATGAACATTCCAAGATTATTTTCCTTATAGTGGACTTCAATGGCCTCCAAACGGTTGAAGGTCAAAATTACAGTTTCAGTGAAGCTTCAAAAGGCTTTAAACGATACCAGACGAGGAATAAGGGTTTTATCTAGTGAAACGATTGGTCATTTTCGAAAAAATGTAAATGTATATGCTTTATATAAACAAATGATCGCCTTCATTCTGTAAGTAGAATTGGGAAGGCGTAGGACATACAACGTATGAGCGTAAGCGTTTTGAAGTTTTGGCAGAAGCACTTGCAAGGCAATCATTTGTTTATATAAAGCATATACATTTACATTTTTTTTTTTTTTTTCGAAAATGATAGATCAGATGATAAGACCCTTATTCCTCGTCTGGTATCATTTAAAGCCCTTTGAAGCTGCACTGAAACTGTAATTTTGACCTTCAACCGTTTGGAGTCCATTGAAGTCCACTATAAGGAGAATAATCCTGGAATGTTTTCATCAAAAACCTTCATTTATTTTCGACTGAAGAAAGAAAGACATGAACATCTTGGATGACATGGGGGTAAATTATCAGAAAAAAAATTATTTGAAAGTAATTAATCCTTTAAGAAACATTGATAACTAAAACTAAAAGTGTAAAACTATTAAAATAATTTCTGTTAAATTAAATGAAAAGATAAAATAAAAATATAGATGGAAAACTTAAACTTAAAAAAAAAACTTGCCTTGGCAACTTACTGAAATAATAAGTACTAAAATGACTAAAACTAAAACTGAAATAAACAAATATATATATATATATATATATATATATATATATATATATATATATATATATATATATATATATATATATATATATATATATATATATATATATATATATATTTTAAGACATAAGGAATAATAAATTGTAAAAGATGTACGTGGAAACATTTGAGTTTCCATTTTTCATTCTGTGGAGCACAAAAGAAAATATTTTGTAAAATGTTGTTGTTTTCGACCCATCTTTTGTATGAAGAAACCACTAAAACACTTTTTAGTTGTTCCACAGAAGAATTACAATCACACTGGTTTGAAACGACATGAGAGTGAGTAAACGACAGAATTTTCACTTTTTGGATCTACTATCCCTTTAAAGGTGAAAATTCTGTCATTAATTACTCACCCTCATTTCATTCCACAATCCACACCTATAAGACTTTCGTTCATCTTTGGAACACTAATAAAGATATTTTTGATGAAATCTAATTGATTTTTGTCCCTCCATAGACAGCTACACAACAGACACTTTGACAGTTCAAAAAGTTCATAAAGAGATAGCAAAACGAATCCATATGAATTGAGCGGTTTAGTCCAAATTTTCTGAAGAGATTCTATCGCTTGATGAACAGACTTAATTGAGTGAACATAAACAGAAGCTCAAACGAACCTGCTAAACATGTGAGAACAAACCTCTTTGTTTGTTTTCTGAACAAAATTTTCATTTTTGGGTGAACTATCCCTTTAAGATCCCAAAATGAACTTTAATCCCTGACTCATTTACAGTACATTCACGCCAAATGAAACATGACGCCATTGTGATGCAACCGTTCTAAAAATTGCACTCTTCTAGTCCAGGGTAGCAGTTGTAGCCTCTCATGAGTGCTTCCATGGCATTCTAATGACTATAGCACTGCCTCAAGGCCTGCTGTTGCATTATCTCTTCAAAACAAGCCAAAGACAGACCACAAATTTGTCACTCCGCCAACCCAACAAAAGCCCACTGGAGGAATACATGAGGCATAATCTGAATTCAAAGAAGCTTGTGTTAAAGCTGTCATCCAGGTCAAACTTACAAACACAAACTCACTAAAAACTACTGTCAGGTTTATTTCAAAAGCATTTATTTGGATGCAATAAATGCAGAAAGTATGAGCTGACAGGGGATGTCTTTGTTTAAATATGATGGAAGAACCAGGTAATGTATTAAAATCCGTCCATTTGTGAATAGTAATTGCACGATTCTAATTTGACCTCAAGGCTAATATGTGTGCTGCTCTGAATAGTTGAGATGTCCATTAGCTTCCATCCGTGACCTCTCTTAGCGGTTTGAGTGGGGCTTTGCTGAGACTGAATTACAAATTCAGTCCGGGCTTTTCTTTATGTTTGCATATTATGGTGCATATTACATTTAGACCTTTTAGTGCTTTGAGGAACAAGAAAAGTAAAGCATCACTGTTGCATTACAGACAGGAGTTCTGTGAGGCCATCTGCTTCCCTGCTCATTGTGAAATCTATCATCACATATCGTATACCCTTCACTATGACTGATAGGTATGCCATAAGCTGTTCTGTAAAACATTCTGCTCCGAAGGACGTTTTAACAGCACTTTTTACATTTACATTTATATTCATCTTCCAGGCAGATGCTTTCTTACTGTAGTGACATGCAAGAAAGTGCTTGTGGCAATTATTCTAGCCGGCAGCGTGAGGTACAAATGAAGTACAAAAGACAAAGCCAAAAAGTGCCAAAAAGAACAATGCTTAGAAATCACACAAAGAATTCATGGCTTGGAGGAAACAAGGGCCTGGAATGATGCTTGCTTTCTAAACCAGGTGAGCAAAGACGAGTTGCATGGTGATGCTCCAGAGCGGTGTCTTGGAAAATCTGGTGAGAAATATAATAATAAATGCATCTCTACCATAGTGAATCATGGAGGACGAGGTCAATGTGTGGGGAGCTTTAGCTGTTGGTATTGGTGAGCTACTTCCCTTGTGAAAAGTCACTTAATGCTTTGGAGTACAGGAGAATATTGCAGAATGGCTTGCTTCCCACAAATGAAAAGTTGTTATCCAAAGAGGAGTGATCAGATGTTATTTTTCAACATGACAAGGCTCCTGCACAAACAACCAAGAAGTGGTCTGAGAATGAGAATATTTGGTGTCACATTAAACTCAAATGAACTGGGAGACATTTTTCAATTACTGTTTGAAGCAATTAACATTGAGTGGAACAACTCTGACTCTTCTTCCTCTAAAAAGCTGTTTGCAAGTTGGGGAAGGCTATTCCATGCTAAGTTACTTCATCTATAGCATGTGTGCAATAAAAATAAATTGTAAAAATAGTGCAAACACTATCAAAGTAATGATCCCAACTAAGTCTTCGGATAGTTTTCAAAATACAGCTGTGATGCAGCTCTCCGTGTACATGCTTCAGATGAGTACACACAAATCTCCTCACAGCGTGTGCGAGTTCTCTTTTGCGTCTTACGGTTGAATGTTTAAATTGGCATGGTTTAAATGAGTTTAGTTTAAACAAAGATAGCAACGTGAGATGTTCAGGTCTCACCTGTGCTCGTGTGTTATCAACACCCGGATGATGACGGCGTAAATGACTTCTCATAGAGCATAGGCTATGGCTCTTGCATTGAACATTTGTTTATAGTGATTAGTTTGCTCCGCATCTGATTTTCTATAGCCAAACCAGTTCCAAATTGTGGAGGTATCTCCTCGCTTAACAACAAGCACCTCCTCGGCCTCACGTCCACCTTCTGCCATGCTTGTTTTCACTCTGCACGTGCACAGTGAATCGCACCAAACTACGTTATCAACTAGACTTATCGTTATTATCGCGAGGAGACACATTTTTATTGTGAGGAGAGTTTTCAACGGTATATCGCAAACGATAAGATATCACCCATCCCTAGTCCCAAGCCCCTCTAAAACATGCAAACATTACTAGCCTAACCAGCTATAAAAGGTCTGATCAGCTAAAGGTCAGAACACACCAAGCCGACGCAGACGGACTAGTGGCGACGAAAGCAGACTGTGGGGTTGGCTCACGGCTGTGTCTAAAGTTGGCCTGACACACCAAACCAATGCTAAACAGCTGACGGCCAAGTAGGACGTCAGTTCTGTGCCTGCGTGAGATGAAATGCCTTTCCGTACCAGCAGGTGGCATTATCTGAACAGCCAATCAGAATGATCAGATGGCCCAACAGACCGACAAGCTCCGATGCCGATTCAATATTTCAAACCGGCCGAAAAAAAAGCAGACGAGGATCAACTGGTCTGGTTTGTTGATTTTGAGGGGTTTTGGAGACCTGTCATTTGATCACACTGGTCTAGTTTGCTGGTTTTAGAGGGGTTTGGAGTACATGTTAAGGCAGGAACACACCAAGCCAACAATCGGCCGTAGGGCGGTTTTTCTTTCTACCAGACCAGTCAAACCAAATAAAAAGGTCTGAAAACATAACAAGTGCACTAAACCACTCTAAACCAGCAACAAACCAGACCAATTTGAACAGTTGACAAGTTCCCAAAACCCCTCCAAAACCAGCAAACCTGACCAGCTGACAAGTCCTTGCTGGTGCAAACCATGACTAGAAACAGTTGCTTAGTAACACCAGCACACCATGAAGCAAAACCCTTCTGACAAATAACCAAACATGGGTGAGCTTCAGAAAGACCAGTTTAACATATTAGCTTCTTCCACTGTGACTGAGTAACTGTTGAAAGGTGTTTCTGTTGTATCATGTATGAGATGAAATGCTCACAGTCTGCATTTGTATCCCCAAACAAGCTCTGAGGAGATTCCTCTTCCCACTGCAGCACTTTGTTTGTAATGTTTTTGTAGTTGTGAGTCACTAGAAGTTCTCATCATCATCATTTGTTTCATCCCTAAGTTGTAAACAGCCTCGCTGGAGATGAATCTTTAATGACCCGCATCATTCAGACACTGGATCGATTTTGGGTGCAAACTGTCTTGGAAAATGTCTCAGCACCATAGAGCTGGACTAAATTTGTATCCTCATATATATACATCAATATTATACTATTTATAAATAATAATTCTGTATTTTTTATAATAAATGTATATGGTGCTGTTGCTTGATATTGCTGATATGTATAACATTACATAAATTCATATTCATATTATATATTTATTTATTTGTTTAAAAAAACTGTATAATACATTTTTATAATATATGCATTTTTAATTTATATATTACATAAACATTGTAATTTATATAAATTAATATTCATGAATTACATTATTAAAAATAAAATATAGCTTTTTTAATTAAAAAAATCATAGGCTGTTGCTTAATATTGCTGATGTATGTGTGTTTATATATATATATATATATATATATATATATATATATATATATATATATATATATATATATATATATATATATATATATATATATAAATTTTCTATATTACATATTTATATTATAAATTAATTAATTAAATTAAATATATATATTTGTTAAAAACACACCGTCACATTTTATAGTTTTTTTATAATATATATATATATATTATTTTATAATTTATATATTATAAAAATATGATAAAATATATAAATTAATATTTTATATATTGTTATTAAAATAATATATAGCTTTTTAATTAAAAAAATCATTATCTTATTTTTTAGTATTTTATAATATATATGATAATTTATATGCAATTAATATTTAATGTATTACGTTATTAAAAAATAAATTATTAATTTTTAAAATAAAAAAAATATGTTGCTTAATATTGCTGATATGTATATAATATACAATATCATGTAATAATATAATACATGCATTATAATTCATATTATATAAATATGACCATTTTTATAAAGTTAAAATCATATATATTTTTTAAATATAAAAAATGTTTAATAAAAAATGTTCTTGATATTGTCTGTTGCTTGATATTGTTAGCCTTTAACAGCAAACAGGAAATGAGATGGGGAGACTCCTTGAAACATCCCCGCAGCCTCATGCATGTAATCACAGCCAATCTCTGAAGTGCGTAATTCCAAGATGACAGGAAAATGATTTTGCCCGTCGGTGATTGTGTCATTCAAATGAGTCCCTTCCGCAAGAGAGTGACGCAGGACAAGGTCACCTCATTAGCATGGCGTGAATAAAAGCTAGAGGCTGCTGTGGCTTCCGAGCTCGGCGGCTGGCATTCTCTGACATTTTTGTGGCAGGTGAGCGCAACAAAAGGCTCTTTAAAACTGATATGATAAGATAGCCGGGTCTGCTGACATGACAACAGATTTCTGTGGGGGATCGCGCTGTCTCCATTGTTGCTTCTGTACGCACTTTGTCCTGGAGAAAGGACTGAAAAAGGAAAAACAGACTTTAAGATTCCCGCTGCATATTACATGGCTGTGGGATTTCACGCAGGCTTTTTTCTTTAAGAATGCGGCAGCACCATCTGGCATGCATGTTTTTGAATTGTCACATCTTTAGGGATTAGAACAGCAAAGGGCCCTCTGAAACTCATTGCTCAAATACTAATAATAATAATGATTATAATAAAAATCATAAATATTATTTTTGTTTGTTTGTTTAAAAAATGTGTAATGGATTCAATTATTTTTATTTTTTTTTTAATTGGAAAATATGAAGGTCCTTTTATACTGAACAATCCTTTATTCTCAAAGTATTTTAAGTAATGAGTATAGTGTCATTAGCTTTAGCCTCATGTTCCATAGAGATGAAAGGCCTATATGAAATGCTGTTTATTTTCAGTGGTTGTTATGTATTGATTACTTTTAAATGTTGTGTTAAATTTTTAAAAGACATTCTATTTACAAACAATGTGCTTTTGCTTTGGCCTATTTTAGCTTGCTTTTTCATTGAACAATTTATTTTGTTGTATGAATAAAATAAGATAATGTGCCCAATTGCATATCAGTTTTCTCATTAGCTGGAGTTTAATTAACACTAACAGTAATGAATACAGTTGACACAACTATAGACATGCAATAAAGTGTAGACACAAGTGATAACTAAAGTTAGGCAGTAATTTATCACAGTCAAAAGATATTAAAGTAAAAATCATTTACTTAACCTCATGTCATTTTAAAGCTGTATGACTTTCTTTCTTCTGTGGATCACAAAGGAGATAATTTAATGAATATTCGGATGGGTGAACTGGCATTACATTCTGACTAACCCAAAAAATGATCATTCTGTCATCATTTACTCACCCTCATGTCGTTCCAAACCTGAATGACTTGACATGAAAGAAGTTATTTTGAAGGATTCTGGTAACCAAACAGTTTTGGTGACTATTGAGTTCTGCAGGGATTTGTAGTCCAAAAAGCTGGAGCTAGTTCACTTTCAAATAAAATTTCTCCTACAATGACTTCTACAATAGGTTTACATCCTTTTAAGGTTAAAAACACTTTAATTTTCACATAATATACATTGTAGCATGACCTCTTTTTTTCACTGTGTCTGAAACAGTTCGATAAAGGATTCATTCTCTTGAAACCCCGCCTTTCCGAGAACCTGTTATGCTCTGATTGGTCTAACGCTCACAACATGTGTCAGAAACGCAACGCTCATTAACATATCGGGATGTCAGCTCTTCCTCAGCACTTGTATACACAGTGATGCGAACAGTAATGATGGCGTCGGTTTTAGAGTATCAATTTGAGTCCTCATCCTTTAGAAATGCATGCAAAGTGGATTTGCTTTCGCAGTGCAGAAAACAGCGTCTTCTCAACATGTAGACAACACGAACCAAACCATTTCAGGCCTCAGCTACAACTACAGTGTTTGAGGGTGGGTCATGGGCAGCCGTTCTCGAGATGTTGTGAGCAGGCAGCCAATGAAGACCATAGGCTAGCATAATGCTACTCAGGTTTGTGGAGGAAGTAAGACTGGGATTGGTCTGACAACTCATCTCAGGCAGTTTAGAATCGGTTATTTCTTTTGGAAGACTATAGCTCCATTTATCGTGCACTTTGATCTTTGAAACTTTGCAGACATTTTACCTTCACAAACAGCTATATTACACACTACATTAAAGGGATACTCCACCGTTTTTGTTATATGTTATTTATGTTATTCCCTTAACTAAGAAGAGTTGATACATACCTCTCTCGTCTCAGTGCGTGCACTAAATCGCTCTGTCTTGCGGCGAAACTTTGTTAGCACTTAGCTTAGCCCAGTTCATTCAATAGGGGCCAAGCAGAGAAGCTACCAAACACCTCCACGTTTTCCCTATTTAAATACAGTTACTCGAGTAGTGTAACTCGACCTAGGACGGTGACACAAAACAAAACGTTGGTCCCCGCTCCCTCTCCTGTAAAAGTCATGTTGGTTCTATTGACGGAAATGAGAGCGAGGAGGAGAGGGAGCGGGGGCCGGTGAGAGGACTTTTCACGAGTGAAGATATTACTGCGCCAAGTCAAAGTGCTCCCGAGCACTTGCTATGGTATTCCGCCATACAATATAGTTATATATAGAAAAGCGCAACGTTTTGTTTTGTGTCACCGTCCTAGGTCGAGTTACACTACTCGTGTAACTGTATTTAAATAGGGAAAACGTGGAGGTGTTTGGTAGCTTCTCTGCTTGGCCCCTATTGAATGAACTGGGCTAAGCTAAGTGCTAACAAAGTTTTGTCGCAAGACAGAGCGATTTAGTGCACGCACTGAGACGAGAGAGGTGTGTATCAACTCGTCTTAGTTAAGGGAATAACATAGTTTAATATGAAAAAACGGTGGCGTATCCCTTTAAAGGTAATATATCCAAAAAAGCGAAATAGGGTCACTTTAAATAAAGACGTGTTGTTGGCGTCACGATCAACAGCTGGAATGCCTTTGATAGCCACCAGAGGGCACTCCACCCCAGACAGTTTTGTTACAGTTGGAAGCTTAATGGTGGTGACGTTGAGGACGTGACCATGACGTAGTTTGTTTATAGTGTACATTTTTTTATTTATTTTTTTACTTCTGACGATTGTAGTTTGGCTTAAAAATTCGTAAAGATTGTGAAGATTATCATGATGAACAAAGCATGCAAGAATCATAAACTTGTGTTGGTTACAGAGCTTATTTTCTGCAATAATCCAAAAGCCAATGGAAAAATTTTAATGGGGTTGGCCTACAAAAACTACATCATCACTGGTGACTTCCATTGTAATGACGAAGAAAATATCTAATTTAATGTACTACAGATGAAAGAAAGTTATACACGGTTTGGGATGAGATGCCAAAATTTCCATTTTTGGGTGAACTATTTCTTTAATAGTGACCAAGAGTGTGAAGTGCCTGCTGCCATTTCCGATCTGTCACAAAGTAGCTCTGAATCCATTTTTCCCCTCGTTCTGATCTGAGAAAAGCACAGAGAAACGTAATAAAATCATGCAGGACCGACTGAGACTTAATATATCCTCAGATGTTAGAACTCATCTTGTGGACACTTCGTTTCGCACGGTAATTTTTTGGACATCTTTACAACCTACAAACCATTGGTGTGATTAATTTCACATTGCACAGAAACTGGGATTCACTTACAAATCGAAGAGAGAGAATGTCACGGTCTGTTCTTCCTCCACTGGCCAGACTTAAAATGCAGGTCATACTTTTTCAAAAGAATTAATTTCCATTGCCCATGTTCTAAATTGAAGACGAGTGGACAAAGGTGATTTTCTTGACACGGGAAAGAGAAAACCGAGTGTTGCCAATGCAACTGCAGAGAGCGAGAGAGGTGCCGCCAGTAACTCATCTATAACTGCTCAATGTCAACCATGAAATTGAATAAAAAGTCGTATAATTTATAAATGAACCCGTTATTTCTGCTTAGTGAGCCAACTGCAGTCGTCACAGGCAGAATGAATAACACAGGTCCATTCTACAGATGAGTTCCGGCTCGAGTCTTTCAGGTTATTGAACATTAAAGATTCTTTTGTTGATTTCTTCTGTCAGTTTGCAATCTTAAAGGAATATTTTACTCAAAAAAAAAAAAAAAAGAAAGAAAAAAAATTCAACATTACTTGCTCAGCTTTTAGACTTGGCATGGACACCATGTTTTATTTGAGACTGGTAACGGAATGAGATGACTTTAAGGCCTGGTTATTTGCCTTCTGATATTGAAGAAATAACAAAAATACAGTAAAAACAGTAATGTTGTGAAATAGTTACAATTTAAAATAACTGTTTTCTGTTAATTTATTTTAAAGGGGTCATGACTTGAGAAAAATACAGATACCTTACAGCGAAAATGACTACATTACAAGTTAAAAGTCACCAATTCCAATACGACGTAAGGCTACGTTGACACTGCAGGTAAAAATGGCCCAAATCTGGTGCAATGCAAAATATGCACATAGGTGCAATCCAAAATATAACAAGTATTTACTCATCACAAATGTAATGGAGTAAAGAGTACATATACTTATTAAAAATTATAGTCAAGTAGAGAGTAAAATTTGCCAATATCTTTGATACTCAATTAAAACTACAAAATAGCAAAGTACAGTAACTAACGGCCATTGTTTTGATTGGCTAACGTCGCTAGTTGGCCACTTGCTATTGCACATGAGTAAAGCCCAAAGTATAGTTCACTTTTTATGCATGCCCGAGGGTCAGCGTACAGTGCTCGTGACACAAATTTCTTCATCAGAAGAGAATACGCGTACTGTACTATTTTTGCAGTAATTAGCTTATCCACAAGTTGGCAACCGTGCCTTGGGGGCGTCAATTCACAAGGTAGTCAAAGAAAAACTACGGCTGCGTCCAAAAACCTAGGTAGCTGCTTGCTGCCTCACTATCTTATAAGAGAATGACTTGTACGGCAGCGTTTGTGCATGAAGGTACCTCACGAAACTGATTTCGGACAGACTTCTGAGGCAGCGTAACAGTTTAATGATCTACAGCAATATAGCGCGAGCTTTGATGAGAACTAAACAAATATTTAATTACTACAGTAGTAATTTCTCGATAGAAATGATATCAAAATTGAAATATGTTGATCAAAATCGTACATTTGTACAAAAACTGAGCAGCAAATGCAACTTTCGGACGCCATCTTTATTTTTCTAGCTCAACTGTCACAGAATGGAAAGCACAGGATTGTGGGATATCAAAGGCAGCTAAGGATACATCTATGCTTCCTTCAAAAATCGATCAGATGAAGGTATCTCAGGAAACAGGAAGTGAGGCTAACATTGGATTCGGACGTGCCTTGATGTCTTCCTACGTTGAAATGTGTCCTCAGAAGGCAGCATTTTACAGTTTTCGGACGCAGCCTACATAAACAGAACAGACCGAAAAGCATGCAAGCTACAGCGACAATGGAGGCCTACATAGATGAGAGATTGTGCCAAGAGGTTAGAAAGTAACCTTTCATACTCTAGCATGAAAGAATACAAAGATGTTTACATGTGTTGTAACTCGTGGAGAGAGATTGCTCAAAACTGAGCATATTTGAATGCCTGTGTATGTGTACGTGTTAAATAAAGTATATTTTGCATGGTTGTGCGTTTGACTTTGCACGTACACGTAAAAAAACAACAAAACAAAAAACAAGTATACCCAGGGCTTAACTGTTCTTTTTGGAGCCCCTTAAAAACAGATCAGGGTCAGAATGAGGGTTGCAAATAATCGTGTTTCTAGTATGTTATTAATTTATTTTAAATGATCTCATTTGGCCTTGATTTACAGTATACAGGGAGACTTTGCCACAAAATACACCCAATGCTCCATTAGCTACGGCTTCATAAAGATAAAACAAACCTGTGTTTACTTCTTTTCATAAGCATAAGTTGATAAAAAAAAAAAAAAAAACTCCATTTATAGAAAGCTAGGAATGCAATCACTTGCATATAAACACAAACAAAAGACCTATTTGTGTTTGTTTTGTTTATGCAAGAAGCAAAACCCTCCCCTCAAAAGCTTAAAATGTGTTCTGCACGTGTCAGAGTCAGATCATCCAGTGTGGTTTGATCTTTCAAAAAATGCCAAAGCAATCCTGGAGTGCGAAGCGAGGTCATCGTAACACATGAAAGAAAAGACAGAACAGTATGTTACAGCAGATGTTGTTTCTGCATTCATTGTCTTTCTCCTTTTACTTACCCAAAAAATATGATTCTGAACTTGGCCTCAAGGATGTCTTTTTATGAAAAGTACTTTGATACAGATTTTGAAAAGAATGTGTTTTCTCTGTAGCACTGTGTGGGAGTGCAGCCATGATGAGATGTTTTGATGTGGTAGGGAAGGGTACAGTGTCATCTGCCTTTTGGGCTTTCACTGTATGCCTTTATGCGTTGTTCATTCTCAGCCTTGTACAAACATATTTGTATACATTATGTAATATTGCAGTGAGATTTTCCTATCCCTTTAAGGCATGACTGAATTTATTGTATTTTAGAGCATAAAAGCCCTTAAAACAGCATTATCAGGTGCAAAAAAAAAAAAAAAAAAAAGTTTTGGTGGTGTGTGCGTGGGTTGTGCATTGTTAAATTGTGAACATTTGGGATGTTCTGAACCCAGACAAAAGAAATAAGCAAAATACAAAAGAATAGCTGATGACTAAAGACTCTGGCTGCTGTCTCATCCCCAATGACTTCTTAAACTAACCCTGTTAGGCTGAAAGTACCCATTTCATTGATGGCTCAAACAAGAACAATTACTGTAAAAGCATTCAAATGTTTGATATGTAATATTGCATTTATGTTGTGCATGTACACTGTCGTTTAAAAGTTAGGGTTAGTAAGATTTCGTTTAACATACAATAATATTTTCATTAAGCAAATATGAATTAAATTGATCGAAAGTGACAGTAAAGACTCAAATAAACGGTGTTCTTTGAACTTTCTATCTATCAAAGAAAGCAGTAAATCAGTATATTGAAATTCAGCTTTACCATCATAGAAAAAAATTACATTTTAAATAAGACATGACATGACTGAATAAGAAATAAAAAAAGTAATTGTGACTTTTTATCTCATAATTCTGACCAGACTGCCAGTTTATATCTCGCAATTCTGAATTATAAATGCAAGTTATAAAGTCAGAATTGTGAGATATAAACTGAGAGATATAAAATGTGAGATATCTTTTTTCCTCAGACTTTATAACTCACAATTGTGAGTTGATATCTCACAATTCTGAAAAACGAAGTCAGAATTGTGAGACATAAACTCGCAATGGTGAGAAAAAAATCAGAATTGTGAGAAGTCGCAATAGGTTGGTTTCACGTGACGTCACAGCAGCAGCGCGAATGTGTCCGGAGGGCAGGGAGTGATGTTTCTATATAGGAATCCTATCAAAAACTCAATATTCGTATGTTTTGCGTTGTTTATGGTTGCTCAAATCGTTAAAATCGAGAACCCAGAAGGTGTTTTTATCGTTTACATATCTTATACCGTTTTTTATAACTTATTTAGTTTTTTTTAACTTTAAAAGTTGTCGCCTTTTATAGCGTTTTGCGTCTGCTGATACTGAAATGAATATGGATACCTTACCTTTTGTTTTTGAATTGGTTAAATATTCACATTCTTCATGCTATCGTTTGCAGGGAGGAGAAGATATTTTATCCTATTGAATGATAATTTGGTGTTTTAACTTCATTTTTGTAGAATTCCGTTCATGTTGATCTGGTTACCATGAAAACAGTCACGCGCTGCTGCTTCAGCCGTCGTATTGTAGAAAATGTCCAAATAAAATAAATGTTTAACAAGCTGACAGAAGTCGATAATGTGTAAATGTAAGTAGTTTTAATGTTGTTTTTGTAAATATTCACTTTCCCATATGACCACGAAGGAGAATCGGAGGGTCACATTCAGGGACAGACACCGACACGCTGTATTTTTGTATTTATTTCAACAAATGACAACCGAAATCAAACCTATAGAAGCTCATCAACAGTTTTGAAGTGGCTGTGTGCAAGTTATAAAGCGAGTGAGTCATACTCACAAACAGTGTTAATTAAATATTACACAAAAACCAAATACAAAACTCAGCTAAGTACAGTATGTGTTTATTTTGAGTGAAAGATAGTGAGTTTATTTAGTGACATTATTACATTTGCTAGTCGTCTCACCTTCTCAACCAAGGCAAAAAATTGTATTAGCAGTTTTTTTCCCCCCGAACGATATCATGAGTTCCTATTACAGTTCTCGATTCAGCATAAATGACCAACAATGGCGCCATTTTTCACAATCATGACAGAAAATTAAAATACTGCCCTTAGCATCACTTGCAGAAAGGCAGCGCGATATAAACAAACCCAGACTAGAACTGAACACGGCGTTACGGCAACTTAACATCCTCTATTTCTACCTCCTCGATGGCAGTCAAGTCTTTCAATTCAGTGGAAATGTCGCTCCTCTTCATAACATAAGTATCACGTCCAACATATGTTGTGATTTTCTGTCTAAATCAGCACAGAACGGACTTTTCCCATCTCTTCCATTCTAATTTTCATTGCTTGCCCTCCACCGGAATTTCTCGCGTCTCGAGAACCACGTGACTGAAAACAACCTATTGACCCTTCGTCGGGAGTTTGATTGACAAGCGATCTAACCAACCATAATGCAGAATCTGCTATTTTTCCGACAAAGCAGTCAGGAGTTCGAAGATTAACCTTGGTGGATTTGAACTTGAAAAATGGTGTGTACTGGCATCTTTCCTTCTCCAACATTCCTTCTCATGTTCATTCATGTTTATTTGATGCTATAAATTAACTAGTAGGAAGAGATGATCGGTTCACGAGCCGCTTGAACTGAGGCGCAACAGCGATCTGTTACGACACATTAAAGAGCCACAAAATGTTTTTTATTGTTCAAATTTCTTAAAAATTGCATAATTTGAAAGCTGGGACTTTGTCTAATATCATAAGCAACCTGCTCTGTCTTGTCTGTCGACGTGCGGTCAGTGTCCTCTTTGCTCCGCGATGTTTTTTTCACTCTGTGTGGCGTGACAGCGCCAGGGCTTGTCAGACAAAGCAACAGTAACTTGTTTAAAAAGTAAACAATTTACTTTTTAAATAGTTTTTTTCCATGGCAGAAAGAAGCTTCCATAAGAAACTGTCAGTTTGTTGAATGCCACAAAAAATGGCAAAACTGTACATTTCAGTGTCCATTTTGCATATTCATGATAAAATTAATGAAAGTTTATGATAAAATTTAACCTCAAATGCTACTATTACCATATTAAATAAAATTGCATCTGCTACCACAACACAGATCTTAGAGAAACCAGCTAAAAAGATAAAAATGTATTAATTATATAAGATAACAATTATGCTTTAGTATTTTTCATTGTTAGTTCATCTTAACTAATGTTAACAATGTAAACAAATCTTAAATAAAATAAAATACACAAAACACAGGTCAGTCAATTCTCAATGACAGACAGCGGTCCTTTAGAAACTGACTTGTATTAGTTGTCAATAATTGCCAAAAGCTATTAACCCTTCAGGGAAAACAACAAAAACAGCTTAAACCAGCTAAAGTTTGTAGTTGGTATACAGTCTTGATTACTCTGGTTTATACTAGTTTATCTGATCTCTTAGCCCGACCAGCTGATAAGAACCCAAAATCTTTACAAAACCAGTAAAAAAGCCAGCTTGGCCAGGCTGTGACACCAGCTTTGGATCTGCTTATAAAGCTATAAAAATGAAGCAGAAAAATGATACAATAGGCTTAATTTTTGAGATAGCAAGAAGAACACTAAACGCAAGTTAAATGACCAATTACACTGAACTTTAAGTAAGATTAGATCACAATGATCCTCAGCTATGCAAACAGTGCTTAATCTCAGTTAATACTTCCCAGCGGGGACAATTTACAACTCTCAAATAAGACACACTGCGCTACTCATACAATGTTCTCCAGTTTGAGAACTGTTGTCTTGGAATGAGATTTTCATGCCATTATATCATGCAAACTCCAAACTGCTATTATGCCTAAATCCAGATTATGGACTGGGACAATGGAGCCATGGCCAATGGGTCTCTGACTGTCAGGGGCCTTCAGATGAGAGGTCAGCAAGGGCCAGACACCTGGAAACAAGCCAGTGCAGATGTAGAATGGATCCAGATACACTGCTCAGTGTTATTTTAGTACTTTTTATGTAGTATTATAGTATTTATTTATTTTATATTTTCAATTTAATTCAATTAATTAGTAATTTTAGTACAGTTTAGTAATTCTGTTATGTGCTTTCCTTTATTTTTAAAAGTTTATTTTAAAAAAATCTATTTTTTTAAGTTTTTCATCTAATATTTATATTTCATTTTATTTCATTGTTATTTCAATTAACAAAATGTTTTTAATAGTTAGTTTAGTTTCCCAGTTGAAGTCAACTATATGGAGAAAAATCCATAAAAAAAACATAATTTCTTTTCGACCGAAGAAAGACAGACATAAACATTTTGGATGACATGAGGGTAAGTAAATTATCTGGAAATTTTATTTCTGAAGTGAACTAATCCTTAATATCTGATAACATTTTATTATGATGTCCCTCCAACAGACATTCTACTGACTATAAGTAACTTTGCAACTACATGTCACTTATTATACTAACCTGAACCCTAACACAGTCTACTAACAGTCTACAACATCTACTAAAACTCTAATAAGAGTTAGATGACATGCAGTTACTTATAGTTAGTAGTATGTCTAAAGTGGACCATCAAAATAAAGTGGAACCTTAAATGTATTACTTTTTCAATGTAATTTCTCATTTGTACATCATGCAGTCTTGTACTTGATTAAGCTGCACATTTTAATGCTTAAAACTCTTTTGGCATAACCAAAGTGAAGTGTGTAAGATTACATTTTCCATGTAAAAGTCTGCCTTGCGGTCTTGTTTCCCACATTTGAGAATGATTCACTCATCGTAGGCAGAGCAGAAATATGGACAGTGGGGGATAAGTGGGATACTGCACAAGAAGCTGGTAATCATAGGAAAGGTAGCTGTCAACGAATCGTTGAAAGCCATAATAACTATCATCTTGAATATGTCATCTGCTTTGTGAGAGACTCTATGGCATTGCAAATGGTGATGTACTATCAGGCCAGGTGTTCCCACAGCTGCTCCAGTGGAGACCACACAAACTTCTAGAAAGTGCGCAGGCTATATTTTAATCACAAAAGGGCTCTTTTTGGTTACTTATGTTGATTCAAGATCAGCAACCTCCATTGCTCAAATCGTGCTGAGCATCCTTCCAGCAGCTTTAAAGGAATCTAATGTGCAGTTATACTCAGCGTGACGGGATTCTGCCAAAAGGATCCCCTCCAAAGTGGATTTATCCTGTATTAACCTCTGTTGAAGCAACCTTTGTATGGAGAGCAGCTATGGTATTGTTTAGTAAAGCATCGCTTGGCAAAAGCCAGCAGAATTTCTAAACACATCAGATTCATAGTTAATCTGATGTAATGCGGTTAAGTCGGGAACAGGAGTGAATCGAACTCAGGATTTGTGTGGGGGTGATCCAAAGCTGTTTCTCGCAATGCTACACAATGTAAGTGTGAATTTGACAGCTCTTGTTTTGTCATGCTAATGTCACATTCAGGTGGTTCAATACAAACACAGGAGTTATTTTTAAGAAAACAAATCCGCAACAAAGTCAAACCGGCTTTGCAATCGTTAATTCATTCTGTGATTTTACCATCTATCTCATTACGTTCACGTTCAGAATGTTCTGGTTTCTATACAAGTTAAGCCCCATCAACAGATTTTTATGCCATTTTGTCAATTGCTACAGAAAAACAGAAAAGTTAATTACAATCACCACTAGGGGGCCAGTTGCAAAAGTTGCATCCAGAAACTGTTAACAGCAAAAAGGTGGCTTTAAAATAGAATTAAACACTTGGATTAAAAGGATAGTTCACCCAAAAATGAAAATTATCCCTTGATTTATTCACCCTCAAGCCATTCTAAGTGTATATGACTTTCTTCTTCCAGTCCTCCAAGGTTTATAATGGTTGTGAATGGGGTGCTGCGTTTTGAAGACAAAAATAATGCATCCATCCATAAAATCCATACAATCCATACAACTCCAGGGGAATAATAAAGGTCTTCTGAAGCAAAGCAATGCTTTTTTGTAAGAAAAATACCCATATTTAAAACTTAATAAATTCAAATGACTAGCTTGTGCAGAATGTGCAAGTCGATTTCCGGCGGAAGATTTATCATTTGACCTGGCGCACCATGTAATGATGAACGCGGATGCGCAGAGGATAGAGCAAAACAAATCACCGGTTATGGATTATGAGTCTAAAATTATAATTTTTAAAGAGAAATGTTGGAGGATTTCGATATAAGAGAAGAGGAGCTTAAATTGCACAGCCGTATTTGTTTGAACCGCGAGAGGCGTCTAAGTTTACATCCTGCGTCATACATCTTTGGCGCAAGTCAACTTGTGCGTCCTGCGTACGGTCGTCCGCCGAAAGCTAGTTATTTGAATTTATAAAGTTGTAAATATGGAAATTTTTCTTACAAGCACGCATCGCTTCGCTTCAGAAGTTGACCCCCTGGAGTCGTATGGATTGCTTTTTTTTATGGATGGTTGCGTTTTTTTGTCTTCAAAACACCATTCACTGCCATTATAAACCTTGCAGGACTAAAGATATTTTTAAATATATCTCTGATTATGTTTGTCTGAAAGAAGATACACCTAGGATGGCTCGAGGGTGAGTAAATCATGGAGTAATGTTCATTTTTGGGTGAACATTTTAAGGGTTTCAAAACAGAAATGTGAAGTTTGTATTTTTGTTAAAGCGGTCAAATGCATCAAGTCATAGTGGCCTCAAAGGGGACCTTTCTGAAACCAAAAATGAGAAATGAGATAACGTACAGTGGTGAGTTGTGGACTTTACAAAGGGAAGACTATGGCTGCATCTGAATTCCCTACTATATAGTAGGTGAAAAACAGTATGTGAAAAGAGTATGTCCGAATTCATAGTATTCATTAAAAAAGCACCCGGATGAATTACTTCTTCTGTCAAGATTCTGAAGAGCACATCTGATGGACACTTTACTATCCCATGAGGCCACGGGAGAGGAGTTGTGAATGCCAGTGAAGTGACGCAACTGACACTGACAACGACAACAAGACAAATGTATATCTGGATTACATTCATACTATGTGCACATGTAGAACATACTTTTTTAATGGTTGTGAAGGATTTACTTATTCAAAAGTATTTTGTATGTGATTTCGGACACTGCCCACAAGTCTACATCAAGATGGCTATTTGGGAGTTACAAGCTTTTGCTTTTTTTAAAGGTGCCAGCGAACATTTTTTTACAAGATGTAATATAAGTCTAAGGTGTCCCCTGAATGTGTCTGTGGAGTTTCAGCTCAAAATACCCCATAGATTTTTTTAAATTAATTTTTTTAACTGCCTGTTTTGGTGCATAATTAGAAATCCGCCGATTCAGGCTGCGGCCCCTTTAATTGCTCGCCCCCTCCCGAGCTCTCGACTCTATCATTGCATAAACAAAGTTCACACAGCTAATATAACCCTCAAAATGGATCTTTACAAGGATCGTTTGTCATGCAGCATGTTTAATCGCGTAAGTATGGTATTTATTTGAATGTTTACATTTGATTCTGAATGAGTTTGATAGTCCTCCGCGGCTAACGGCTAATGCTACACTGTTGAAGAGTTGTGTTTATGCATTATACAGACTGCAGGTGTTTTAATAATGAAAACAGTGATGGCTCTTGTCTCCATGAATACAGTAAGAAACGATGGTAACTTTAACCACATTTAACAGTACATTAGCAACATGTTAACAAAACATTTAGAAAGACAATTTACAACTATCACTAAAAATATCATGTTATCATGGATCATGTCAGTTATTATTGCTCCATCTGCCATTTTTCGCTGTTGTTTTTGCTTGCTTACCTAGTCTGATGATTCAGCTGTGCACAGATCCAGACGTTAATACTGGCTGCCCTTGTCGAAGTCGAAAATACTTTCTGTGGTAATCGACAATGTGCCCCATATGTTGTCAATAGAGCTTAACTTGTATTGAACCTGGAACATTCCTTCAAGTCTAACTGGGGAATCAATGACTGTAGCCATTTTTAAACTGGTCCTATGACAATATCCGACATCTAATATGTTCAGCATCTTCAAACATGCAAAACTATATCATGTTCATTGAAACTCTGCAGTAGCACATCATAATGATATCAACAACTTTCTCTTTTTCTCTCTCTCTCTCTCTCCCTTTTTTTTTCTAAGTTATATTTTCATTCTGTGTCTTTATGCCTCCATTTCCTCCCCTGTCAGTTTGGGCAGGGAGGTAAGACAGTGGAACTGAAATGAGAGCAAGGTTGCTGAACTTATCAGCTATAACTGCTCTTCAGTTTCTGACAATTAAAATTTGCTTCAAGACCACAAGGCAATTTTATTTTATTTTTTACTATTTTTTTTTTCGACGAAGACAGTTACTTGAAATGTCTGCTTGTATTATCATCTATGTACATCAAGATCTGCATTCTTAGAGAAACATTAAAGTGAGTTCAAGGGTTACAGTTGTCTTAAGGCTACAAAAGTCTCTGCCTGTGGCATGAAAAGGAAAGGGACAGTTTAATTAATAAATTGAATAACTTTAATGTAATTACACAAAGTGGATGAGAAAAAGTAATTGTTTCTTTCAGGGCCTGACTTTCTTCATTCTGGTGAGACTTGGGTAACACTTTTGATGGTCCCTTTTGGACAAGTAACTTTGCAAATACATGTAACCATATTCTAACCCTACCAGTCAAACTAATACTCTACTAATACTCTAATGAGAGTTAGTATACATACAGGCTCAACGTTACTTACAGTCAACAGAATGTGTTAAAGGGACCATCAAAATAAAGTGAAATGATGATTTAAAAAAATAGATGAGCAATAATAAAAATAAAATGTAGTATGCACACAATTCTCAGTACATGACTGCAGTATGCAATACACATACTTACTCATGAACTCGCATGCTTGTGTGTTTGTTTGTTGGTTGCACTTTACTGTCGCCCAGGGTTAAGATCAGGGTTGTTGTGCATTAGGCAAGTTGTTAATGGAGACATTCTGTCGAGCGCTGCTCAATACAAGGACAGTTTAGTGCCATGTGCCGCGTGGGGGGTGGGGTGGGAGACTGACAGTCTGACAAACAGTGGAGACAGATTCAGGGCAGGTTTTAACAGCTGAGAACACACACTCTAATACAACTTACATGCTCAAGAAGTCTGAAAATGTACAGAGTAATGAAGAAAAAAAAATGTCATTCAAAGGATATTCATGTGTTTTGGAAAAAAAATTGCATTTGATTTAATTGATCACAATGATTATACATTATTAGCATGGTTATCTATTTCTGCATTGCTAAGGATGTATATAAAATAAAGTGGTTCGGAGCGTGTATCAAACTGCCAAAGTCACGTGAACCATTGAAATTTCAAAACACTTACGATGTAACAAAGCCTCGTTTACTGAAATCACGTGACTTTCGCGCTTCGAACCACTGATTCGAAACAAAAGATTCGTAAAGCTTCAAAGCTTCTTAAAGCAGTATTTTGAAATCGCCCATCACTAGATTTTGTTGAATAAAGGTTTTTTTTTTTTTTTTTTGGTGCACAAAAAGTATTCTCTTCTCTTCATAACATTAAGGTTGAATCACTGTAGTCACATGAACTGTTTTAAATGTTTTTAGTAGCTTTCTGGGCGTTTGAAAGTGTAAATTAACTTGCTCTCACTGAGCCATCAGATTTTATCAAAAATATCTTAATTTGTGTTCCGAAGATGAACAAAGGTCTTACGGGTGTGAAACGATAATGACAGAATTTTCATTTTGGGGTGAACTAACCCTTTAAACCATGAAAATTATTATTATATTGTTAAACTTTGTTCTCAAACTGTTAATATTAACAACATTAGCATTGTGTAACTATGTGTATTTAGTGTGTATTAGCGTTACCAGATTTCAATTTCTGTACAGTCTAATCTCTAATGTTAATTTGTCATACCATACAATCCGCCGTCAAAATAAGTTTAATTATTCCAGCTGCTGTGAGAAAAGGCTATATTAAATGATCCGCCACCTGCAGCATCCTCACATGCCACATAGCCTACTAACTGGGACTCAAATTTCCCGCGGAAACCCAACAGTACCACCCGAATTAGAACACATTATTACAAGCTAAATTGGGCTAAAGTAAGGAGATAGTTTTTAAAACTGGCTGGATATGTACTTGATCAAAAATTGATTTTGGATAATTTTTAACCAAAAAAGTTACGGACTGCAGCTTTAAAGAGATTAGCCTCATTAATAGCTATTAACCAACTGACAAATTACAAAGATGTGTCTTATAAAGTGTGTCTGAGACGTAATCAGTCATCATTTTTACTTTAAATATAGTCATAAAATGCATCACTAATTACTCAAGTGTTACCCAGTGGCTCTGCAGGAACTACTAGTGGTCTGGACCATTATTTTAAAGTGAAAAAGATGTTTTTCACTTTAAAATAATGGTCCAGATCACTAGTAGTTCCTGTAGAGTCACAGGGTAACACTTGAATAATTAGTGATGCATTTTATGACCACATTGAAAGTTAAAAAAGACAATTGCTCACATCTCAGACACATTGTGATTAGTAGTTAATTAGTAATTCTTTATAATTGGTCATAGTTACCTATTAGTTCTTAATGATGCCAATCTCATTCCGTAACTATTTAGGCCTATGACCTAATAAGGAACTATCTTAGTACTAAATTCAATATTACTTACTGATTATTTAACCTTGTTTCTATATTAGTTAATAGCTGAAGTGTTAATGTAATACTACTCATTTGTCCTGCATTACTTCCTGCATAGTTATTAATAATGGAGCATTATTCTAAAGTGTTAACAATTCCTGTGATGGTAAAGCTGAATTTTCTCCAGTCCTGTGTCACATGATCCTTCAGAAATTATTCCAATATATTGATTTACTAATCAAAGACTCTGTAAATGTGCATATCTGCTTACATTTCTCTCTGAGCATCAGTAATCAACATGCTTGAGATTACAGACTTCCTCTATTCCTTTATTATATCAATGAAAAGCATGTCACAGCTTTGAGTGTTTGTCTCTTCTGCTCTACTTATTAGCCATCTCTCTTACCTTGTTTTCTTTTCTCTCTGTGCACATCTGTTTTTAATAACCTGGTGCCCAAGGTCCAGAAAGACAATTTTAAGTCTTAAAAAGACAGATGCTTCTTCTTTCTTTTCTGAGACCATGCAATGCTGCTCCAAATAAACTGTAGAAGAAAAGAAACAGCAACATTTTCATCAGTAATTCAGCTGATGAGATCAACACTGTGCACAGGTGAAGCCAAATCAGATGCCCTGAAGTCATTTTCAGTTTTCGACTTGACACACTTCGAGACAACAGGTGCAGTAGGCCATAGATGAAGACAACAGCTGTCACTTTAAACATGCGCTGACAGCATCACGTTAAATCACACATGATGTTGAAACACTTTGAGCTCATGCAACTGTCACTTTAAGTATGTTTGTCATATTGACAAAAGGAATGGTACGCCGAGAGGAGCGTGTGCTTGCTAACATCGTTGTTAGTGTTGCTGATGATATTCAGGCAAAGCTTTCTTCTTTCTGCTTGACTGGCAAGACGTGAGGTTTGAACAAAGAGGAGGATGTTAAATGAGAAAAAGAGAAAAGTGTCTTATCAAAACTCCAGGCGGTGAAAACTGCATACTCTGACTTTTGGTAAAATTATGTCATTATTGATGCTTTTATGTTTGCGTTTCTTTTAATGGAATTGTAAATGCAAATTCTGTGATTATTTACTTATCCATTTGCTGTTATTTGTTCTGTGAAACATGAAAGTGTTTTTATTTATTTATTTATTAATTTACACCTACCCGTGGAAGATAAACATTAATAGCATGTATTATAAAAAAAAAAAAATAAAAAAAAAATATATATATATATATATATATATATATTTGTTTATTGCAAAATATGTATATATATAATGGTTTTATATATATATATATATATATATATATATATATTCAAATATTTAAGTATTTTGAAAGTGTAATGTCAAAATTACGTCAATTGCAGAGTTTCATGGGAATGGGAGTAGCTAACGGGATCTTTTTGCTTGTTTCGACTTTCTGATCTTTTTTTTTATACAGCATTGTAGGTAATGTAGTTCCCTTTCGAGGGAACTCGCGCTGCGTCCGATAGGAACGCTTTGGGAACGCCTCCAGCGTGATAGCGTCTGATGCACGACTGTCAACTAGTCCAATGGCGAGAGTGAACGTCACGGGCGGGTGACGTCACGACCAGGAAAGGATAAATACACATCCGGTGCAACCGGCTTCAGCTTTTCTGCCTCAGCAAAAGCGCTCTTTGTGAAACTGTCTTTGTCTATTTATTGTTGTCTGTCTCTTTATCATACAGCACAATATATATCAGTAACATGGCGAACACACAAGCATTTAAACCGTGTGCTCCTCCCTGCCCTCGTTTTCTCTCGGGTGGGGATACACACGATTTGTGCGTTATGCGTTATGTCTTTTCGAGGAAAGTGCGCAGGCAAGCGTTCCCCACGGCTCTGGACCCGCTGCTGCCGAGGCAGCGCGGAGAAAGATGTCGTGGGGCTCGCAGATGGATCTGTCAGCGGGGTTTGAGACGAGCACGAGTGCTTTTTCTCAGCCTTCACCTGGCAGATCCCGCGCCCCCTCTCTGGTGTCGGAAGCCCGCCCCGCGGCTTCTTCCGCCCAGGGAGAGGGCTCGTCGCATCAGCACTCTAGTTCTGAGGAATTAGACGTGCTGAGCGTCGATATGGGGGAAGATGACTCGCCATCACTTTCCCCTGAGTACGAGGAGCTGGTGGATGTGCTTTCTCGTGCTGTGTCAAAATTAAACATCGAGTGGCCAGCCGAGAATCTTGGCGCTCGTCCAAAAAGCAAACTGGACGAGCGGTTTCTGTCATCAAACAAAGCACTTCCACCACGGGGCCTTCCCTTTTTCCCTGATTTGCATGATGAGATATCTAAAACTTGGAAAAAGCCATACTCATCACGTCTTTTCAGCCCTCATGTGAAACACTACTCTAATATAAGAGGGCTGAAAGAGCATGGTTATGGGGCGATGCCCCGGGTTGAACAGACGCTTGCGAGTTATCTGTCCCCGGGTTCAGCATCGTCCCTGAAGGCCCCCACGCTTCCCACTAAACCACTAAAAGCTACATCAGGGTTAGTGGGAAAAGCGTATACGGCAGCAGGTCAGGCTGGTGCGTGCTTGCATACTATGGCTGTGTTGCAAGCGTACCAAGCAGACCTGTTGAAGGATTTGGATGGTGGGGAGGGGATTGGCTCGGACGCTGTTCGAGAACTTCGTCGAGCCACAGATCTGTCTCTAAGAGCCACAAAGGAGACCGCCAGAGCTGTTGGGCGGTCTATGGCAGCCTTGGTGGCGACAGAGAGGCACCTGTGGCTTAATCTGTCTGAATTGAAGGATAAAGACAGGGCCTTTCTCCTCGACGCTCCGCTTGCACCATCTGGCCTGTTCGGCGACGCAGTCACATCTGTTGTCGACAGGTTCCAGGAAGCTAAGAAGCAGGCGGAGGCGTTTAAAAAGTATCTTCCACGCCGCCATCCACCTTCTGGGGCTGCTGGGCGTGAGCAGTCCCAGCCGTACAGCTCCTCGTACCGAGCGCAGCAGAAAGAGAGTGTCGCCTCTCGAGCTCCACCCCAAAGACACGGTGGGCCGGGACGGCACTCTCAGCCCAAGCCTTCCAAGCCGAAGACAGACCTGAGGGTTTTGCTTCAGGCGAAGAAGGCTGGGCAGAAGAAGTCCTGACGCCAGTGGCGTCAGATTTCTGAGGGCAGCCCCACACGTGGTGGTGCGGTACACACCTCAGTATACGGTGCCCGTTCCACCTCGTGGCCCTCAGGGGGCCGTTCTGCCAACCCCGCCACCCGTGGTGCTTCGGGGCGCAGCGGTTCCCACCGAATTAGTGACGCAGTGTTCAGAACATCAACACGACACCGCGTCACATCCTCTGAGGAGGATAAATTTACATCAAAAATGTGCTGTGAACAAAACACCAGAGGCCAGCCTCGAGAGGCTGGTTCCCTTAGTAGATTTTCTGGTAGAGTGGGAATCTCTTCAAAATATCTCACGTTGGGTCCTGCAAATTATAGAGAAAGGTTACAAAATCCAGTTTTGGTGCCGTCCACCTCTATTCAAAGGAGTGCTGCATACGTCAGTGCTTCCTCAGCAGGCTTTGGTGTTGGAGCAAGAAATAAAACCTTATTAGCAAAGGAGGCTATAGAGAGGTTCCGGTTACCGACAGAGAGTCGGGGTTTTACAGCCGGTATTTCTTGGTTCCAAAAAAGGATGGGGGATTGCGCCCTATTTTAGATCTACGTCATCTGAATCGAGCAGTTCAAAAGCTAAAATTCAAGATGCTGACGTTAAGTCAAATCGTGACTCAAATCAAATCCGAGGATTGGTTTGTCACAATAGATCTCAAGGACGCATACTTCCATATCTCCATCCTTCCACAGCACAGGAAGTTCCTGAGGTTCGCTTTCGGGGGCGAAGCGTACCAATTTCGGGTTCTTCCGTTCGGCCTAGCTCTCTCACCCCGCACATTCACAAAATGTGTAGATGCAGCGCTGGCCCCGCTCAGGCTGCAGGGCATACGCATCCTGAATTATATCGACGACTGGTTGATTTTGGCACAGTCAGAGGAGATGGCGGTTCGGCATCGAGATGTCGTTCTCGCACACATTCGGAAATTGGGGTTGAGACTGAATGCCAAGAAAAGCGTACTTACTCCACAACAGAGGACCACTTTTCTTGGTGTGGTTTGGGATTCAGCGACAATGCGAGCATGTCTCTCTCCAGCTCGCATCACTGCTATTCTATCAGCCGTAAAAGAATTGAAGCTAGGCCAGTCACGCACTGTAAGGCAGTTTCAGAGACTGTTGGGTCTGATGGCAGCAGCGTCCAACGTGATACCTTTTGGCCTGCTGTACATGAGGCCCTTACAGTGGTGGCTCAGGACCAAAGGGTTTTCCCCGAGGGGCAACCCACTTCGCATGATCAAGATCACGCGGCGCTGTCTCCACGCCTTGATCATATGGAAGAAGAATTGGTTCCTGTCCCAGGGCCCTGTGTTAGGAGCTCGATGTCGTCGTGTCACTTTGACGACGGACGCTTCTCTCACAGGCTGGGGAGCGGTAATGGAAGGCCGCTCAGCTCAGGGTCTGTGGAAGAGTCATCAGCTCTCGTGGCACATAAATTGCCTGGAGATGATGGCAGTTTTCAATGCATTGAAGTTCTTCCTTCCAGACCTGAGGGGCCATCATGTGCTAGTCAGAACAGACAACACATCGGTGGTCTCCTATATAAATCGGCAGGGGGGTCTGCGGTCGCGCCCATTATACAAACTGGCGCAACAGATCCTCCTGTGGTCTCTGGGAAGATGCTCTCCTTGAGAGCTATCTATATTCCAGGGATTCAGAATATTGGAGCAGACACTCTGTCGAGGCAGGGGCTGAGGCCAGGGGAATGGAGACTTCACCCGGAGGTGGTGAAGCTCATATGGGAGATTTATGGCCAAGCGGAAGTGGATCTGTTCGCGTCTCAGGATACGACGCACTGTCCACTTTGGTTCTCCCTCACACTTCCAGCTCCTCTGGGGCTGGACGCCATGGTACAGACGTGGCCGAGGCTGCGTCTGTATGCTTTTCCCCCAGTTGTTTTGCTCCCGGGAGTTCTGGAGAAAGTTCGCCAGGAAGGGATAACTCTATTGCTAGTAGCACCTCACTGGCCGAGCCGAATATGGTTCTCGGACCTGATAGCTCTTCTCGATGGCTCACCTTGGAAGATTCCGATCAGGAGGGAACTCCTGTCTCAGGCGGGGGCACAATTCTGCATCCCCGTCCAGAAATGTGGAATCTGTGGGTTTGGCCTTTGAGGGGGCCAAGCTCATAGAAGCTGGTCTCTCAACTGAGGTTGTAGAGACCATTCTTCAGTCCAGAGCTCCTTCCACGAGGAAACTATATGCCCTGAAGTGGAAACTGTTCACTTCCTGGTGTCAAGAACGACAGTTGGATCCAGTCTACTGCCAGATTGGTTCAGTACTTGAGTTCCTACAGTGCCGTTTCTCATCTGGGTTAACCCCATCTACACTTAAAGTTTATGTGTCGACTATATCTGCTTACCATGCCCATGTGGATGGTACTACTGTTGGGAAGAACCCATTAGTCATTCGTTTCCTCCGTGGCACCCAGAGGCTGAGGCCTGCGATGCGCACGAGGGTCCCTGCTTGGGATTTGGCTATTGTGTTAGAAGGCCTATCTACAGCTCCATTTGAGCCTATTGAGTCAGTCTCAGATAAGTTCCTGACACTTAAGACTGTCTTCCTTCTCGCCGTATCATCCCTTAAAAGAGTAGGAGACCTTCAGGCCCTTTCAGTGTCCCCGACCTGTCTTGAGTTTGCTCCGGGGATGGTCAAAGCCTTCCTTTACCCCAAACCTGGATATATTCCGAAGGTTTTGACTAATGTTCCAAGGCCTATTGTGCTGCAAGCCTTTTATCCTCCTCCATTCATTACACCAGACCAGGAGAAGTCGAATCTGCTGTGTCCAGTGCGAGCATTGGACACATATGTCCACAGAACTGCCCTGTGGAGGAAAGCAGATCAGTTATTTGTGTGCTTTGGACCACATAACAGAGGTCGTCCAGCATCTAAACACACGGTAAGCAAGTGGATAGTCGAGGGCTATTTCACTTGCTTACGAAGGTCTCTGGCCAGCAGTGTCCATTAGCTGTCAGAGCACATTCGACTAGGAGTATGGCGGCCTCCAAGGCCTTAATCTCGGGGTTTCCCTCAAAGAGATCTGCGATGCGGCCGGTTGGTCCTCGCCACTCACCTTTGTAAGGTATTATGACCTTGACCTGGACGCAGCTCCAGGATCATCGGTTTTGCTGTCTTAAGTGTGCCAGAGTTTCACACAGACAGGTATTTGTGATTATGGCGTTTTGGTATATCATTCCCAAAGCGTTCCTATCGGACGCAGCGCGAGTTCCCTCGAAAGGGAACGTCTCAGGTTACGTATGTAACCATAGTTCCCTGAGATAGGGAACGAGACGCTGCGTCGCGTTGCCATACTCCCTGCATCCCTGTGATCGTTTTGCCTCGGCAGTATTTAGCTGAAGCCGGTTGCACCGGATGTGTATTTATCCTTTCCTGGTCGTGACGTCACCCGCCCGTGACGTTCACTCTCGCCATTGGACTAGTTGACAGTCGTGCATCAGACGCTATCACGCTGGAGGCGTTCCCAAAGCGTTCCTATCGGACGCAGCGTCTCGTTCCCTATCTCAGGGAACTATGGTTACATACGTAACCTGAGACGTTTTCACCATAAATTCTGCTGTTGAACACTATTATTTTAAAGTTGAAATAATGCAAATTGTCAGGTTTTTGTTTAGTTTTGTCTTTCTAAGTTGACCCAATTTCCTAGTTTGTTTCAGTTTTATCCTGTGATGTATTCCGTTCACCTGTTGCCCATTAATTATCTCATTAGTTCATCTGTGTATTTATCCTCCCTGTTTGATTCTGGTTCTGTCTTGTGTCGTCTATATGAAGTGTATGCTTTTGCCCACTCTCCTTGTGTTTAAGTGGATATATTAGTGAGGCCAGCGGGGTGTGCTCACCCTGTGGTCTGTGTGGGTCCTAATGCCCCAGTATAGTGATGGGGACACTATACTGTCAAAAAGCACAGTCCTCCAGATGAGACGTTAAACCGAGGTCCTGACTCTCTGTGGTCATTAAAAAAATCCCAGGATATCCTTTGAAAAGAGTTGGGGTGTAACCCTGACATCCTGGCCAGATTTGCCCATTGGCCTCTGTCCATCATGGCCTCCTAATCATCCCCATATGTACTGATTGGCCACTGTCTCCTCTCCACCAATAAGCTGGTGTGTGGTGGGCGTTCTGGCACAATAGGTTGCCGTTGCATCATCCGGGTGGATGCTGCACATAGGTGGTGGTTGAGGAGATCCCCCCTACTATATGTAAAAGCGCTTTGAGTACCCAGAAAAAGCGCTATATAAATGTAACAAATTATAATAATAATTATTATTATTATTATATTAAAAGACTGTATTATAATCTTATTTGACGTGAGATTTTTATATCAACCAAACCTGACACAAATACTATCGATTAACAACCTCATACAGTAAGTATAAACCTTTTTAAAAAATTATAAGTTATTGTTAAAAAGCAGTTTCCCTCTGGAGAAACAAAGTTGAGTTTTACTTCTGGAACCCACCTATTGCACTCTATTATCAATGTTGAAAACAGTTGTGCTGCTTTATATTTTTGTGGAAACCATGATACATTTTTTTTCCCCCCTCAGGATTGTTTAATGAATAGAAATTTTAAAAGAACAACATTTTTTATAACATTATATATAATATATATATATATATATATATATATATATATATATATATATATATATATATATATATATATATATATATATATATATATATATTAGTCACTTTTGATCAATTTAATTCATCCTTTAAAAAATTGCTGTATAAAAATATATATTGTCCAAAAAGGATTTTACTTATGCCAAAATACACTTCATGTTAGTGTTGAAGAAGAAGAAGAAGAAGAAGAAGAAGCAGAACCCTGAACCAGCACATTTTGAAGCAGTCTTGAAATTCATGCCGGTCTGTTTAGAAGATAGTCTATTTACATATTTTCTCTAATGATAAAATGTCAAAGTGACAGTAAAAATGTCAGTGCTTCCAGCCCTAGTGGTCCATTTCTCACCCATTTCGATATGTCAGCAACATTAATGAAGCAAATGACCAAAAACGTTTTCCATCTATCATTTCTCAGTTACTTGATGCTGCTCAGCCTATTAGATTGCTCATGGCAGAAATGGACCAAGTAAAGTGGAGAGAACAGATTAAATGAAAAAAAAAAGGAAGAAAAAAACAATTTTTGGGAAAATAAACCATTTTTTTCCATTTTTTGGGAAAATAAACTATATGAGTTTTATGTCATTTATTAATAGATATAAAATAGGAATTTTCCTTTATCATGCCTGTAAAGACCATGATAATGAGCATGCAATGAGCTTTGCACTAAAATTAAACTACAAACATCCTTAACATGAGAATATCATAAAAAAAATATGTCCAAAGACATACAGTATGAGGTGCATACTTTTTGAAAGCATAAATTGCATTGCAAAACAGCTTTGAAATATTTAGGAGGGAGATGTATATTTATAGCGATAGAAATCGATAGCCCTTGTGGCTGTGTGATCCATTTGTTTCAGATCTGCCCTGAGGACACCTCTGATATAATCAGCCTGAGAAATATGAGGTCTTTTCCGGTCGTTTTCACTGCGTCTGATGAACAGCGCACTGCTTGTTTACAGATTCAGCAGATGTGGTTCCTGTGTTGCAATGCAGTCAGATGGGAACGATAATTTACCCTGTAATGTGTGTGCGAGGGAATATGTGTATCCATTTGTAGATTGTAGCAAGTCTAACCTGTACCCTTGAAAAAGATTAATGGAGAAAAAACAAAGAAAGAAAAAAAAAAGAAAAAAAAAATCTCTTACTCTTCAACTTGAAATGCATAACTGATCCATTTCCATGGAAACACAAGGGTGTTTAGAACAAAGCAAATGCAAACATTCTCAAATGAACATCCAAGTGCTATGTCTAAGGAATTTGCATTTTATATAGATTAAGTCCAAAAGATATATATATATATATATATATATATATATATATATATATATATATATATATATATATATATATATATATATATATATATATATATATATGATACAACTTTTCTTGATTTGTTTCCTCAGAATAGCGCACATAACGAATAACTGCAGGTTGCGTTCGTGTTCTTTTGGTGATAAAACCACAACCATTATTTAATTTAAGCGAAGTCATGGATTTTTCATTTTTACGTATATATAAAGCAACTATGTGATATTTGTGCATAGACTGAATCTGTATAAATCAATTATATCCCTGCAGGTTGTTTATAAAATGATCTTATTAATGTGATGGATTGGTATTTCCTCTGTATTCAACAATCCAACAAAAAATAAATAAATAAAAATAAAGTATGTTTCAATTAAGCTATATTTTTCGTCTAGTTGATGAATTATACAAATTGTTAATAAATGTAAATTAGAAAAGATCAAAATATAAAGTAGGTGTGTGCAGCATGGTCATTTTATGCAAATGTATCTATTTTTATTGTATTTTATTTATATTTTATTGTCATTTCAATTGAATTTCATATTTTAATATATTTTATTTAAAAAAAAAAACATACAAAAATATTTAGACTTATTTCATAATAAACAGACGTCAAACCTTACCGTACATATTTCAAAATCACAACATATGATGCATCTGTACCTTTTGCAATAGCAAACTTATCTGTATATCTGGATTGAACTGGTTATGGGTGGTGCTTAAACTGGAAGTGCATCAAAATGATTCCTTTAATAGTTTCATATAGCAAATATGATTTATAAAAATCATAAAATATTTTAATATTTTTATTACATATTTTATGTAAAATAATGCTAAAAAGTTATTTAAAAAAGTTATTAAAGTGTCATTTGCATAGCTGTCTATAAAGCTCTCAGATCTCATCAAAAATATCTTCATTTGTGTTTCAAAGATGAACAAAAGTCTTTGGAATGGGTTTGGAACAACACGAGGGTGAGTAATTAATGACATAAGTTTCATTTTTGGGTGAACTAACCCTTTAGTGAACTGTGAAATTCAAAGTTCTGTCATGGAACTCTAGATGGCGCATGCTGATAGATCCTTAACTCAGTCTGCTTGCAATCACATCATTCATGGTTCCTGCTGTATCAGCAGCCAATGAGCTTGCTGCTCAATCTTCAAATACTTTGTCAGCATTTGCTGTAGCAGTTGCAGCATGCTTTAGAAACCCTCCACCTTCCCCAGATCCACCTGTATAGATCTGCTATGGGAAATTCATGTATGCTATTGTACAGCAGCAGCATATTTTACTTGCTCACAGCAGTGTTTGTGTATTTATTGGCAATAGCAGGTCCCATATTTGCTCTGCAGCTGCAATAATCAACAGCAGCAGTGTAGCAGATCTATACCAATCATATCAATAGTGTCATATCATTATCTATTATCCTCTTGTCCTATACAGGATTATGATCGTTAACTAAAACTAAACCCATAAAAACATTTTCATTACTTGAAATAAAATCAACATTAACTGAAATAAAAGAATATCTTATTTTATTTCAGCTATAGTTGCCAATGAAACATTCTCATTTTTGTATAAAGTTTTGTTTAATCTAGAATAAAGTACTAAAAATACTAAGTACTAAAACTAAGTAAACTAAAACTGTGTTTTAATAAAAATGTTTATTTTATTTTAGCAGTTCCTTTTGGAGTGTTAGTTGAATGATTATGCATTTTTACAGCTCCAAACACAAGCCAAAGTTCAGCATTTGTAGTTAGTATTTAGTCCTTCTGCAGTGAATTTGACAGGTTTGATTATATATTGCAGTCAAACAGCAGGAGCCTGAGGATGTCGTATTTGATCTCAACAAGACAGTGGTAAAACTCCAGGGCTTTACTGTGATAAGGTTATAATCCCACCTTGCTGGCAAGAATTGTCCTTCCAACTGGATGTAAAACAGTCGTACTTGTTTAACTTTTTCTAGTTTTTTCTAGTTTGGAGCAAGCTGCAGCATAAACCGCTACTCTAAAAATTCTCACAATCGTGAATTCAGTACATTTATCAAACCATATTGCTGTCTATAAAGCTCTTTCTTCATATTCACAATACATTTCTTATGACAGAGTGTTCATAGCCTTTGGGGTTTTCTGAGTTTCCAGATGAGAACAAATGTCACAATGGAAGACTTGGATATGGACACCCGCAGCACTCCGATAAGAAACCTAAATCCTTTTTTGCCTCACTTGGGATCTTCAGTTCCTCACTCAAATCCTCTGAGCCACATCATTGAGAGTTAACCACAGTCTTTAACACACTGCAGGGTTTAATTAACGGTCTGTACAAGCAATACTAAAATGACTCCCCTTTTCTCTATGGATTTGATAACAAAAAGAGAAGCATGGATAAAATGTAAGATGGGTGAGTATGGCCCCTTTAAGAACAATGTGCATTTACTTCAACTGTAACATTTAAATAAGTTTAGCATGTACAGGATGCTAAACTTATATCTAAACAAATTTCAGACAAATTATAGTCATCTAAACACATGGTTGTTGCACTCATTGCGTTTAACCCTTATAATACACAACATCATCAATTGCAGCCATGTTGTTTCAGACTAACTGCACAATTGCGAGTTTCTTGTTTAGTCTGCCAACGAAAATAATCTCGAACAAAGTCAAAGTAGATCTAACATCTCAGAGCAAAACAGCATGTTTTGTTCTTAAATGAATAAGCATTTCTGAATGAATCGGTTAATTGAATGATTCAATGACTCATTTATGCTTGTATCGCTCCTGAATGAATCAGCACTTTTGATAGAAACGATTAATTGAATGATTCAATGACTGCGTCCGAAAGCTTAAAAATGCTGTCTTTGGAGGAAGGCATCAAGGCACATCTGAATCTAATGTTAGCCTCACTTCCTGTCTCCCGAGATACCGTCATCTGATCGAGTTTTGAAGGCAGCATTGATGTATCCAATATACCCTGTTGAAATGTTAAATGTATGGTTTATTTAAAATGTAAAATTAAAATGATTGTGAAAGATGTGAAGGGGGAGGAGAATTTATACTACGTCCGTTTTTTTTTTCGATAAGAAAGACTTCCACATAGGATACACCTGCATATCCTCACTCATAGCTCCTCTGGAAGCTTCCTCGTTCCTCGTTCCTTGTCGCTCCAATTAGAGAATTAGGATGTCCTTCAAGATGGCTAACTTTGATCGTTTTCTGACCGGGTCATGAGCTGGAGGATGGAGGAGTGAAGAAACAAGGAAGCATCCATTTAAGTATTGAGAAGCACAAAGTTTATTTTTTTGTTTCTGAATGAAATAGCATTTTTCAATAAGCTCAAAGAATTATTTAAATAACTCGCTCATCAAAACAGTCATTTGTCGCCACCTACTGGTGTCAGCAAAAAATCCACACCACTGATGCACAAACTTGGTAGTTTCTCTGGAACGCACAAACACAGACGAGCAGAGCAATAGCCTACGAAGTTGGAATGAAAACGCCCCATTAACTGGCTTTGCAAAACATTCTAGAAACCACGTCACTTAAGTGCATTAAAAATTCTGTTCAATTTAATAATGCCATTTATAATGCCAGAGGGCATGATAAAATAAGCATGAACATGAGCCATTTTGATAAACAGCCTTGGACAGCAACAGTGTTCGACTATAACATCCAGCCCATTGGAAACATGTAAAACGGTTTGATCATGTGCATTGTTAGATTGTAAATTCTCACTGATATGACTTAATAAAATTTCAATGGCCCATGCTATAAATAAATTTACCCCAAATGTCACTTCTGCCAAACACACTCCAAATTAAGTTAAAAGTATACTGGTTGTAAAAAATGCAAACTAATTGGGCGTTTGATTTGATTTTCATACCCAATAATCTTCAGCCTCTCTTTGAAAGCTTTTAGAAAGCAAAAAGCAACATTTGTGTGAAAGTTAAACTAATTAATGCAGTCAAGTTTGCATGTACACATATAATAAAGACTGTCTGTGAAAATTTAGACTCCAAAGATGGATGTCCCTTGAAAATCTAGGACATTTGGCACATGAACAGTGATGTGGAAAGCAAACCCCACAGTTAGGGCTTGTATCAAAGTCTCTTTGAACATCACTGATGTGATGCGCAACATGATACCATTTTAAATATAAACTAGCTAAATATCTGTCTTCATGATTTATGCTTTTTAAACTTTCTTTAAAGCTGAAAATACAGTCAAGAGCATAGTCAACACTCAAGAGCTTTTAGAATGCAGTGAAAAACGATAAAACTTAATTTTCCCATAATGTATGATAGAGACTAACATGAACAACACGATTTTAGCATATTCATGAGCAAATGTCTAACAGTTACTTTAGCTTTTTATGTTATGACACATCAACTATAAGCAAGTCTATACATATTTTTCAACATTCATATTATATAACAGAAGTTACCAGACCATGAAATAATCCACCATTGATTTATACTCGTCTTTCTGGTGCTTCCTGCTTTTTCAGGCAAAGCATGCTATAACCTTGAGGATAAAAATAGCTGATAGTATGCAGAGTATAATTTGTCTTAGGTGCATGTGTGAGAATTATTTAACAGAAATATAGTGAGGGGCATGATTTCTGTTCAAGAGAAATTTAATGAGATCAAGATGACACCAAAGCCTGAAAGAAACCAATTTATCATCACAGAAACCTCACATTGTGTTCTGATGTTCTGTAAGTAATCAATGACATTAAAAGAACCACTGAGCGCCAGTTTTTACCTCAGTGTGTTCTTATAATGCAGCAAATAATCACAGCCTTGCTGATTCAGACCAACACAATTGCGAATGTGCAAAAGGTTAACACTGAGTAACTATTCATTTTTGACACGATTACTTTATTTTCGCTTTGCCAGTAAAATATTTCCGAACTAGGTCAAAGCAAAATCGACCGTTTTTGACAAATACACAGAAGTGCTGTTTTGTTCCTGAATAAATCAGTGTTTTTGAATGAATTGGTTGAGTGAATGATTCAATGACTAAATCATAAAGCCAGTCACCTGTTTCGTTATTGAATGAATCAGCATTTTTGAATGAGTTGGTTGAGTGAATGTTTTAATGACTCACTCATAAAGCCAGTCACCTGTTTCATTCCTGAATGAATCAGCGTTTTTGAACGAGTTGGTTGAGTGAATGATTCAGTGACTCACTCATAAGGTCAGTCACCTTTTTCGTTCCTGAATGAATGAGTGTTTTTGAAAAATCGGTTTAATGAATGATTAAATGACTCAGAAGACAATAGGCTTGTTCAAGATGCATCAGCACTGCACAGACCGATCAGCATATGACATCAAAGTACTGTGAAAGCAATTCAAAAGCATAAGGAGTCGGTTGCTCTAAAATCGCTCTCTCGCGGTACTTTGATGTCATACACCGATCCGTCTGTGCAGCACTTATGCATCTTGAACAAGTCTTGTCACTTGTTGTCATCTACTGCAATGGAAAATCCTATTCTTTACTATTCTTTAATTCCATCTGTGTTCTACAGGAGTTTAGAAAGTACAAGGAATTCAAGAAATGTGGAAGATAATTTTTTTTTTTTTGGAAGGCTACATGAGAGGAATCTTTTTTCTTTGTTTATCACCTGTGTTTGTGACTTTGAAGAATTGGTGGAACTGGTCGTCCTCAGGGAATGATAAAAGTACACTAAATGTTAATCTCCTTTTCTTCACAGACCTGTCTCCCTTTACAGTCCCATGGCTATTTCTGAACCCCATCTGAGTTGTGTTGCAGAATTAAAACCATTTCTATAAGATACATAATTCAAGTCAGAAAGCATTCAAATACAGGGTTATTATAAAGTAAAAGTGCTGTAATCACATGACTCCCATTGTTTTTGTCCAGATCTATTAATTTATTCAAAAATACATAAATATGCAATTCATACATAAAACTGCTTTAATCCGTATGAAATTGCTTTTACTACCTATTATTATGGTGGTAAAACTGATATTAAAATGAAGAAAACTCATTAAGTTTATGGTTACACCACATGAAGTTTGTAGTTGCAGTTTTTAAAAACCTTAATAAAGCAACAGCGAGTACATTAAAACCATTTCTTTTTCATGGACAAGCAGTACATGAGTACATTAATGGTTATTGACTTCATTACCTCAAATCAAACCATCAGAAAGAAAATGCAGCCCTTGGGTGAGATATTCTGGATTTGCTCTCTAATAAACAACACCACCACCTGCTGCCGCTGCCCACATGATGTTTGAAGTTCGGCATTTGACATTTTGCTTCAGTCTTTCTAAAGTGGTGGATGGTCAAAGAAGCGAGTCTTCAAATCCAGAGGCTGTGGATACAGTACTGACATACTTGGTAATAACTCAGTGTTGACAAAGTTCAAAAGCAGAAATCCATGTGTTCTCGAGGCTCTAAACTCCGTCTTTTTATCCGTCTTCACTTTTATCTCTCTATCCATCTTTTATCTTTCCTTTCAAAGATTATTGTGAAGTTATATGGCTACAAAAGTTGATTTCGCAAGTTGCTTCCACCATAACCACCACCCTGAAACATGACTTCAGGGGCCACGGAGCTATAGAAAATCCATTTATGGCCCACTGAGTTGAATATGGACATTTTATCACACATTGTACGTGTGGAAGGCAGTTTATTAAAACACCTGGTGAGGTATCTAGTGTAAATCATCTTCAGAGCCTGCAGCCCATGAAAGAACATTTAGAAGCCATTAGATTTCCCAGTTTTCCTGTCATGTTCCTGTGGCAGGGTGTTCACCAGAGGCATGTTTTCTAAACTCACGGTGCACAGACATTTCAAACCACTGGAGCCTGTCAGACATTCAGACAGACTTACTCAAAAATTACTTTAGCAGCCATATCCACCAACTAAAAGAGTGGGGGAAAAAAGAATATGGGACATTTCCAGGGAGCGTGGAAACACCAATATGGTTTAAGCGTTATAATGAGATTTTGGGAAATCCTTTTTGCCATCGCTGTTCTGTTCTGCTATATCATTAAAGCCAGCCTCATCTTTGCCGATGAAAACCTGCATTGGAAATTAAGACATTTTAATGCCCGAGGCTAGTTTTGTAGTACTTGAGACCGATGTTAAGACCATTTTTTGAAGGTCTCGGTTTCAACCACATTTGTACTCTGTCTTGTTTCGGTCTCAGACTAAGAGGATTCTGGATTTTGTTTCAAGACCGGTCAAGACCACAACTGCGGGGATATCACTAAATTGCCGGTGCATTGTCTGATTATTTATGAGCAGTATTTATGCATTTATGCAGATTCTGCTTCTGTGCCACCTCTGCTGCGCAAAGATGAATTTTGTTGTTAGTGATTTCATTTGATTGCTAACAGCTCTATATACACTGTAAAAAGTAAAACGCTCTGTCTACTCAATAAAATCGCAACAGATTACAAGCAATATCATTAATTAAATTCAACATATAAGAATTGAAATCAAATTAATTAATTCCTTGAAAAAATCCTTAAAAGTCAACCATTTAATTTGTGTAAAACTAACAAACACCATTACAAAAAACACAAAACTGACAGCATAAAAAAAGCAAAGGCAAACTCACTCAATTCTATTTGTTGAATTTAATTAATGATATTGCTTGTAATCTGTTGCCAAAATTTTATGGAGTAGTTAGCATATTACTTTTTATAGTGTCTTCTTATTCTAATTGAATGTAATGATTAAAAATAAGTCATTTCTCAGGCAGTAAATGCGGATCTTTCAGATGAATCTGAGTTTAGTGTTAGTTTCAGTGCTAGTCTAGGCTTGGTCTTGACAGGGTCTCGCCCTGCATTGGTCTTGGTCTTGTATTGGTCTCAACACACATTGGTCTTGGTCTTGACTTGGTCTCGGATTAGGTGGTCTTGACTACAACAGTACTGAGGCTCTTGCTATTTTTTTCCAGCACACAACTGTGATGACCCATGTTTTCATATAATTGCCTCATGTAATAAAGCAATATCCCTCATTAACCTTAATGCAAATAAATGATCGAATATAAAAGTCTTTCCTGAATATTAACTCCAGGATGGTTTTCTTTATGTCACAAGACTCTAAATGAGATAACTGAAGGTTTATTTAAGCAATGATACATTCATATATAATAAATTTAGGACACTCACACTTATGATCTGATCTTGAGGTGTTTCAGTCAGACCCATTGCCACAGGTGTATAAAATCAAGCACCCTGCCATGCAGTCTGCATTTACAAAAATTTTTGAAAAAACAAAAGAGCTCAGTGAATTCAAGTGGAGTACTGTGATAATTTCACCTTTGTGAAAATTCCTTCCCTGCTAGATATTCCATTGTCAACTGTAAGTGGTATTTGGAAATTGGAAGCATTTAGGAACAGCAGCAACTCAGGCACAAAGCGGAAGACCACGTAAAGTCACAGAGTGGGGTCACCAAGTGATGAGGCGCATGGTGCGTAAAAGTCACCAGTGCTCTGCTGATTCCACAGCTGAAGAGTTCCAATCTTCCAGCATAAAATCTGTGAGGCGAGAGCTTCATGGAATGGATTTCCATGGCCAAGCAGCTGCATGCAAGCCTCACAACATCAAGTACAATGCCAAGCATTGAATGGAGTTGTGTAAAGCACTCCGTTACTGGACTCTGGAGCAGTGGAAACGCTTCTCTGTTTGGCAGTCGGATGGGCTAGCTTGGGTTTGGTGGATGCCATGAGAATGTTACCTGCCTAATTGTATTCTGCCAACAGTAAAGTTTGGTGCAGGAGGGATAACAGTATGGCGCTGATATTTTTAGAGGTTTGGGCTAGGCCCCTTGCTTCCAGTGAATGGGAAACCTTAATGCTTCAGCATACCAAGACATTTTGGACAATGCTATGATTTCAAATTTGTGGGAACAGTTTGGGGAAGGCCCTTTTCTATTCTAGCATGACTGTGCTCCAGTGCACAAAGCAAGGTCCATAAAGACATAGTTGGATGAGTCTAGTCTGGAAGAACTTGACTGATCCGCACAGACATCAACCCCATCAAACACATTTGGGATGAACTGGAACAGAGATTGCGAGCTTAGCCTTCTCGTCCAACATCACAAATACTCTACTGGATGAATGGGCAAAAATTCCCACAGAAACACTCCAAAATATTGTGGAAAGTCTTCCCAGAGGAGTGGAAGCTGTTCTAGATGCAAAGGGGAACCCACTTCATACTAATGTCTATTTATTTAGGATGCAATTTTTCTGTAAATTCTGTTAATTTAAACTAAGTTTAAATAAAATAAAATAAAATACAAATATTTGATTGAAAAAGTATTACTAGCTGTAATAAAATATGATTCAGTACTAAAATTACTCAAACAAAAACTTAAATAAATATAAAGTTAAATAGAAACTGATTAAAAATGACAAAAGCACACATCAAGATATCTAAAATTATAACAAATACTTTAATAGTATATAAATCATAAAAAAAAAAAACACTGAGATGAAAAAAAGAGGGATAATATTTTGTACAATAATATGACAGAAAATCAATGGCCCATCGATTTTTAGAATATGTACTTTTGCACATTCATAGGGAATATCAAAATCTCTCAATGAAAATTCACAAGGATTTAAAGGGGTCAGGACCTGGAGGCAAGATCATAGAAAACTGAATTAAATAAAGATTCCGAACTGCAAGTTGCTCATCTCTTTATTAAGGTAATCATTTTTACCCGCACTATTCATCTGACACAAAGAGGACAATTTGTCACTTAACTGTACAATGTCACCTCCAGTTGTTACAGACAAAATTCTCCATTCACCTTTTGTCTGAACCCTTCCTTTTACCCTTCTCTCATTTCTGCCTCATTCTATCCGGACGGGTCACAGTCACTCTCACTAACACAAATGGCTGCATGTCGTGCACAGAAGAGGAAAATCGAGTGCTTGGCCAGAGAGCTTTCCTTACATCCTCAGCGCTGATGCTCAGGTGAGAGCCACAAGAAGCAGCAGCAGTTATGGTAATTATTCCCTTTTAAGAGCCCAATTAAGAAGGCATCTTGACGACTGAACACATTCGTTTTTATGTTAGAGTCAGAGTGATTTATTAATCACACCAGAGGCAGGACTGAGGACATATGATACCTCTGTGGCATTCCCGCTGCAACATCCAACTGCCATTTCTATTTGTTGTGCTCCCTGTATCTGCCAGTGGTGAGGATTTTCTATATTCTGACCTCTCCTGCCCACTGGGCCGAGCAGCTGCGGGCGTCTTCCCCATCTTCATTCCTCAAACGCTTTTCGCCAGCCACCCGTTAGAGGTGACACTGTCACATTAATGTGAAGATGATTTCTGGATGCTGGCTGGGCACAGAGCCACAGATGTGTCCGATCAATGCAGCCAGCACAAAAATGATTCAAATGTAAGAAATGTCTTCTCGAACCAGCTTGAATGGCCGTGGTTTGCTATTGGTTGATTTCATGTGAGTGACGGGTTCCCGTCCTTCCGCAATTGTCAGAAAAGAGATGTCGCTGCAAGAAGGAGGGGAAGTTATATATACAGATTACAAGGGAATATGAATCTAAAATAAATGATGTGCACGGATAAATCATTTATAAAAAAAAAAACATGCAATATTCCATAAAAAATATGGTCATGGTCAGTTTAAACCAAAAGTTTTCTGTGAAATGTTACTAAAAACCTTATGGGAACACTTTTCTGAGAGACTAAAATTAGATTTTTCCATCCTTTAGCACTCTTACCAACAATTAGACAATGTAGTGATAAATATGATGCCTTCTGTAATTAATTAGTCTTTAGTGACATTAATGCTTATCAAAAACCCTCAAACGCTTGATTCATCCCTGAGGGTGTGTGTGTCTGTATGTATGTTAATAATACAGGAGCCTCTCCTCTAATGGGTAATAGGGACTCAGTTTACTGGTCTGAATTATGTATTCAGGTAATGCAATTACCTCCCGTGACTCCAACAAAGAGCGTTTGTGAGGATTCAAGAGAAAAAAGGGCCATTTGTATTCTTGCACGCAAACATTCAGAAATCCAGGGAGTCAGTCGGTGAAAAATCCTGAGAATTAGAACATTTGTAATAGTAAATAGAGACAAATTGTCCTTACTGATCTCAACAAATCACCATTAATTTAGCTGGAAACAGTGAGTCATAAAGTCAGATTCCAAAGGTCATTCAAAAGACAGGAAATAAAATATAGAAATTCAAGAGGTGCTAAGTTTTGGGTTTTTTGTAATATCCATTAACCCATAATCCCTTGTCCTAACCAACAAGAGCAAGTTGAAATCATCCTGCATTTATGGTACACTAAAATATGCTGTACTTTAATGTAATTTCTACTTGTATGTCATGTATTTAAATATATTTGTGATGAATGCATTTTTTTTATGTAATATGCAACTTTTAGGTCAGTTCACACCAAGAACGATAATTATAAAGATACAGATAAAGATATAGTTCTAAAATTCGAAATATAAAAGAATAGCAGTGTCCACACCACAGCTATAATGATACAGAGAAACGATATCATTGGGATCACTTTCAGAATGATTTTTTCAAGCTGTTGAAAGATAAAACACTGACAGCCAATCAGAATCACGCATTTAAAATGGCAGAAAAATTCACCACTGTTTGACAAAGCAAACCTCCTTTAAATAGATATATGGAAAACAATCTGCCATACCCTCTGAATAAAGGGTGAGAAGTATTAACGATGAGATCATTATGCCAGGCTAGCAAACAGTGTAACATAATTACCTCCTTTGAAGTTGCAGTGAAAAAGACTGAATTTTTTTTTTTTTTTTTACTGACATTGTTTTTATTCCACTATATTGACCTCGTCAGCCAAATTCACTGTTAGATTAGATCGATTAATTTTCGAAACATAGCAGGCTGAGGACGTCTGCTGGTTAAAGCCATATAAATGCAACAAGAACAGCAAAAACATGTTTAATGATGTTGTACACACTTTGAAACTGCAGCGCATGAGTTTAGAATAAACAGACTGTTATTGGTCCTCATGGTTTACTCTACCTATCCGGAGTTTGTTTTGCACAAATATAATAGTTTGCTCAAGAAAATAAAAATAAAGATCAAGAACGAGCCTCCAATTTATGTTACAAACCCCTACTTAAAGTCATCAGAAAGGGGAAAACGTAACATAAAGGAAGGACACATGAAACCCAAATACATTGCTAAATATTTGTAAAACAACAAACAAAATAATTCCAAAGGTAACAAACAATTAACCCCAATTAATAATAATAAATACCTGAAACTTTAATCAAAGCAAACAAATCCACTTAACAAATAAAGAAACAAAGAAGCTTGTTTGCTGGTGTGTCTCATGTCTCCTGCCATGCTTCGCTTCAGCAGAGAATGAAAAGTAGCAGAGTCATGACGGCACACAGAGAAAAACCACCACACAAGGCACATGCCGTAACAGTTGGTGTGGTGACGCAAATATAGTTATTGTTATAGTCACTTTAAAATAAAATTTAAAGTACATTTAAAGTACTCTGGAGTTGGGTGCAGAGCTGGATACCAAAGGGAACTGGGAGGAGCTGGCAGAGGGGAACACCATGGTGGAGATGATTGAGGGAGGAGCCAGGGAGGAGTTGATGGAGGAAAGAGCCAGAGAGATACCCAGAGGAAAGTCAAGATGAAGGCCCACAGTGGAACCAATTGTAGGAGGTGCCAGGGTGGAGACCAGGGTGGTCTGACCACCAGCAGTGGAGCCAGGAGAGCTGGAGACCCAGGTGGAGCCAAGGAGACACAGAGACCGAGTGACTCTGTAGGTCCTGAAGGCCAAGGTGGAGCCATGGTGATGAGCAGCCGAGATGGAGCCAGGGTGCCGGAGGACTGAGGTGGAGCTGGTGGGACCAAGGTGGAGCCAGAGTCCAGAGCACAAAGGGTGGAGCGACGAGGGGCAGCCAAAGTCTCGGAAGTCCGTGGCATAGGCAGAGCAGCGACTGACCAAGGCGGAGCCAGAGGGACGAGGGAGCCCAGTGGAGCTGTAAGGATGACTGGCCAAGTTTGAATAACAGGCTTGGCGGCAGATCCATTTGCCAAGGCGGAGCTGGAGACCAGAGGACCCAAGGCAGATCCACACAGCAGAGTGAAGCAAACAGAGGAGGAGTGAAGGTGGGGCTGAGGAACTGGAGAATTGAAGCTTGGCTAGACCAGTGGAGATGCAGGAGACTTGGAGCTGGACAGGACCTGTGGAGACGTGGAAGACTTTGAGCTGGGCGGGACCAGTGGAGATGCAGGAGACTTGGAGCTGGGCGGGACCAGTGAAGACACAGGAGACTTGGAGCTGTGTGGGACCTGTGGAGACGTGGGAGACTTGGAGCTGGGTGGGACCAGTGGAGATGCAGGAGACATTAATGGGAATATGGGAATAATCCAATCCAATTCTTCAGATAATGGTATGGGGACCTGGCACAGCATACCCTCAGCAGTGGAAGTATGAACAGGGCTCCTCTCCATTCCCTCATACTTCACTAACACACCCTCTGGGACAGATGTTGGTGCAGGCTCATGCACTGGGTCAGACTTGGCAGCCTTCAGCTCTGGGTCTGCTGTGGCAGTCCATAGGGGGCGTTGCTAATGGCGGGCTGAGCTATGGATTTGTGATGTCCACTGGAGGGGACAGGCAAGGCTGGAATGGGCACGGATGGTGTGGAGCGGGCTTCCTCCTCCACAGTTAGAAGTGAACTAGTCACCCATATAGCGTATATACGTTGTAGTGGAGTAACAAAAAACTGCTGATCCCCATTGGCATTATCTGAAGGAGATTGTTGTCGAGCCTGCTTCAAAAAACAGATTTTCAGTGTGCTCTCATTCTAACTCACTTGTTAAAACAGATCTAAAAAGTCCTCAACAAACTCCTCCAGTGGCCGTCCTCCCTGTTACAGAGATAGGAGCTGCACGGTCCTTGGGGTGGATGGCATCTGCTGCAAAATCCATGTTTTTTGGATCTAGTATTCTGTCATGTTTCAGCCAAGAAGAAGAGAGCTGACAATCTTCAAACAGCAGACTTTTTTAAAATAAAAAAAGAAAGCAGATAATCCATCTAGGAGCAAAAACAGGAACAAACATAACAGCTTATTAAAACAAAGACAATACAAGACAAAGGACCAAGGGCACTCAGGGTAATATATACTCAAGCTAATGAGTTAAAAGGAACCAAGGAATCCAATGAAATTAACAAGGAATGAGAACTCAGGTAACAGAAACAGGAAAACACAATGAAACTTAACACTGACAGTAAACTACCTCTCAGTTTCTTAATGAGTAGCCTAATGTTTGCTTTATTTACATTCTGTTCTTTTGTTGACATTGTGTAAATAATCAAGTTATAATTAATAAATAAAGTTTCTAATAAATTGCTTATCTATTTGAAAGTACTACAAGCTTTGTTGTGATGAAAACTAAAGCCGCACTGACTCTGACATTCACAGCATTTGTAAATGGCACCATAAGTCTGCAAAATGCATGTGCTAAATAACAAACTGTCTTTCTTTGGTCTTTGTAGTGATGTTAAGATGACAGCTTTTTACTCCAGAGTGGCCGACTGCTGACAGTGGAAAGTCTGGTGTGCATAGAGCAGATTTTTCTCCATGTAGGCCCTAATGGCCACCTGCTGTGATGAGTGAGAAAAGCTAGTCAGTTTGACGTCGCTGTAAGAGACAGCATCAGTATGTCTCGCAGCACTTCCTTCTAATCAAGGCACTCTTCTGTACACTTCAATACGATAAACATGCTAAAAAGACTTTCCAACATAGCAACAAATTAAATGAAATTGGTAAGGGGCACATTAAAAAAAACTGTTTGTTAATATTAGTTAAATGTTGATGTTGATGCTATGCTTAAGTTGAACATTTTCCAGTTCTTAATGTACTGAAATGATCGGGTGAATTCATTAAACAGTCACACCACATCACATCTCATACACTTCCCACAATCTAGTTTAATCATGCACTGTGCTAGCATAACACTGTGACATGCATATTTTAATTGAGAAACACTGTTTATATTTGAAATCAACACTCAAACAAACACTCCCCTACCCAAAAGAAACACACCTCTCCTGTCATTGCTCCACCCCCCAAAAATGCAAGCAATGACTAATAGCTGCCGCATCAGACTGTCCAGTTTCTATAGCTAATATTACAGCAACAGCATGTATAGCTTCTTTGAAACATAGCAAAACCAATGTTGCTCACATATCGAGCAAAAACAAAGAAACCTTGTTGTCCGTTTTCAGAACCTTTTGCTCTATAATGTTTCTCCAGCTCTCCAGCTCTATCTCCTGCCTTATCGTAACCCTTCTTTTTCCAATTATATTCATCTGACCTTTTCCACTTTGGTAATATGTCAGATCTCTTTCTATAGTCTTTCTACTAATGTCCCACTTGCTTAGGCTCTTTCATCCCCCATCATGAGCGTATACACCCCCTGCTGATTGGCTACGAGATTGTTATGTTGTGGTTATTGGTTTGATCCACTTTTTTTTTCTCCCATTTACATTGCCAGGACTATGTACAAACACAATTATTATTATTTTTTTTTCTTCAGTACATACACAGAACAGACATCTAGAAAATATTCATAAAATAGTTTGTCAACAGTTTTTCTCTGAAAATCGCTTACTGCACCTTTAATAAAATGAATTTACAATTTCAATTTCCATCACATTGGATTTTTGTAACATCCCTTTAACCAACAAGAGCAAGTTGAAGCTGCCTTAAGAGGCTTTTGCACCGAATAGTTATAGGAACTAGCCACTAGGATAGTTCACCGGGAACTAATTTCTCCCCCAGGCCATGTTCCTGGATGTATTTGCACCGGAAATAGGAACTCTGAAGCGGTCGACAGTTGCGTCTTTAAGCACAGCATTTACAAACGCTAAAAACCATGGGATATGTTTACACAGCTTTTTAAAAATGCTGGGTGCCGGTGTTTGACATGCGTTTGACCAATCAACATACACTTACGTCACTGATAGTACTTATAGTGCTGGTTTAGACCCTACTCTGAAGTAGGAGCTAATTTAGTTCCCCCAAAAAGAGTTCCTAGAACTAAAATCGTTCCTAGTTCCTGTGGTGCGAACACTACAAAATCTGTGTACTTCAGCCAATAGTTCTAGAAACTATGAAAAGGTTTCTCCAGTGCGAAAACCTCTTTAATTCCAGGAATTTACATCATGGGAAAACAGAATCAGAATTATTAGTCAATATTAGCAATAGATTTTTTTTAAAGGATCTTAAAATTAAAGGTGCCCTAGAATAAAAAAATTCATTTATCTTGGCATAGTTAAATAACAAGAGTTCAGTACATGGAAATGACATACAGTGAGTCTCAAACACTGTTGTTTTTTCCTTCTTTTATAAATCTCATTTGTTTAAAAGACCTCCGAAGAACAGGCAAATCTCAACATAACATGTTATTGGGGGTGTACATATTAATTAGCCCGGCTGTTACGTAACAGTCGGGCTCATTAATATGTACGCCCCCAATATTTGCATATGCCAGCTCATGTTCAAGGCATTACAGAAGGGCAGCCAGTATTAACGTCTGGATCTGTGCACAGCTGAATCATCAGACTAGGTAAGCAAGCTAGGACAACAGCGAAAAATGGCAGATGGAGCAATAATAACTGACATGATCCATGATACCATGATATTTTTAGTGATATTTGTAAATTGTCTTTCTAAATGTTTCGTTAGCATGTTGCTAATGTACTGTTAAATGTGGTTAAAATTACCATTGTTTCTTACTGTATCCACAGAGACAAGAGCTGTCATTATTTTCATTATTAAACACTTGCAGTCTGTATAATTCATAAACACAACTTCATTCTTTATAAATCTCTTCAACAGTGTAGCATTAGCCATTAGCCATGGGTCACAGCCTCAAACTCATTCAGAATCAAATGTAAACATCCAAATAAATACAATACTCACATAATCTGATGTATGCATGCAGCATGAATGACGAACACTTTGTAAAGATCCATTTTGAGGGTTATATTAGCTGTGTGAACTTTGTTTATGCTGTTAAACGCAAGCGTGAGCTTTGGGGTGGGGAGCGTGAGCATTTAAAGGGGCCGCAGCCTAAATCGGCCCATATTTAATGATGCCCCAAAATAGGCAGTTAAAAAAATTAATTTAAAAAATCTATGGGGTATTTTGAAACTTCACAGACACATTCAGGTGACACCTTAGACTTATATTACATCTTTTAAAAAGACGTTCTACGGCACCTTTAAATGTAATTAGCTAAACTTTAGAGAGTTGTTGACCCTTTTCAGTTGGATTTATTGAAATGTTTAGGTATAATTTCATAATTTCTTCTATTATCTGTGAAATACAAGTAAAATTTACTGCTGAATGCACTGACAAGCATTTCTGGTCAACTTAAATATACTTTAATGTCATTTCTGTTGAAACCTAAGTCATGTATTTAAATAGTCTTTGTGATTAGCCTACACATTTGTAATGATAAAGTTGCAAATAGCAAGTTGAAAGTGTTTTGTCTGGCACAGTTACAATTGAAGGGAAGTTTGTGCACATTTCTATTGAACGTAGCAGCAGTTATTCATCAAATTACTGTAACAATTGATTGAGAAGAGCCTTATAACCACATATCCATATCCAGTGTCTCCGAGTACATTTTTTTAAGAAGATTCTAGATTGCAATGTCAAGTCAAGTCAAGTAAAATTTATTTATATAGCGCTTTTACAATTGGTAATTGTTTCAAAGCAGCTTTACATATTAGAAGCACAGAAAAAAAGGGAAGTGGTTAAAAATAAGCTGTACAAACAAGCGTGGTAATATGTAACATATACAAGATGCTGCTACATTAGGCCAATGACGGCTGACTCCCAGGGGTGGAAAAAAACCCCTAGGAGAAAAACCCAGTGTGCTAACACTGGGAAAAAAAGTCCTAAGAGGGAAAAAACCCCTTGGAAGATATATATAATATATGTAAATGGATATGGAGATCAAAATCTGAATTATACATTTTTATTATAGAGATTAAAAATAGATTATATATAAATATATGTAAGCGGATACGGGGATTAAAAATCTGAATTATAGATGCAGCCAGAACTGGATCTGTAGGCCCATTGTCTCCTGGGCTACGTTGTAGTCAGGTCCAGACACAGGTTCTCCATCTGATCTGGATACGGCCTGGATCCAGCACCCGGCAAACCTCAGGATAAGCAGAGAGACAGATATTAGCGTAGATGCCATTCTTATTCTGATGTACAGGTATATCTAGTGTTATAGGAAATGTTCTCGGTTCCGGCCAACCTAATTATTGCAGCGTAACAATCCTTTAACGGATTTGAAAAATGTTAATGTATTGATAATGTGTTATGTGTATGCAAGAGCAAAGAGATGTGTTTTTAGTCTAGATTTAAACTGACAGAGTGTGTCTGCTTCCCGAACAATGCTAGGAAGATTGTTCCAGAGTTTAGGTGCTAAATAGGAAAAGGATCTGCCGCCTTCAGTTGATTTTGATATTCTGGGTATTATCAACTGGCCTGAATTCTGAGATCGCAATAAACGTGAAGGACTATAATGGTGGATCCAATGGTGGATCTATGCTAAAAAGCAGACAGCATGTGCAAACAGCCAAACTTTTATCAAAAGCACATACAAAATTGAGCTTTCCTTTTCATTTTAAATGCACAAGTTGTGTGTCATCCGTATATGCTCAGGCCGCTCTTGTGTCTGGTCTCTGCCCTGCTCTCGTTCCCCATCTGATGGGTTTTAATGTCCTCTACGGTTCAGAGATTGAATATCTGAAACCAGACCAGGCTGTGCCACATGTGAACCAAGGCAGCAAACAGAGCAAAACAGAACATGCGACTATAGCTGAGCCCTTTTTATCCCATGTTTAATTTACATACATAGATAGTAAATACATATAAAAATATGATGATGTGCTCTGTATCATCTGAATAATGGCCATAACTCAAAAGAGCGAACCACCACACCACCTATTTTTGTTTCATACAGCTAGTCGGTTCCCTAAAAAGGAAAAAGGAGAAATCACATCAATAATAGATGGCATCAATAGAAATGCCCTGTGGTCCAGAAAGCACTAACTCATCTCCAACCTTTCTATTCTCCGCTTACCTCTGCAGATGCATGGGGATATACAAAGTACTCTTTTAACTCTGAAAGTGTTTAAATACCACGGCTAACTAAAACAATCTTTAAATGTAACACAAAAAGCAAAAGTTCTTTATGCAAAAATAATAATAATAATTTTATTGTTTGGTTTATGAATACAATCCAGTCAAATCCAGCAAGCATGTATCATTCTAATTAAAAACAACTCTGAATGATACTACATTCTCATATTATTAATTAACCGGTTCCACCATTTCTCAGGTTATGTTAAGCCAATTAAATTCAAGAAGCAAGATCTATCAGTGGATGAGTAGTTTATGTTAAATGAAATATCTCAACTCATATCCTGCAAATGTATTAGAAGAATTCATTAATAACCAGCATTAGAGTCCCTATCTAAATCTGTTTACTCTGCTCCTGAGAGCATCAATGTTTAAAATGCTTTGTAAAGTGTAGACCTGTTGTAAGTTCAGTACACAGGTCTACACAGGTGTTAAATCCAGATATAATGCATCTGCGGGTGCCTTGCTCCTAATTATTATGCTGCTATGAAAGTGTTGATGGACAGCTTGTAGGTGTGAAAGATCATGTTCCAGTAACAAAGCTCATTGATCATCATGACATGGAGGTCAGCACACCGCTGAATATTAATTTGTGGCCTCTCTCGCTGAAATCTGAAACAGATTAAGTTTCTATGTCTTGCATGTTTTTCAGGGTATGAATAACTGAGATTTAAAAATCAAATAAAAAAAATAATAAATAATATATATATATATATATATATATATATATATAAGCCCACATATTACCACCCCCCCCCCCCATTCCATTGTTTGATTTTCACAGCCGCCTTTGCTCATATCTACCAAGGATGCCAATAATTCTGTAGCTGACTGTATATATATTAGTTAAAATGTCAATAAAGTCTTGTCATCTTTGAATTAGTAAGGTAAATGTAAATAATGTTACTCTCTCCTACAGGCCTGAAAAAAATAGGCTGGAGCACTTGGGAGGAACATGACTGATGCTCAATCTGTTTTCAGTAGTCATGCAAAGATAACTTTATTTCCCTATCTATCAACATTTAGGCCCAAATATGGCTCCCTATTTTCTCACCAGATCATTTTTCTATCCTCCTAGACTAGAAGACTTACAGGAACATTAGACAGAATCATGAAACATATATAATACCTTCCAAATAGATGTGTCTTTATGAAGGAAACTGGCTCTTGGAAACCAGGTAGCTCAAGCAGCATCCATAATTCATGTGTGAAATGATAAAGGATGCACAATATGCCACAGCTTCCAATTCCACTCACCAGCGATCAGACACAAATAGCTGGTGAGGTGATGTGTCTTAGAGCGTGCTCGCTGAACCTGGTAAGAACACGGAGGATTAAATAGTGACCTCTCTGATTGATGACATGAAAAGTGGCACAAGAAAAGAAGAAATATTAGTAATCAAAATGAGCATACCCTCCGGCCATATTCATATTCTCATGTCCGTGACTCTGCTGTGGAATTGTAAATTGCATGAATGTGATGTTGCATACATTAACAGAGAGGGATGCCTTTTCTAGAAAATGTGCATCTGCCGTACCACGAGGTGAACTTCTGAAATGAGAAAATCCCCTCTTAATTTGAGCCATGTTCAGATACATTCACAGTCATTTATTCAATTTGATGTATACTCTATTTCCAGGTTAAAGATTATAGAACAACCCTGTACATTATGCTATTAACAAACCAGTAATAGTACTATAATCATACTATTACGGTGTGAGCAGGCAAAGAGATAAGAGAGGTGGATCCAAATGCAGCAAAAAATGTTTTTATATAATAAAGAAGACAGTTAAAAAAGAAAGCAACGGTTTACAAATGCGAAGACAGTACTGGACCATGAGTAGAACTAAAATGAGGGCTTAAATACAAAGGAGAAAATTAACTGAACAAGTAACAGGTGTACAAAGCAATCAGTAACCATGAGAACAAATAATGAATGAGATCTCAGGCAAATAGGAACTGGAAAAAACGTGAATTTGTGAAAATGGTGACGTCATACATATGCGTGTTACATGTTCAGTCTATACGCACGTAGTGTTTCTTTACAAAGTGACATCGCCAACTACAGGCCTGGCAGCATAATGCAGCACTTTTAGTCATTTTCGCGGATCCTTGTGAACAGGGATCATTTGTGGAAAACACAAAGGGAACATTTTTCTGTTTTTAGTGCATCGTTCTTGTGTAAACGTACCCTCAAACACAATGAAACTAAACATAACCCTTACACATGCTAGTATAATATTTTTTATATGTTTATAATGCAATGCAATGTATATATGCAAAATACTTTATTATTAAAACATTTTGTAAGTATATATAGGCCACGTTCACACTGTCAGATTTTGGTACTGACAACCGCATTTACATACAGGTGTGAGTCTCGAAATGTCCCATTCACACAGCAACTTACAGTAGAGTCTGGAACAGTCTGTATGAACGTCACGCGCTAACCGGAGTTTTTAACCGTTGCACTCGCGTGTCACGTCCTTTGCGAAGTCTCGTGCATGACAAGGCATTTGAATTTCGAAAAGAAACACAAAACTGACAGGAGCCGCTTCGGCGGAGAACAGTGACTGAAACTAACACCTTATTCTTATAAATTGCAGATATAATTAATCATTATAATTATTTATTATTAATATAATATAAATTCAAATAATTATAAATAAATTTAAATTATAATTGTATTGTGCATGAAATGTGGTACAGAGCAAAATATGCAAACTATTAACTTAAGCAAAATATTAACTTTGTTTAATAAGTTGAACTTAAAATACTGTTTATTAAAATAAAAAATAAAAAAATTTACTTGTTTTCCATGGGCACAAGTAAAATAATTAAAAACAAAAGAAAAAAGAAACAAAAAAGAACATATCATCACCAAAGCTGTATTCAAAAAAATAAAATAAAAGTAAAATAAAATAAAATAAAATACAGTAAAACAGTAAAATTGTGAAATATTATCACAATTTAAAATGTAATATACACCTGTGATGGCAAAGCTGAATTTTCAGAAATCTTTGTAATATGCTGATTGGCAAAAATGGTGCTCAAGTAACATTTCTTATTATTATCAATGTTAAAAAGCTTAAAAATAAAAAGGTTCAAAAGAACAGATTGTATGTAAAACAGAAATCTTCTGTGATATTATAGATGTCTTTACTGTCACTTTTGAATTATTACTATGGGTTTTTGCTAAATAAAAGTAAAACAACAACAACAAAAAAACAGAATTCTCATTCAATGTATGCAACACACACTGTTGGATAAGTCAAAAGTGCCTATATAGTTAAAGTAACACATAATTCAATTTCATTGAATGTTTCCATGTTTTTTATTTTTTTTATTTTTGAACAGTCAATCATTTAGTCATGTGAAAAAGCCCTTGGCAACAGCGTAATTACAAAAAATGCATCTCACTGTAGGTGTGTACATTACAGAAAATCTTTATTGTAGCTCGTTCACGCTCACAATTTTCTATTTATCTGAAGTAAACTGCCATTGATCCCAATTTCCTTCTGAAAACCCGTATCAGGAGCAACAGATTGTACTACATGGTGCAAAATGCCGCTTGTAATCTGACACTAAGAGTGAGATAATGATATTTTGTTTCTTTTCCTTCCTCTTACTGCATGACTGCCACTGAAATCTAAATTCTTTTATTCTCCTCCAGCATTATTAAATCACCAGTGACAGGCTTGAGCGTGAATAACACTTAAGATTTCAATGTCTGGCATCTAATACGCAATAAGGAAGGAGACAGGGTGTGACTTCTGATTCTCTACTTAATCCTTTTGATCTGAATCATTTTTCTTTTCTGGCTATTCTCCACATTTACTGCCTCTCAGGCTGTTTTAATATGGTTAAGGATTAAAACTGCATGAGGAAAGGTCTGTGATATTTACCTATGATTCATACAGCATGCTAAAATACCTCCCTTTTACATTGCTAGGGTTGGGGAATGTAATTACTTAATGTGTTTTAATTTTATGGATATTAGCTTATTTATTATTTGTCGTCCTTCTCAATTGAATAACAACGTAATGGTCTGAACTTTTTAGCAGCGACATAATTCTTTGTGAGAAGTGTGACTCTTTAAATATTAATAACAGGCAATAGCAGGCATATAAAAAAGTTCAGCAAACAAAGTGCTTAATCCCTTAATGAAAATCAATCAATCAATCAATCAATCAATCAATCAATCAATCAATCAATCAATCAATCAATCAATCAATCAATCAATCAATCAATCAATCAATCAATCAATCAATCAATCAATCAATCAATCAATCAGTCAGTCAGTCAGTCAGTCAGTCAGTCAGTCCATCAGCTTTACAGCTTTCCCTGTGCTTTAAATGAAGAAATCATTCAGAGTTGTTTGTTTGCACCTTGCACCATTAGTATGCATGATGGAGTGGGAAAGGGAGACTTTTGGTTTGACAGTTTTATCAGCTCCTTGTTATTTTTGTCTTGTTGCCATGCTCCTCACATAAAGTGTCAATTATAGCAAGCAGGGCTAATTATTCCCATTAGGACTGTGTGAATCCAGTCAAGGACACCTTCATTTAAAGACTTATCCTGTCATCAGTGGGGTCAGAGTGCACCACAGCGCTGCCATACTTCACTATCAACTCAATAAATAATGCTAAGATGCTAATTGTTTTCAGAAGTCAGTAAGTGGGTAGGAGAATGTGATGGATGTACTCTTTAATCTTTGCAGAGATTAGTTTGTGGTTTTTGTAAAAACAGAAAGCACTTGAGATATTTAAATAAGATTATTATAATGAATTACTTCCATATTGTTTTTGACTATGTTTGCCTTTCCTGTATATGTAAGCTATACTTACAGAGCTGGGGCTCAAAAGAGATAGTTCTTCTGGTTACTATTGCCACACACAAAACAAAACCTTTGTAACCTTTAATGTCCACAGACATTATCTTAGGCCCTGTGGTATTAGAGGGTTATATCACCCAAAATTTAAAATTCTGTCATTAATTATTCACCCTCATGTTGTTCCACAACTGTAAGACCTTTGTTCATCTTCAGAACACAAATACAATTATTTTTGATAAAATCTGATGGCTCAGTGAGGCCTGCATTGACAGCAAGATAATTAACACTTTCAAATGCCCAGAAAGGTACTAAAACATATTTTAAATCAGTTCATGTGACTAGAATGGTTCAACCTTAATGTTATGAAGCGATGAGAATACTTTTTGTGCCAAAAAAAATAAATAAAAATTAATTAATTAATTAATTAATTAATTAAATAACGACTTTATTTAACAATATCTAGTGATGGGCAATTTTAAAACAATGCTTCATGAAGCTTTGAAGCTTTACAAATTTTTTATTTCAAATTAGTGGTTCGGAGCATGCATCAAACTGCCAAAGTCACGCCCCCCAGTGGTGAACCATTGAAATTTCGAAACACTTATGATGTAATGAAGCATCCTTTAGTGAAATCACGTGACTTTGGGAGATTGATACACGCTCCGAACCATGAATTCGAAACAAAAGATTTGTAAAGCTTCTAAGTTTCATGAAGCAGTGTTTTGAAATTGGCCATCACTAGATAATGTTGAATAAAGTCATTATTTAAATGGGGTTTTTTTGGCACACAAAAAGTATTCTTGTTACTTTATAACATTAAGGTTGAACCACTGTAGTCACATGAATACGTCTTTAACAGCTTTCTGGGCATTTTAAAAAGTGTTAATTATCTTGCTGGCAATGCAGGTCTCACTGAGCCATCGGATTTTATCAAAAATATCTTAATTAGTGTTCCAAAGATGAACAAAGGTCTTACAGGTGTGGAACGACATGAGGGTGAGTAATTAATGGTAGAATTTTCATTTTGGGGTGAACTAACCTTTTATCTTAGTCCCTGTGATGTTAAGATATTACGCTGTGAGAGTGTTTTAGAAATCAGGAATGCTGAGAGAACATTGACATTGTGTTCGGTGCATTTTTGTTTTCAAACCAATCTTGGGTCTTCAGCCGACAAAGTTTAAATCACATCTGGCTAGCACACTTCCCATAATGTTTACGCATTAGTTCAGTATAAGCGGAGGTCTTTTGTGGCTGTTCGAACACATTTGAGCACATGAGCATCTACACTAGGAAAGCAATCCAGTTGAATGCGTTTTCTACTACATCTGGAAGTGGTCGAAATTAGGCAAGTTAAAAAATTTTCATACCCCATTATATTATATTATATATACATACACCTGTATTTAGCGCCGTCCACTTGTCATCCAATACCAGGGAAAAACAGGGCCTGTCAGAATCAATTAATTCACGAGTTCGCACTTACAAATAAGTTAGGTAAATTAATTGGTAAACGTATTTGGCGTGCTGTCCGGGGAGAGGGCTCCGAGCTGAAGTAACCCAGAGAGTGTGAGGAGACGGGGTGGTAGAGTGGTTCTGGAAACTGTCGAGGATCTTTGGGTGAGTTTGACTGTGATTATATATAGGCCTGAACTCATGCCATTTGGGTAGATATGTTGATTACAGATTGTTGACAGCTGGTTGAGATGATGCAATGAGATGACATAATGATTGTGTAGCTTATTTGACTCGTTCCTCCCGAACTACGTTGATAAAACATAATTAGAATCAATTAATAATCATCGAATACTACCAACCTCTCACGGCAATTCATACGTATTTTATGAGATGGCTAATTCGTACGAAATCGTATGACCTCACTAATTCGAATAAGTTGTTTGCTAAATCGTACGTATTTTACGAGTTGCCAAATTCGTTTGAATTCATACGGATTAGCCACCTCATAAAATACGTACGAATTGGTCGTGAGATAGCGTTTTATAGAAAAAAATATAACATTGTTTTATAAAATTATTTTCTGTATAGGTCTTCAACACCCACCCTGGTAAATACATTATTATTATTTAATTAGCCATATATGTTTTTTTTTCTCTGTTTGCTTCTACAAACCTGATTCCAAAAAAGTTGGGACACTGTACAAATTGTGAATAAAAACAGAATGCAATGATGTGGAAGTTTCAAATTTCAATATTTTATTCAGAATACAACATAGATGACATATCAAATGTTTAAACTGAGAAAATGTATAATTTTAAGGGAAAAATAAGTTGATTTTTAATTTCATGGCATCAACACATCTCAAAAAAGTTGGGACAAGGCCATGTTTACCACTGTGTGGCATCCCCTCTTCTTTTTTATAACAGTCTGCAAACGTCTGGGGACTGAGGAGACAAGTTGCTCAAGTTAAGAAATAGGAATGTTGTCCCATTCTTGTCTAATACAGGCTTCTAGTTTCTCAACTGTCTTCGGTCTTCTTTGTCGCATCTTCCTCTTTATGATGCACCAAATGTTTCCTATGGGTGAAAGATCTGGACTGCAGGCTGGCCATTTCAGTACCCGGATCCTTCTTCTACGCAACCATGATGTTGTAATTGATGCAGTATGTGGTCTGGCATTGTCATGTTGGAAAATGCAAGGTCTTCCCTGAAAGAGACGACGTCTGGATGGGAGCATATGTTGTTCAAGAACTTGGATATACCTTTCAGCATTGATGGTGCCTTTCCAGATGTATAAGCTGCCCATGCCACACGCACTCATGCAACCCCATACCATCAGAGATGCAGGCTTCTGAACTGAGCTCTGATAACAACTTGGGTTATCCTTGTCCTCTTTAGTCCGGATGACATGGCGTCCCAGTTTTCCAAAAAGAATTTCAAATTTTGATTCGTCTGACCACAGAACAGTTTTCCACTTTGCCACAGTCCATTTTAAATGAGCCTTGGCCCAGAGAAACACCTACGCTTCTAGATCATGTTTAGATATGGCTTATTTTTTGACCTATAGAGTTTTAGCCGGCAACGACGAGTGGCACGGTGGATTGTGTTCACTGAAAATGTTTTCTGGAAGTATTCCTGAGCCCATGTTGTGATTTCCATTACAGTAGCATTCCTGTATGTGATGCAGTGCCGTCTAAGGGCCCGAAGATCACGGGCATCCAGTATGGTTTTCCAGCCTTGACCCTTACGCACAGACATTGTTCCAGATTCTCTGAATCTTTGGATGATATTATGCACTGTAGATGATGATAACTTTTGCAAATTTTCTCTGAGAAACTCCTTTCTGATATTGCTCCACTATTTTTCGTTGCAGCAATGGGGGAATTGGTGATCCTCTGCCCATCTTGACTTCTGAGAGACACTGCCACTCTGAAAGGCTCTTTTTATACCCAATCATGTTGTCAATTGACCTAATAAGTTGCAAATTGGTCCTCCAGCTGTTGCTTATATGTACTTTTCCGGCCTCTTATTGCTACCTGTCCAAAATTTTTTGGAATGTGTAGCTCTCATGAAATCTAAAATGAGCCAATATTTGGCATGACATTTCAAAATGTTTCATTTTCAACATTTGATATGTTATCTACAGTATATTTTATTGTGAATAAAATTTAAGTTTATGAGATTTGTAAATTATTGCATTCCTTTTTTATCCACAATTTGTACAATGTCCCAACTTTTTTGGAATCGGGTTTGTATTTCATACTTGACTATTTTAAATAATTTCTGTTGAACCTTTTTGCTGTGGGATGTTGTCTGAGGAAATAGCAGGAACTTTCTGCATTTGCTTTCATGTTGTCTTTTTTTCTTTCTCTAATTCTTCATTTACTCATTGTGTATTGCACTTTTCAATTAGACTTTTGGTTTAATCACAGAAGTGTTTCTTCTTAATCAGTGCTTGTTTGAGATAATATAAAGGAAATCATGCAGAGAATTAGGTCCCTGAATGCATCCTAATTATCCCATTATACATCCGGAATATGCATTTCCTGCATGAAACATAGAAAAGAGGCAGAAATATGGTGAAACAATGTTACTTTTTGTATATACTGTGATATGTATAAGGATGATGCACAGCCAGCCAGTCATTATCACAAAATAAACCAGACAGGGGTGTATTTAGCAATAATGACCAGCTGACTCTATGTTTTACCCACTTATCATATGGCTACTCAATAAACAAATAAATAAGTAAAACAAACATACATTAAATGACTCAATCTGAAATTATTTTATCATGTTGCAGAGTGATATGAAAGACACGAAACTCTGAAACGGACATGAAGAGTAATTTTATTTGTATATAAACACTATTTATAATTATAATAAAACTATATTATAAGAATGCTGCAACTGATCAATCAGAATCAAGTATTCCAGAAAGCTGCATTTGTAATAGTTAATTTATTTTTTATTTTTGAGCCTTCTTCAAAGCAACCTGAAAAAGAAAGCTGGCCAAAAAATGGATTTCCACCTGTCAACTGAATCAATATCAATAGGATTGTCAGCCAACACTGGGATGTTGTCTTATATTTGTGCCAGGTTGTTTACATTTCAGAGCCAAAGCATAAATTATGTGTCAATGTTGATGGGTACTGTATATGCAGCTTTATTATGTTTTTTTATTTTTATTTTAAAATGGTTCTTTTTGCAGGGCGCATGGGAATAGCAATAAAAAGTTCTGAAAAAGTAAACTTTAATTGTAATATTTTGGCATCAGACATATGCTACACACAGCTTGTATTTGTAACATTAAAGTGGAAATTTTGTACTTACTCAGAGAGCAGGTGGAAATCATGATCGCACTGAAGTAAGAACGCAGGAAAATTCTCCCCTGAGGAAATTGGTTTCCTCTGTCACTCATCTTTAGCCTTTGTAGTTCTCCTAAAAGCAGAGGGGTGAAGTTAATCTGAAGCATATTCCACTGTTATAGCAAACAATTTTCCCCTTAATTCAACACCAGTCAGGTTTTATCATCTATTAATTCATTTTCTCCCAATATTGAGGACTGGTGTGTTCCAATCATTGGGCTGTGAAGCATGCATATTGAAAACACATCAAAGTGTCTCCCACTGTGTGTATAGTATTTGTAATTAGCCTCTTTAAATTGAGAATTCAAGAAAAGAGATGGTGCATTGAACATAATTTTTGCTTAGCTGCCCTCACTAGAGCAAGAGTACTGTACAAAACATGACAAACTACTGAAAACCCAGCAGTGGCAGCTAGCTGATTCTCCAAACTAAAAGCAGTGGTACAGATGTTGAGGAATATGCAACGGCAGCACCTGACCTTAATCATGTAAGATGCTATAAAAAATAAATGCATCATTTTTGAACTTGCTCAAGTATAAAAGGTTTGCTGATCAGTTTTATTAGCACACAAATACTATTTTTACTGCCTCTCAATTTGCCTGCCAATTTGTTGACAAGTGGTTTTCGAATTATGAATAAAGCAAGGTTTGTGGTTAAAGGTGCAATATGTAATATTGACAGCTAGTGGTTGAAAAGGGTACTGCAGTCCAAATTGATAATATTGGAGAGAGTTGTTTCTTCCGCCCCCTCCTTCTCAGACTCAACATTAATGCTGGTTGCCAGATTGAGGACAAAAATATCAGGAATGAGCACAACTAACAATGGAAGGCAACGAGCCTTACACACTGTAGGTTGATAAGTTGCGTTATCCATGTTTTAATATGCATTTGGTCATAGAGCTTTCTAGATGGATGCTGAGTCAGGTAAATTCTGCGATCTCTTACCCAGTTCTGCTGGCTTCCATGGCTGCGTTCCAGTTCGTTTTTTTATGACCTTCCCTCGCTAACTTCCCTCAGTCTCGTTGACTCGGATGTACGTCATTGCTTACGTTGCATGAGTGCCCACTACTGGCAGAACCTTTGCAATGGGCTGAATTGGAACGTCCTAAGCCCTTGATCACTTGGAATCCACTTTGGAGTTGATTTTTTTTTCCCCGCCTTACAAAATTGTTTAATGCAGCATTCTATATGTATATATGTGTATTTTAAATATTAAAAAAAAATAATAATTATTATATCATAGAGTTGTTTGTGGTGGGGTAAATTAAACGTGATATGTGGTGACGTCACAACCGTGTTGCGTTGTGGGTTATGGAGCTGCCTGAAGTGTACATATGAAGTAGACTCGGTCAAAATCGAGGGAGTGAGGGTCTGTCTATATAAACTTCCCTCTTCCACTTCACGAAGTGGAACACACTTCAAAATGGCGGCAGGGATTCCCCCGAGGGGAAGTGTTTAGGGAAGTTTGCGAGTGCATATCTAAAACTGGAGTGGAACGCAGCCCATGGCTTCAATATGCTGTGTTTCCCACCAACTGGCAACCTGTGGTGTCAAATACTATTGGGTAAATTGGCAGTGGGTGGGATCACTGTAACACACACAGACCAAAACAGACATTCTGACACGGAATGCAAATAACTGACTATAGCATTGTTTTTCAGAGAAACAAGTATGTGAACTTAGCATGTTTCCTAAATATCTGCAAACATATTGTAGTATGTTTGAATCTGAAAGAAGTGGAGTTTGAAATTTGATGAGTAATCAATTCACTAAAAAGTTTCATTCAGATTAGTTTACTGAATCATTCAAAAACCCCTTCTGCATGTTACATCATTACACCAATAGGTGGCGACAATATGGGTCCTGTGTTATGAATGAGTCATGGAATTCTTTACTCACGAATTCATTAAAAATGTCATTTAAATGTAGTAAACTAAAATGAAATGTAGTCGTTTTTTTCATTCATTAAAGGTGCCCTAGAACATTCTTTCACAAAATGTAATATAAGTCTAAGGTGTCCCCTGAATGTGTCTGTGAAGTTTCAGCTCAAAAGATTCACCTGTTTTTTGGAGGTCTTTTAAACAAATGAGATTTACACAAGAAGGAGGAAGCAATGGAGTTTGAAACTCAATGTATGTATTTTCCATGTACTGAACTCTTGTTATTCAACTATGCCAAGGTAAATTCAATTTTTAATTCTAGGGCACCTTTAAATTTATGTCATTCCATTTCTAAAATCAGTGTTTAAGCATCATAAGCTCTCTAATAAGATCTTAAGATTTATCTATTAAATAGTCATCATAAGATCTGTTTTTCCCTATTTGTCTATTTTGCCGACTGCTGAACATGACTTTTATCAAACTAAAGAAATCTTCAATAAAACAATAACTTAAAGTCCCTATGCCTATGCACATTCATAATTATTTTGCCCCCTTTTCTCTTGCTGTTGAGTACAAGACTGACTCGCATGCCAAATTGAACAAATGGCCATTTTTGTTCAGCCAGTTAGCAGATCCTCATTAAAAAATGAGATGCTCCAGATCATTAAGTTCAATCATAAACAAGATGAGATTTAAAACAGTGACTTGAATGAATGAAAAACAGCAGTCAGCGCGCAATCTAGGAGAATGAGTCGTTTTCTTAAAAGATTTGATCAAAAATACAGATTTGTTCACATGCTTGATGAATCAAATAACTATACAAATTAGTCACATTTTGTAAAAAAAACAACAAAAATAATAGTCTTTTCTAGAGATTTTAAGAACAGAAATAATACTAAAAATAAATATAATATATTATATATATATATATATATATATATATATATATATATATATATATATATATATATATATATATATATATATATATATATATATAATGCTATAAATAGAGTTATTAAGAAAAAAAAAAAAAAAAAAAAAATATATATATATATATATATATATATATATATATATATATGCTAATCATTTTTCATGACTATAAACTGAACAGCTCTAGCACTCTGAAAAGACCAGCTTCACAAATCTCCAAGCTGATCCAGCTGGGTTTATGCCAGCTATAATCTTAAAAATAAATTGTTCTTTTTTGGAATCTATATTGGCATGATGAACCTTTAATATCCATAAAAACTTTCCATTTCACAAAAAGTTCTTTATAGTGGAATTAGGTTCTTCACTATAAGGGGAAAATGTTTCTTTTTAAGAACTGATTACTGAAAGGTTCTTTGGGAAATCAAAAATGGTTCTTCTATGGCATCAATGCAGAAACCCCCTTTTGGAACCTTTATTTTTTTAAAGTATAATTATAGTTGTTGGTACCCAGACAGTTGATGGTAGCCATTGATTTTTCCCCTACTATGGAAGTCAATGGCTACCGTCAACGGTTACCAACATTCTTCAAAATAACTTCTTTTGTGATCAGCAGAAGAAAGAAATTCATACAGGTTTGGAACAAAATGAAGGTGAATAAATGATGACAGAGTTTTCATTTTCGGGTGAACTAAAGGTGATGATACACAGGGCAAGTTTTTGAGCAATGTTGCTGGGCGATTTTGCTGAGCGATGTTGCTTGGGCACTTTCCCATTGAGAATGGGCAGCAACTGTCTGTCTGGATACTTTAGATAGAAATTTGTTGCCCATTCTCAATGGGAAAGTTCCCAAGCAACATCGCTCAACAAAATTGCTCGGCAACATTGGTCAAATAGTTGCCCTGTGTATCATCACCTTAAGAGTGTAATAGTGCTGGTCTAGCAGCTAGATCTATCTCTGTCTGGTTATAGAAGTTAATACCAATGGTTAGCAGACATGCAAAACACAACATTACGATTCAGGGTCTTTTTTACATTCAGGAGCATGAATGAGTTGTGCATATCAATGAATGACCAACCATGTGAGCAGAAAGCAATAGCAATTTTATAGCAATATGAAATTGTCAAAAAGGAGCCAAGATTCATTTTGTGTCCTTCAGCAACTGAGTAGGGCCTGGAAGCTGACTGGCATCAGCAGATGTTAATCTGGGTCACAGTACGGGTAAAAAGGGTCTTGTATAAGCAGTGATCAATCTGGTGACCTTGGACGTGTTAACTGAATAGTCTTCCTCCTCTTTTTAAAGCATCACAGGTGCACAGAGAACAATGTTATTCTAATTCTGCCACACCAACCGGGAGTTGAAGATCTGTGGTTCATAACACACTGGTGACTCCTTGATGACATTTAATATTCAGAGCACACGCTCATTTCCCTTTTGCAGATAGGGTTTGATGATATTTGTTTGATTCCCAAAGCTTGCATGAATCAAAGATCGCTCAGTACATAACATCCCTTAGCTCTACAAAATTCGTTGTCATCCTCCATTCCAAAGATGTCACTTCAAGCTTATAGTCTAGTCATTCTGAGGTTCGTCCCGTTCATGAAAGCAATTTGAAATTCCGTTGACCATCCGACCAAGGTTTCCTCTGGTCAGTGTTCATGGGAACTGGGTTTGACTTTGATTTCTTTGCGTCCTTCCCTCAGATGTCCTTCTGTCTCTGCCCATCTCTGTTAATGCTCAATCTCTCTCTCACCTGGCACACAATGTCATTCAAATGCTAAACGCCTCCTCGTTCGTCCACATATGCAAATTGACAGCTCGCCTCGAAAGAAGCCACTGCCAGAACAATCACATTCAAAGCTGCCAGAAAGTTCCCATTGACAATGTTGTTTGATTCTCCTTTCACATTTTTTTTTTTTTTTTTTCATTTTTGTCCCTTTTAAGTATATTTAAAGACTTTTTTTTTTCTTCTTTTTGAAGTTTTGTCACTATGAGGAAATACTTGCCTGCTTTCTTGCAAGTGCCGGGTAATCCACTTAGGGGTTCGGATTCTGTCAGAACAGCTCAGGTGAAGGTTCCACGTTGAAAGACTCCCAAAACCTCTCTTGTACCCACTGAATCTCAAGTCGGCCTTCCTTGGTTAAATACCCTAGACATGAAATAAAAGATGCTGTTTAAACAAGGCTCTATCAGAATTCTGAAAGAACACAATTCCAGAGAGGTTTGTCTCGCATAAGTGAAAAAGAAAAGCTCATCGTTTCAGGCTGCTGTGGGGAAGGAGGTGGACTTCTTGCAATTTCGAGTGCATGTCTTCAAAATATTTAGGTTTAGCTTAAATTAATGAAATATTCAAGCCCATGGGCACAACTTAACTCATTTTCCCAACCCTCTGTCCTTCAGTGTCTTGTACTGTGCCATTTAGTTCTGTAATCATCACATCGGTTATGCAAACATCTATGGGCTTGCATTCAAAGTCTCTTTTCTAAGTCCTCTCAAATGAATACTGAGCTGAATGGTTCAGGCTACCTTGATGAGTTTGGTGAATAATGCATTGTGTGGTATATATAAACTAATCTATTTGAATATATTTCAAGTACTGCTCTTAATCATTAGATTTCCTATGAAAAACGAGAAGGACAAGAAAAAATGACTATTAGGTTTTTTTTTTTTTTCTTTCCTACTTGAAATGTTGTATTTATGATCATGATGGTTTCACTTTAACAAAAGTTTACATAAGGGCTTTTCACAATTGAAATAGTTAACCCTGGGCGGTTCTAAACCCCTGGTAAACAGAATCCTGAGTTATCTTTATTCAAGTTTCACACTGCTCATACTTGTCACGGTGGGGTTGCAGTATTCAAATGCACGATATAGGAGATATCTTCAAGAACATTTAATGGAGTAATCTGAAAAAGGAACAGGGAAAATCAACAGAAAATCAAACTACTAACTAGTGATGGACGTTTTCGAAACACTGGTTCATGAAGCTTCGGAAAACTTTACGAATCTTTTGTTTCGAATCATTGGTTCAGAGCGTGTTTCAAACTGCTAAAGTCATGTAATTTCAGTAAACGAGGCTTTGTTACATCATAACTGTTTTTGAAAATTTCAATGGTTCACCACTGGCGGCGATTTCTGTGAACCCATGAATCATGCAGATTCACTGAGATCGCCCCCCCCCAGTGGCGAATCAATGAACAAGTGTCTGTCTATTACCTGAGTATATTTAGTGTCTAAAAGGGTCTATTACCAGATGAGTTTTACACATTTGTAGACTTCTTAATGAGGCATTTGTATAATTTAAAGGCATAATAGTAGTAAATAGTCTCTGTTTAGCTGACCCATCCATAGAATAAACAAAACCCGGGGTTAAAATCAATGTTTAGAATGACGACAAGCCCTATTTAATGACACTAAAAATGCCATGTGGTGTACCAGTAAAAAATAATAACATCCTTATTTCCATTTTTATTAGCTTTTTTTTATTACTTATATATATATATATATATATATATATATATATATATATATATATATATATATATATATATATATATATATATATATATATATATATATATATTTTTTTTTAAGTTTAATTCTCTTTAATACTTTTAGGCCCGGTTACACAGACAGGGCTTAGCCTAAACCAGGATTAGGCCTTAGTTCAATTAGAATATTTAAGTAACTTTTATAAACGCACACTAGAAAAAAACATTACTGGTGTGCATCTTGAGACAAAACAATGGCACTGACATAATTTAAGATATGTCAGTACAAGTTGCTTTCAGTTAAAACAGCTCAAACATGCATTTTAGTCTAGGACTAGCTTAAGCCTTGTCTGTGAAACCAGAGGATAGTCTTTTAATTTTTTTTTTCCTTCATGATATCAGAACCCTCAAAAATGTCTATTTCAGAAAAAAAAAAAAAAAACATGTTCATCATAAAATAATTGTATTAATGAATAGCATTTTATGTATTTGTATTTTATGTTTTTGTATATGTATTTGAATTAATAGGTCAAGACAGAAAAAAAAAAAGAAAAAGAGCATCATGTCATTGACCCATTTTCCAAGACTGTCGTTCTCAACATCTCATGGTGCTCAACACTACGTCTATTACTTTCTCATCTTTTGTCTTTAAATGTTTAGTCCAATCTACAAACACATACCTTTCCTTCTGAAAAGTGTATAGTCCCCATCCGTCACCATGGCAGTGACTTGACATCATCTGCATCCATGCACTCATCTTACAATAACTGATGTCAAAGAGTGATTTATGGCCCCTTTGATTCAGGCTGACTTGAACATGATTGCACTTTTTCTTCTTCCCAGCTGTTAATATCAACAAGCTTCAGGTTTACGAAGTACTTTTCTCTTTTATGTTTCACACGAATCTTATACACCAAATAAAGGGTTCTATGTACATCCTGGTGTCCTTTCTATTGTTCCTCTGGCTATCATTCAGATGTTGAAATCATGCCATTGATATACAAACAAGCCAGAACATTTCTGTTTGGGTTTGATCACATTCTGATGTAAATAGTACTGTGTCCACTGGGACATTTTCCAACAGTCACATTGTGCCAGCGGCGTCAAAGGCCAAATTCCAGAATGTGAACTTAAAAGTGTAATGCGACGAACACAGATGGTCCCCTTGTCAAAGTCTGTTTGTGTCTGTCACACTGGACACTTCAGGAATGCCATCACAGAACAACCGGGACTAGAAAAAAAAATTAAAATAGTAGGCAGCTTCTGCATTTTAGAATGAATTTCAGGCACAATCCAAATTCTTGAGAGCTTGCGTCCGCCATCTGTTGACTCAACAAACATTATTCTGAGACTAACAGGTTCTGTCTTCATTTAATTCCACTCCAACCCTGCAGAATCCCTGAATACCAATCAGTCACTGCTGAAAAACACCCGTCTAAGGGGTCAAAATCCTTCTTTGGCGAGGCAAATGAAAATATGCAAATGGATTCGACAACAGAAAGGGGCAAGTTAACGGGTGGCACCTGTGCCCATTATCCCTTGTCGAATGTGAGTTCCAGGCTCTTGAGCACTAGTCCCCAGTCTCACGCCACTTCTTCACAATGACTGGATTGAACTGAAATGGTAAGACTGCTGATATTGTTTGTAGGTCATGCTGGCAAACCTGGGGAACATGTATCTTTGTACCCTGAGCTGTCTTGCTGAGTCGTAACCCCCGTAGCACAAAGCTGAATTCTGCACAAAACAAAACACATGCTGTCCCTTAGGAAACAAGACTCTCTTAGCAACACGTTTTGCATGATATTATAAGCGTGTATGCAGTGTCATCAAATTACATCTACAGCATGATATTGGCAAACTAGTACACATCATCTAAGCTATCTGCATTCCCATTCACATGCTCATGCATGATCACCAGAAAGTGCACTGTTTTACATTTGCCATATCGACATAAATGCTAATCACTACAGTAAATAAATAATAATGTTGTTGGCTGGCTAATTTCATCACAATAATTAACTAGGGCTGCATATGAAATCACATACTTCCCTACTATATAGGAAGGTGAAAAACAGTATACTATTTTGGTGTTTGTAAACAGTGATGATGTTTTTTTGTGGGTGGAGCCTACCTGGTGGGAGAAAGTGACAGTTCTGCAGTAGCAATCTGTGATTTTATAGCTTTGTAAGAGAAGATGTTTTGATAAACCTGAAAAGTATTAAAAAGTAAAATTTAGAAGTTATATTAACTAATAATATAATATTCGACCATATACAATTGAATGCACCTAGCTAACAACAACTTGATTTGTTCTGGTTTCACCTCACTCCAGTCTAAACTAACTGATTTTATAGGTAGGCCTAATTTACTACGCATTTACACTAATTTTACTAACCACTCTTGCTAAATGGGGTAAGCACACTTAACACTTATGTTCTCATTTCAGAGTTGTTTGAGTAAATGATTCATTATAGACCGTGTGGACAGATCAGTTGTTGTCATGATTCATTAAAATGAATCTGTTCAAATGAGTCATTAGGTCGTGAATTGGTCGCGAATCGTGACTGTTATTAGGACATCGCAAAAGATTTGTCAACACAGAAAACACTTCACCACTGGATAGGATTTTCTTCTCGTTTACTGAAAGTGTGGTTTATGTCAGCTGCACGTGCAGGGCGCCTGTCAGAGAAGATGAGGTGACGTTCTTTTGAGCACTATTCACACCCAGTGGTTATTCAGGAAAAACATTCTCCGAATGCACCTCGTGAAACATGGATTCGGTCTTACGAACTTTTAGCATTGTGTCAGTTGATTTAGATTATTATGTGTGAGGTGCATTTTTTAGTTTTTAGTTGAAAACGGCGTTGTGTAAACAGCACCTCAGTGATACACTGAGGTGCACAAAACATTTCCTCTTTTTCTTATAAATAACTAAAGTGACACTTACCTTATAGAAACGTCCTACTCCAGTCGTAATTGCGAATCAGTTTCTGTTTGATCAACTACTTCCGATGTTTTGTCGTCGGACTCGGGCTTGAATTGTTACGGTAAAATCGATGCTATTTTTTCTGTCCATACATTGTATACAAAATGTCTTGCGAATTGATAGCTGTCATTCTGTCATTATAGCAATGGGCGAGCGTCTGTGCAGTAGACCAATCACAAAGGATTGGTCCATCTGACCAATCAGAGCAGTGTAGGCTCACGGAAAGGAGGGGTTTAGAGAGACTCTGAACTGCTACATCTGATTCTCTGAACTGCTTCAAACGAATCATTTAGAAAAGATTGAAAACTCAGGTGAAATTGAATGTACATTATGAGGAAACAAAAGTGTTTTTTGACCTTGCACACATTTAAACCTGTTGTAGGAGACTCCCAAAACAATATTAGGAACCTTAAAAAAGGCACAATGGGGCACTTTAATCAACACAGGTGTTAATCATCATTACCCTCATTTGCTTTGTATATAAGTTGCAGTCTTTTCAAGGTCCCAGTTGTCTGGTCACATTTATGTTAGAGGTTGTATTGTCTGCTTTGAGGATTATTAAAGGCAGTGCTGTGACTAGGTTCAGTTGCATGGCATGACAATGACAACATGATAGATTACTTTCAAATTATATTCATACTACACACATTCATACTACATAGAACATACTTTTATAACACTCATTTACTTATTCAAAAGAAATACTTGCTTAGAGAGTAAATGATTTTAGATGCTGGTATGTCTTTCACAGTCTGAATGATGTAGATACAACAGCTAGCAGCAAGGGCTAACTTGCCATGCTAACCAGCCAAAATTTTAACACTTGCTAATGCTGCATTTCAAAGTTTAATATTAGATATACTTACTTTATATTTGTCTTCAAACCATGACGTTCCATTCTCTGATGCTCAGAAGATAGTGTACTGTATAAAAAAAAACAAAAAACAAATTACTAGAATTTGCTTTTGTGTTCGGCTGTCAACATAGACACTTTCTTGGCTTCCAAATTGTAGTATACTGTATTACACCTGCAATTTGGTTTTATTTTTATGTGGAAAAATAGCATTTCTTACATGTGAATGCTTAGCATTAGCTTTGTGCATCTGTTTGGGTGCTGTCATGCTCATGTGACATCATACACTTCTAGATTTCTGCACAAATTTTCAGATTAGAAATCCGACTGCATGTGCCATTCTGTTGCACGTTCCCAAGAAGGAAGTTGTAATTTCCCATTTTCTGAGTTGAATGCAGCTATAGCAAAATTGTATATGTTTTTTCAACATGGCTTTAACAGTCTCTAACGTGTTTATTGAGAGCTAGTTGCTATATTACAGTAAATTATGACTTTGCCATGGATGGGTTTTGAATGCCAGCTGGGTGGGGAACCATGAGGAGCTGCTCATATTTAACAAAATGAATCAACATAAAAAGAGCCCATTTGTTAGGGACATGTATTGGAGAAAAGTATTTGTCTTTTATGTTTCAGTGCTATGAGTCATTGGTTTTCTCATATTAATCTTTCTTGAATTAATTCTGAAACCCGTCTGACTCATAGAAACCAATGCCAACCCCATCTCACCCCGCCCCCCCCTTACCAAATCAGAGTATGAGAAATGGAAATATGCACTAATAATAACGTCATTCTCCCATGAATACCTACAGGCATGTGTTGATTTGAACACAATGACAACATCTGTTGGGTGAGTCAATAGGTTTGCAGAAATTAACCAAGCCCTTATTACGAGCATTTATGAGCTGTTGAATTACTTTTCTGAATGTAGAAGTTCTTAAATGGTTATTACATAAGTCACTATACATTCTGTCTTCAGTAGAGCATATCACTGTATAACTGTTTTGCCATGTACCATTACCAAGCTAAATGTGTGAGTCTGAGCCTAATGTCCTCTTTACAAGGATCAATCACAATAAGAATGTCTAGGAAGAAGGAAAATTCATTTAAAAATATAGTTTAAAACACATGTCAAGTTAAAAAAAGTTTAGTCTTTTATTAATCCATTTTTAAGAAAAGTTTTAGAAAAAAAGTAATTATCCAATTTCAAATATTTTAATAAGACTTTTCAAGTCATTGCATGAATGAATTGCAAGTATTTAAATAAATTAATAGAATAATAGAATTAAAAGAAAGACTGCCCACTCCAAATTACCATTGCTTAAGATCTCGAAAGTTTTCACTCGCTCCATAAACCCTAAGAGTATTTTCTTGTTTTATCCAGACTCAATCACTGAGGAGTCTAGTCACATAGGAGGAGCCGTCTATTAAAGCTGAACACAGACCGAGTACCTTTCAGTAATCAGTTGTAAAGCCCTGTTACAATTGGGCATTACAATTCAAAATGACACCTCAGCACAAGGTCAAGGCAGCTGCCATTATTCACCATGTAGTGCTGTTCAGCTAATGAAGTCTTTCACAATGCTCTATCAAAATAAGGCTGTCTTCTGTAATATATGTGAGCAGGAAAGCAGAATTAGAACACCATTAATAGCATCAAGTCCTACTTAGATTGATGGGATCAAATACGAGCCAATTAGACACCCACTTCGCTATCCACAGTATATATTTATAGAGATGAAAGTGAGAGTTGAGAACCTAACTGACCACTTTTGCAGATTTTGGTTAGTGAACATCATTCACTGAACATACACTTTATTACAACTACATTACAACTTACAGGCCGGCCCTAAACCCCAGCTCCAGCAGTTCAATTTTTGAATAAGTTGCTAAATTTTGGACGACGGATCCATATTCCATATTCATTTCTGATTGGCTGATTCTGCACAGGTGCAGCAGGGCCCATATGGCCTGATTTGAATAAGGTAATATGCTCAGGGTTCAGGTAAAATGCTGCGTGTGACCGTTATGATTTATGATATTTACAAAGATTTTTGCTGCTGTTCTCAAGAACGACTTTGATGGCCGTGACGATGACTATGATGATGGCGGGGTAAATTATAATGATTATGATTCTGACATTAGTCATATACTGTACTAAAATGCTATAGGTAATATGGAGGATACACCAATACAAAGTTTCTGGGCGATTCTTCAGAATGAAATCTTCCGACGCCTATAGTTTGGTGGTAATTTCTGGACCTTTTGTGCCGTATACGGTTTAAAATTTTTTATTCTGTCGAATGCTTGCGCTATAGACCTTATTTACCAGAGAAACAAGCGCGCCGCCATCTTTATAAAATTGTTTTTATAAAATTGTCTTTGAACTTCCGTTTTGCGGTAGCTCTGTACATTTCTATGGCATCGCTGTCAAGAATAATTAGTTGGTTAAGTGGATTTACTTGTTGTAGAGTTAATGAAAGTTATCATGGGCATTGTTATGTTTAAAGCAGATGTCTTAACAAATGTCAGTAGATTGGGAAGATTTTAAAACAAGCAGTTAATTCATAAATGTAATATCGCTGTGGAAATACAAACCGGAAGTCAAAAGACAACGAGCGCAATGCTAAAAAGGGGCGGGGCTACATAAGATCTATAGATGGTACAATTGTTGTCTCTAAAATATCACGGTACATGGTATTACACACTTTGATTCAATATTGATTTATTTGCAAATATTTCAGTTAGGCCTACATGTAAATGTTTCTTAAGGAAAAAAATCTAACTAATGCTGTAAACTATAGGGAATCCTCTCATTTAGTACACATTCAAGGTTAAAATAACAGAGCCTATTTATTTACTATTTATTTTCAGATATAATATTAAAACTCAAATAAAAACTGTTGTATACAAACATTTCAATTGCACATATAAGGTAGTTTTCATAAAAACTTGTGTTCATGACAGATTTATTCATGCATTCATAATTAACAGTAATTAAGTACTTATCTAGTATTTTTATAGCTTACAAACTGTGAACATTGGATAACTTTCCTGAGGTAAATGTAAAGGTAAAGGGATAGTTCACCCAAATATGAAAATTCTGTCAACATTTACTCACCCTCGAGTTGTTCCAAACCTGTATGAGTTTCTTTCTTCTGTTGAACACAAAAGAAGATATTTTGAAGAATGCTGGTAACCAGACAGTTGACGGTAGCTATTGACTTCCATAGTATTTTTTTTTCCCCTGACTATGGAAGTCAATGGCTACTGTCAACTGTCTGGTTACTAACAAGCCTTACTGATGCCTTTTTGAAACTGAAATGTGATTACATGAGAGATGATACATATAAGTTGTATTGTATCTTTCAGCATACCTTCTGATGTTTATTCGTGTTTATTTCATGCTATAACTTGTAGTAATATAAAGATATAACTCATGCTAAAGTGATCTGACTTGACACATTTAAGAGTGTCAAAACAGCATTTAATGTTTGAATTCTGAGACTGGGTGGGTGGTTCATGGGTGATTCATAGGGTCAAATACTGTAAAACCTGCGTTAATGGCAATAGTGCCCAACTGTAGAGACATTTTCTTCTTACACAGTATGATTTGCAGTCTGACATGTTTTTCCACCCCCTTTTGATTGACAGGATACAATTGGCCCTGATGATTGGCTGTTTTGAAACAATCTCCTACTGAATGTCATAGACTATTTCTAATTTGTTCATAACTGCCTATCTTGATAAGATTCAACCAGCAAGGCTCCAATACTAATTCCATAAATCAGTTTAACAAATACCAATGCATTTTACTTGACTGTATGACAGTTAGTTTTTAGATGGAGGGCATTAGGTAGGTCATAATGTTGTTGCATAATATTTTTTGTTGATGACAAAAGTTGATTTCTTAACCTTCTTATCCAAGAAACCTTGTGGCTATTGCCACAAATACAAATACCACAGTTAATTGAAATCAATTCAGCCACCATGGTGAAAAGGAAATCTAAGTCACTGTGAAGGTCAGAACTAGAAAAAAGGAGAAAAAAAAAAAAATTGCCTTGGCTTGTCTGTTTTTGCAGTCTGAGTCTGTGGGAGAAATTGGCTTGTTTGTTGCCAATGAATTCCTCTCATGTCAAGCTAGTTTAATTTAATTCTTTCAGCTGTGCAGTCCATACTGTTGAGAATAGGGCACTCCCACAAACAGCATCTTGTGGTCATCAGGTCACAACCTAGACAAAAATAATGAAATAATTTTGACTATATACTGACCATAACAATGTTGACTGTGTACATATTTATAAGACTCAGACTTCCTTTTCTGCACTCAAAAAAATAACTTGTTGGTCTAACTTAATTCAATTATGACACCTATTTCCACACAGTTGAACTGATTTATTTGAACTTAAGCTAGGTTAATTGTACTAATGAGTGAAATTCATCCTAATTGAATGAGATCACACCAGTTTCATTTGACGTATTCTGTGTATGTTTCCTGAACATAATTCATTCTTGTTGATCCAACCAGTGCTTTTTTTTTTTTTTTTTTTTTTGTTACCATCATGGTGAAGATGTGCGCTTGTGCTTAGGTTTTGAGTAGCTGTTGTACACAGACATACATGTTTCATTACCATTGAGAGGGAAAAAGCTGATGACCATATGTAGAATGTGTAAAATTTGTGCTGGCCCTCCAAGTAATTTATTTATATTTCTATAAAAACTAAACTAAAATAACACTTATTCATATGCTAAGTAACATTTATAGCATGCAAGTAATGATCAGATAAAGAACTTCTCATTACTGGCTTGAGCACAGTTAATGCTCGTTGAAAACAATATAAATTTGTTTTACGTAGCCACCTAGAGCCTAACCACAAGGTCTACACTTCAGCATAATGGTAACCTCAAAAAATCGACATAACATAAACTCTTTTAAATGTCAAATATAACTGAACTTCAAACTTTAAAAGGTATTTCCCTTTACTAAAAAACACATTAAACAGCACTTAAGTTCAACATTTACTGTCCCAATCTTTCCCTATGCAAAGCATGCTGGGAACTAGAAATCCACTGCCCAGGTTCAATCAATGCAACATAAATGATTCATGTAGTCCCAACACAAATGGTTTAGGTTGACCTAACATTTTGCAAATTTAATTTCATTTAACATAATACAATTGAGTGCGAATGCCAATTAAGTAAAAAACTAAAGATTTGGTTTGGTTCAGCTTATTTTATTTAAATAAACTGAACAAGCAGCTAGAATCATTTTTTTGAGTGTGTGTGGACCAAATAAAATGTTGCAATGTTGCATTGTGTTTATGGATCTGCCTAAAGTCTACATATGGAGTAGACTTGCTCCCTTGTTCGAAATTGAGGAGTTGAGGGTCTGTCAAAATAAACTTGTCTCGCCCACTTGACAAAGTTGAACGCACTTCAAAATGGCAGCAGGGATTCCCCCATGAGGAAGTGCTTAGGGAAGTTCACAAGTGTATGTCTAAAAGTGGAGTTAAACACAGCCTAGAAATGCCCTAGCAACCACCCAAAACACACTAGCAACCGCCAAGCAAAACCGTAGCAACATCTAGAACACACTAGCAACCTAGCACCCATTTTGAACACCCTAGAAACCCAATGTTCTAGCAATTGATGGTCATTATTTTGGGCTTAATGCTTGTTTTGGCTTTAGGTAATTGTTACGTGCTTAAAGTTGTTAAGTGGAATGAACGCAACATTTAAATGAGATGCAGCTGTTGCGGTGTGGGGAGGAACAAACCAAGCAACAAGGGATGCAATTAATATCCGACATTTATTAACACGGTAAAAATAAGTCAACACAAGTAAGACATAAACTCAATGAAAGTAAGAAAAAAAACGAGGATGTCACCAAAGAAAATAAATAATCAAAACAAAACCCACTAACTAGCGCCCACGCCCCTAAACTAACTACCAAAAATAAAATGTAGTAAAAAAACAGAAAACTTCGGCGCGGCGCCTTAACTAAACTCCACTAAATAAATAAACAAAAATACAAGGGAGGCGAACACCCACATTATAACTAACATTAATTGCTAGCTACCAAATCGAGCCGTCACGCACTATACGGAATAAACAATGGTCAGGGAGGTTGATGTTATCTCTGAGCTGTCTGCAGCAAAAGGTTTCATTATCGGTCAACCCCTCGGTTGACAGATAATGACTGCACGCCAGAATTCAAATGAGCTCAAACATTTAACACGAGAAACTTGTATCACTCTCTAACTCCGTCATCTTAACTATTACACAGAAACAAACAACCAGGTGCTGTCTCAATAAACCACAGACTAAATAAACAGTTCGCAGACACAAAGGATGGCTGGCTCTGGCTCGACAAGCGTGAGTGAGGTCCGAGCCCAAACGCTCACTGCAGGTGGAATGCCGCCAAAGCCTTTTAAATGATCAGCCACCCGCAGATTGGCAGAACGCTGGTTGGGACGTCAGAGCGTCATGACATCACCAAGATGAGCACCGCTTTACCGTCAACCTAAAACTCGACAGAGAGATAACAAAAAAAAAAAAAGAGAGAGAGAGGGAGGGAAAAACAAAAACCAAATACAAAAACATACGTGGAACGTAACAGTAATCATAGGTCTCCCTCTGAAGGAAAGGTTTGTAGATAAGAACATATTGACTTTGGTTTCATAATAATGTTGCAGTTTTAAATTCAGCTTGAATAAAGGCATATCAAAGACAATTAACAAAGAGTAAAGAGTATACAAGCATAGTTAATTAAGACCCAGGCAGCAAACTTACTGAAGGTAAACAAATATGAGTCTCATGACAGATTCATTAGAGAACCTAAGATCCCCATAGGATAAGACTGCAAAATAAGTTTGCTGGAACTTATGGATTCAACAGTTTCATAAAACCATTATCTATTTGGCAGATGCTTGTTGACTTTAAGTTGCAAATGCAAATGTGAAATTGCTTTCGTACAACAGTTAAATAAACAAGAAGTTAATACTGAATTACTTTCATTTCAGAGACAATTGTCATTCAGAGTTTTGACTGTTTTTGTTCTGCAAAAGAAGAAAGTCGAAGGAGAACCTTTGCGCCTCTCTGGCCAACAGGGGTGGTGTCAGTGTTTTGAACAAACTGATTAAGTGAATGATTCAATGATGTTTTGTTCTAATCTGTGAAATGAATGATTCAGTGACTCACTCTAGAGGTCTGCACAGGCTTTAAATTGAAGCCTGTACCTGGCCTGAAACCTGAAATCACTTTCCTACAAAAGTAACTTTTTGTAATATTACAGTATGTATTTCAGGATTGTTTGCAACAGACTCTAACAAGTAAAAAAAAAAACAGTTTCTTCAAGGCACAGCGGTCTCTGCTGTACAGTAGCCTACCTGTATTCTTGCTATCATAGTTCATATTTCATCCACAGTGCACCTTTCACTGCATCATTTGCCACCATAATAAGTTCTTCCTCATTGTACGTCACGCTGTCTGCCGTGTTGACACAGTGAGAGCATGTGCACAAAACAAGTTGCATTAAAAAAGGAAAACAGACCTCTAACTCACTTATAAATACACTTGTTTCATTCTTGGATGAATCTGCATTTTTGAACAAATCGGTTGAATGAATGATTCAATGACTCATAAATACACTTGCTTTGTTCCTGAGTTAATGTGTTTTTGAACAAATCGGTCCAATGATTGATTCAATGACTTACTGTTTTTGACTAAATCGGTTGAATGGTTGATTCCCTTATAAAAACTCGCCGCTACCTACTAATGCAACAATATACTTGCAGAAAGAATAGCATTGTGTCTGAGGCATTATTTACTAAAACTCTGAACTTTATTTTTATGAAAGGGAACGAAAGAGATAGTTTTACTTTTTGACACAGACCTCTCTTTTTGTGTTGGGCTTCCCTTTATTTTGTTAGCAATTGCTGAACTTTCTTATAACTTGACATGATCTTGGTCTCTTCAGACTAGAGGCATCAATCACACATTCTTTGGACATCAGTGGCTTGGAGGGTCTTTACCGTCATTCTGTCCTTGTCTCAGAGCAATGTCTGTAAACATCTATTATAGTGTGAAGTGAGGGGCTGCCAGAAACATATCTGCTTCAGCCATTTTTGTTGTCAAGTTGTCCCAGTTGACACTAAATGTGTTTGAGACTTGGATACCTTTGGTCCTCTAAGTGCACTTTTTATTTGGGGAAAACGTAGGGTGCACCCTAAAACATGCAACAGATGATGTTACAGTATAGAAGAGGCTTATAAGATCATATGCTAGCTGCTATATTTTTACTCACCCTTATGTTGTTCTAAACCTGTATCACTTCTGTGGAAAACAAAAGGTGACTATAGTATAATGGTAACCATGTTCAATTCAATGCAACACATGCTGCTGTAAATGTTACAGAATGTAGAAATGCTCTTGCAGCATGAATTATAGTTATGCGCTCTAGAAGATGAATGATCTTGGCCAGTTCTTATTTGTATAGCTTCTGTACCGCATTCAGCAAAGAGCTGTTTGACCCATAATGCATCTCTTTCTGTCCCAAATATTTATGTAAGATATTACTTCTGAGTCTGTAATCAATATTACCCTCCTTATTTATCCTTGAGTCAAACATTTGTTCAGTGGCCCTTGCAAACAATTCAATCTAGGACAATTTAATGCAAGGTTTTGAGCTGTACTACAAGAATGAATTTCACAAGTGCGTGCAGAAGGATATCGAGCTCTGTTTGTTCAATTTCTTAGGTGAATATTATCAAACTAAATGAAAAATTAGTTATGTTTAGAAATGAATATTTCCCTCATGGTTAATTAATAATGGCTATTAAAGTGAGTTTTGAACCCAGCTTGTCCATTCTCATTTGCATGGCACAATTCCTCGTCTTGCAGACCGGTTATGAAAATAAAATAACATTCATACTACTGTTCATTATATCATTTATCTTTATTTTGTTTATTTAGCATATTTTATTTTAAATTCTAGCCATGTATCTGGAAATGCTATCTGAAATTCTTCTCAGCATATACTCATGGGTCAGTGAGTTTACTTAAAGATTCTCATTTTTATATATAATTATGTGGAGACCAACTGTGCAAAATCCCATCTGCCTTTGAGAGAGCAGTTTTCTTTTTCAAAATGCACTGTCCATGTTTGAAAGTTTTTTACTATGCATTAATAAAAACCGTCTCAGGTTACGTATGTAACCATAGTTCCCTGAGATAGGGAACGAGACGCTGCGTCCGATAGGAACGCTTTGGGAACGCCTCCAGCGTGATAGCGTCTGATGCACGACTGTCAACTAGTCCAATGGCGAGAGTGAACGTCACGGGCGGGTGACGTCACGACCAGGAAAGGATAAATACACATCCGGTGCAACCGGCTTCAGCTAAATACTGCCGAGGCAAAACGATCACAGGGATGCAGGGAGTATGGCAACGCGACGCAGCGTCTCGTTCCCTATCTCAGGGAACTATGGTTACATACGTAACCTGAGACGTTCCCTTTCGAGGGAACTCGCGCTGCGTCCGATAGGAACGCTTTGGGAACGATATACCAAAACGCCATAATCACAAATACCTGTCTGTGTGAAACTCTGGCACACTTAAGACAGCAAAACCGATGATCCTGGAGCTGCGTCCAGGTCAAGGTCATAATACCTTACAAAGGTGAGTGGCGAGGACCAACCGGCCGCATCGCAGATCTCTTTGAGGGAAACCCCCGAGATTAAGGCCTTGGAGGCCGCCATACTCCTAGTCGAATGTGCTCTGACAGCTAATGGACACTGCTGGCCAGAGACCTCGTAAGCAAGTGAAATAGCCTCGACTATCCACTTGCTTACCGTGTGTTTAGATGCTGGACGACCTCTGTTATGTGGTCCAAAGCACACAAATAACTGATCTGCTTTCCTCCACAGGGCAGTTCTGTGGACATATGTGTCCAATGCTCGCACTGGACACAGTAGATTCGACTTCTCCTGGTCTGGTGTAATGAATGGAGGAGGATAAAAGGCTTGCAGCACAATAGGCCTTGGAACATTAGTCAAAACCTTCGGAATATATCCAGGTTTGGGGTAAAGGAAGGCTTTGACCATCCCCGGAGCAAACTCAAGACAGGTCGGGGACACTGAAAGGGCCTGAAGGTCTCCTACTCTTTTAAGGGATGATACGGCGAGAAGGAAGACAGTCTTAAGTGTCAGGAACTTATCTGAGACTGACTCAATAGGCTCAAATGGAGCTGTAGATAGGCCTTCTAACACAATAGCCAAATCCCAAGGCAGGGACCCTCGTGCGCATCGCAGGCCTCAGCCTCTGGGTGCCACGGAGGAAACGAATGACTAATGGGTTCTTCCCAACAGTAGTACCATCCACATGGGCATGGTAAGCAGATATAGTCGACACATAAACTTTAAGTGTAGATGGGGTTAACCCAGATGAGAAACGGCACTGCAGGAACTCAAGTACTGAACCAATCTGGCAGTAGACTGGATCCAACTGTCGTTCTTGACACCAGGAAGTGAACAGTTTCCACTTCAGGGCATATAGTTTCCTCGTGGAAGGAGCTCTGGACTGAAGAATGGTCTCTACAACCTCAGTTGAGAGACCAGCTTCTATGAGCTTGGCCCCCTCAGAGGCCAAACCCACAGATTCCACATTTCTGGACGGGGATGCAGAATCGTGCCCCCCGCCTGAGACAGGAGGTCCCTCCTGATCGGAATCTTCCAAGGTGAGCCATCGAGAAGAGCTATCAGGTCCGAGAACCATATTCGGCTCGGCCAGTGAGGTGCTACTAGCAATAGAGTTATCCCTTCCTGGCGAACTTTCTCCAGAACTCCCGGGAGCAAAACAACTGGGGGAAAAGCATACAGACGCAGCCTCGGCCACGTCTGTACCATGGCGTCCAGCCCCAGAGGGGCTGGAAGTGTGAGGAGAACCAAAGTGGACAGTGCGTCGTATCCTGAGACGCGAACAGATCCACTTCCGCTTGGCCATAAATCTCCCCATATGAGCTTCACCACCTCCGGGTGAAGTCTCCATTCCCCTGGCCTCAGCCCCTGCCTCGACAGAGTGTCTGCTCCAATATTCTGAATCCCTGGAATATAGATAGCTCTCAAGGAGAGCATCTTCCCCAGAGACCACAGGAGGATCTGTTGCGCCAGTTTGTATAATGGGCGCGACCGCAGACCCCCCTGCCGATTTATATAGGAGACCACCGATGTGTTGTCTGTTCTGACTAGCACATGATGGCCCCTCAGGTCTGGAAGGAAGAACTTCAATGCATTGAAAACTGCCATCATCTCCAGGCAATTTATGTGCCACGAGAGCTGATGACTCTTCCACAGACCCTGAGCTGAGCGGCCTTCCATTACCGCTCCCCAGCCTGTGAGAGAAGCGTCCGTTGTCAAAGTGACACGACGACATCGAGCTCCTAACACAGGGCCCTGGGACAGGAACCAATTCTTCTTCCATATGATCAAGGCGTGGAGACAGCGCCGCGTGATCTTGATCATGCGAAGTGGGTTGCCCCTCGGGGAAAACCCTTTGGTCCTGAGCCACCACTGTAAGGGCCTCATGTACAGCAGGCCAAAAGGTATCACGTTGGACGCTGCTGCCATCAGACCCAACAGTCTCTGAAACTGCCTTACAGTGCGTGACTGGCCTAGCTTCAATTCTTTTACGGCTGATAGAATAGCAGTGATGCGAGCTGGAGAGAGACATGCTCGCATTGTCGCCGAATCCCAAATCACACCAAGAAAAGTGGTCCTCTGTTGTGGAGTAAGTACGCTTTTCTTGGCATTCAGTCTCAACCCCAATTTCCGAATGTGTGCGAGAACGACATCTCGATGCCGAACCGCCATCTCCTCTGACTGTGCCAAAATCAACCAGTCGTCGATATAATTCAGGATGCGTATGCCCTGCAGCCTGAGCGGGGCCAGCGCTGCATCTACACATTTTGTGAATGTGCGGGGTGAGAGAGCTAGGCCGAACGGAAGAACCCGAAATTGTCACGCTTCGCCCCCGAAAGCGAACCTCAGGAACTTCCTGTGCTGTGGAAGGATGGAGATATGGAAGTATGCGTCCTTGAGATCTATTGTGACAAACCAATCCTCGGATTTGATTTGAGTCACGATTTGACTTAACGTCAGCATCTTGAATTTTAGCTTTTGAACTGCTCGATTCAGATGACGTAGATCTAAAATAGGGCGCAATCCCCCATCCTTTTTGGAACCAAGAAATACCGGCTGTAAAACCCCGACTCCCTGTCGGTAACCGGAACCCTCTCTATAGCCTCCTTTGCTAATAAGGTTTTTATTTCTTGCTCCAACACCAAAGCCTGCTGAGGAAGCACTGACGTATGCAGCACTCCTTTGAATAGAGGTGGACGGCACCAAAACTGGATTTTGTAACCTTTCTCTATAATTTGCAGGACCCAACGTGAGATATTTTGAAGAGATTCCCACTCTACCAGAAAATCTACTAAGGGAACCAGCCTCTCGAGGCTGGCCTCTGGTGTTTTGTTCACAGCACATTTTTGATGTAAATTTATCCTCCTCAGAGGATGTGACGCGGTGTCGTGTTGATGTTCTGAACACTGCGTCACTAATTCGGTGGGAACCGCTGCGCCCCGAAGCACCAAGGGTGGCGGGGTTGGCAGAACGGCCCCTGAGGGCCACGAGGTGGAACGGGCACCGTATACTGAGGTGTGTACCGCACCACCACGTGTGGGGCTGCCCTCAGAAACCTGACGCCACTGGCGTCAGGACTTCTTCTGCCCAGCCTTCTTCGCCTGAAGCAAAACCCTCAGGTCTGTCTTCGGCTTGGAAGGCTTGGGCTGAGAGTGCCGTCCCGGCCCACCGTGTCTTTGGGGTGGAGCTCGAGAGGCGACACTCTCTTTCTGCTGCGCTCGGTACGAGGAGCTGTACGGCTGGGACTGCTCTCACGCCCAGCAGCCCCAGAAGGTGGATGGCGGCGTGGAAGATACTTTTTAAACGCCTCCGCCTGCTTCTTAGCTTCCTGGAACCCTGTCGACAACAGATGTGACTGCGTCGCCGAACAGGCCAGATGGTGCAAGCGGAGCGTCGAGGGAGAAAGGCCCTGTCTTTATCCTTCAATTCAGACAGATTAAGCCACAGGTGCCTCTCTGTCGCCACCAAGGCTGCCATAGACCGCCCAACAGCTCTGGCGGTCTCCTTTGTGGCTCTTAGAGACAGATCTGTGGCTCGACGAAGTTCTCGAACAGCGTCCGAGCCAATCCTCCCCACCATCCAAATCCTTCAACAGGTCTGCTTGGTACGCTTGCAACACAGCCATAGTATGCAAGCACGCACCAGCCTGACCTGCTGCCGTATACGCTTTCCCCACTAACCCTGATGTAGCTTTTAGTGGTTTAGTGGGAAGCGTGGGGGCCTTCAGGGACGATGCTGAACCCGGGGACAGATAACTCGCAAGCGTCTGTTCAACCCGGGGCATCGCCCCATAACCATGCTCTTTCAGCCCTCTTATATTAGAGTAGTGTTTCACATGAGGGCTGAAAAGACGTGATGAGTATGGCTTTTTCCAAGTTTTAGATATCTCATCATGCAAATCAGGGAAAAAGGGAAGGCCCCGTGGTGGAAGTGCTTTGTTTGATGACAGAAACCGCTCGTCCAGTTTGCTTTTTGGACGAGCGCCAAGATTCTCGGCTGGCCACTCGATGTTTAATTTTGACACAGCACGAGAAAGCACATCCACCAGCTCCTCGTACTCAGGGGAAAGTGATGGCGAGTCATCTTCCCCCATATCGACGCTCAGCACGTCTAATTCCTCAGAACTAGAGTGCTGATGCGACGAGCCCTCTCCCTGGGCGGAAGAAGCCGCGGGGCGGGCTTCCGACACCAGAGAGGGGGTGCGGGATCTGCCAGGTGAAGGCTGAGAAAAAGCACTCGTGCTCGTCTCAAACCCCGCTGACAGATCCATCTGCGAGCCCCACGACATCTTTCTCCGCGCTGCCTCGGCAGCAGCGGGTCCAGAGCCGCGAGGAACGCTTGCCTGCGCACTTTCCTCGAAAAGTGCGAGGCGGGAGCGGAGCGTTCTCAGGGGAAGTTTTTCACAATGCTCGCATTCAGCCCCCTCGAAGGCTGAAAGAGCATGCTCCGCTCCCAAACACATAACGCACAAATCGTGTGTATCCCCACCCGAGAGAAAACGAGGGCAGGGAGGAGCACACGGTCTAAATGCTTGTGTGTTCGCCATGTTACTGATATATATTGTGCTGTATGATAAAGAGACAGACAACAATAAATAGACAAAGACAGTTTCACAAAGAGCGCTTTTGCTGAGGCAGAAAAGCTGAAGCCGGTTGCACCGGATGTGTATTTATCCTTTCCTGGTCGTGACGTCACCCGCCCGTGACGTTCACTCTCGCCATTGGACTAGTTGACAGTCGTGCATCAGACGCTATCACGCTGGAGGCGTTCCCAAAGCGTTCCTATCGGACGCAGCGCGAGTTCCCTCGAAAGGGAACTACATTTACATTTTACTCGCTCACAGTTCATCCGTAATGCTGCAATCTATGCTCACTTTACAGTCAGCCTGTTTTCTCTGTCACTCCTTCAAACACGATAAGGCCATCAAACTGAGGCACAGACAGCATCCAGGGAATACAGCAGCATACAGAGCCCTTATTTGAGCCACATTCTGGCACATTACAAGAATAGTTTGTTATTAGCTCCATAAGACTGAGAGATCTTCATGCTATCAGATGTTTAGCTTTCACCGTTCAACCATTTAAAATGCTATCTCCTACCGAGCTCTGTGAATCTCACTGCCAGACACAGAACTGATTTGTGCTGTAATTAGGGGACTTTACTGACTGGATAATTGACTGTTAACACATGTGTTTGTCAGGGACACCTGCCCTCACAGGCAGGAGCTGAAATCTTTGAGACTGCAGCAAGAGGAGGACTGGATGTCGTTGCTGTGCTCACCAAAATACTGTCACACAGAGGACAGCAGTGCACTAGCGAATGCTAGAGAGGCAGAGAAACAGTGAAAGCGAGAGGGAGAGAGACAAGAGAGAAAGACATTTGCATGTGTTAGAACCGGATGATTGGAGTAGATGGTTGTTCTGTTGGTTAATTGTTAATTACATCCATCTAAAATCACAATCTACTGACTAATGGGTCCTAAAGTGGTACAAATTTACTGGCATGTACTGCTTTTTGAGTGTACAATTTACTTATGGAGCAGTGTTTAACGCTTAATAGAATATCCTGTTATTAGCTTAGCACTGTGCTAACATCAAAACAAGAATGCATTACAGTGAACTCAGCAGAAAACAAACCCTCTCCACACTATAAAGTAAGCAAAAAACAGTGTGTGAAAACACTTAATGTCATACTTTTTTAACAGTAGCAAAGTTTTTTTCTTCTTCAGATGTAGTAGACTCAGACAGAATGTGATTTCAGAAGTTTGCGTAAGAAAAATAACCATATTTAAGACGTTATAAAGAAAAATAACTAGCTTCACCCCAGACCTTCAGTTACGCTTGTTTCATAAGTTGAATACAGAAGGCGTAAGAAGTAGCATAAGTTTGAACGGTGAGAGGCATTACACTTTATAACGTGTTAAATATGGATTTTTTCTTTTTTTACACAAACACTTTGCTTCGCTTCAGAAGGCCTTTATTAACCCGCCGGAGCCATGTGAAGTACGTTTATGATAGATGGATGCACTTTTTTTTAGCTTCAAACAGGTGGTTTCTGTGCGCTGCCATTATAAATCTTGGGAGCATCAGGGTGTTTATTAATTTAACTCTGATTGTATTCGTCTGAAAGAAGAAAGTCATATACACCTAAGATGGCTTGAGGATGAGTAAATCATGGGGTAATTTTCATTTTAAAGTGAACTAATCCTTTAACTCAATCTGCTCGCAATCACATATTTATCTATATGATACAGCTGATTGGTTCCTGCTGTATCAGCAGTCAAATGTGCTTGCTTCTCAACTTTCAAATACTTGGTTAGCATTTGTGTAGCAGCTTGCATTATGCTTTCAGAAACCCCTCACCTTCCCCAGCTCCACCTGTATAGATCTGCTACTGGTAATTCTTATATGCTACACTCTAAAAAATGCTGGGTTAAATACGGATAAAACCAGAGATTGGGTTTTTTTCACCCAGACATTTTTTTCCAACCAAATTTGGATTTATTTTTTAGCCAGCAATATAGTAATATAGTAAAAGGCATGTTTTTCCTCACCCCCAAATAGGGGCAAATTTGTGGGGTATTTTAAGCTGAAACTTGACCAGACCAGAGACTTATATTACATCTTGTGAAAGAGGGCATAATAGGTGCCCTTTAACCCAACCTGCTAGGTTTGTCCATATTTAACCCAACTTGGGTTGTTTTTAACCCAGCATTTTTTAGAGTGTATAGTCTTACTTATGCACAGCAGCGTGTTGTGTATGTACTGGCAGTAGCAAGTCCCATATAAACACTTTTTTTTAAATATTGAATGATAATTATTTATAATCAACATTTCTTTTACTTCATTTACCAGTTTTGCTGATTTATTTCACTGAGAACATTATAATGCTAGAATTTAAGAATTTAGAACAGCCTTCATATTTATTTATTTTTTGCTCAACAGACCTTATTTTCTGTAATCTATTTTATCTGATTTATTAAACTAGTAATTTGGCTCTGTAATTATACCCTGTTTAAAACCAGCCTTTTCTCCTATTGTCTGTTGTTGTTGATACATTTCAGTGTGTCTGACAACTGTGGATAAATGATGTCTGCATTGGATAAAGAAATCTGTCTCTGCCTGTCAATCACAGCTGCAATTCTTTTTTTTTTTTTTTTTGGTTAAAATACAGGAAATGAAACAAGTGCTTTTACTTGCTTTGAATTTGCAATGCAAAAATGAGTCCATTTTCATTGTAAAGCATACTAGAATCTGAGTGCTTGCTTTGAGCTCTCTCAAAAACTGAATCTCATTTATCAGTTTGTGCAGTTTTCCTGCACTTTGATGGGTTATTTATTTTATTTATTTTTTTTGCCATGCCATACTGTCACGATTCCTGTCAGTTCCTGGACTCCAATTCCCATAATCCTCCCTGCCAGTCACATGCACACATTCCACACCAATCACCAATTGCCACATACAGCTGAAGCTCATTATCTGGATTATTTAAGACTCACACACTCACCACCTCATTGCGAAGTCTTGTTAACTCTGTTACATTTCTGAGCGTTGTTATTCTGTCTGTCTGCCTGCCTGCCTGTCACCGATCCTGTCTGTTACCTGTTTATGATTCTCTGCTGCATACCTTTGGACTGTGTATTGTTTCCTGACCTGTGAGTGACATCTGCCTGCCCCGATCTACTGCCTGTACTGTGACCACGATTCTGCCTGTCCCTTGCTGTTCCTGTTTACCCCTGTTTTAAACCCTGCCTGTACGACTACGCTCTTATCTAATTAAAGCTTGCATTTAGATTCGAACCTGTTTCCCGCTTCGTCACACATACCCAGCATTGAGGTCCGGACACAGTATTTTTCCAAGGTATACAATAAATATCTTGAAAACAATAACCGTACTTTGGTGCTGCAATGATCTTGTACAACACAACCTATATACAATATACACTGTGTTTGGTTAGGACAACTATTTAGCCTATTAAAATAAAAAAATAAAATGTTTGCAAATACTATTTTTCAAATGTTATTTTTCATAGGCCTATGTGTGTATGTGTGTGTGTGTGTGTGTGTGTGTATATATATATATATATATATAGGCCTATGTGTGTGTGTGTGTGTGTGTGCTCTACAATGCATTCAGTTGCATACAGTCTCACTTCTGCAATAAATTCATAATTTTAAATGATTAATTATTAAACTTGAAACACATTAATTGTTCAGCTCTGCAGAGGTATGAGCTCAGTAAACAGGCAAGAGCCACAAATTCCATTAATACACTGTGATATGTCTTAGTGAAGTCAGTATACTGAGAATAGAACTGCTGTCCTTGGTGTTGAACTTCTTCTGCAGCACTGAGGTTTGTCATGCAGCACAGCACACCCAAACAGACAGCAGCTTAAAAGGTAGTATTAAAAAAAAGATACAAGCAGAAACTTTTTTTCAGCACTTCTTAAAGAAAACCCAAAAAGAAACCTGCCTGCTTCTCCAAAGAGAGCACCTGAGCTTCATGTAGTATATGCGAGTATCTCTCTGTCTGGCACTCATTTGTCGATTTGAAAATATATTTTCTAACGGGGAAGCATTATTGATCATTAAATTTGACTATAGACCATAGTCAGGTTAGCCGCTATTGAATTTAATGCAGAAAAAAAGTCTAGACTTCAGTGTCACAAACTGTATAAAGGTCTTATAGATCACATAATGTTTACAACTCACTAACTTTTAAAACCGTTTTATTGAGTTTTGTCTACTGATTTTTCTTATTTTTTTTTGAAAGACATTTCATCAGTTAAACAATGGGTATGTTGTTAAACAAAAGTCTAGTCCATTCAACGCACTGTATTCTTCCCTCACAGCCTCGATTTCATTCCTGTCAAATATTAAATATGGCCCTACCCTGACTAAGATCTATACTCCATGTTTTGCATACATATAGCCTATTTATGGGTTCAGTACATTAAGAATTTGTAGCATAATGTTAATTACCACAAGATATGTTTGACTTGGCCTTGTTTATTCCCCTTAGCAAAAACCTGGCATCAACAGGAAAAACATGTCTTGAAGGGTTTAAAAGCAGACATTTGAAACCTGTATTTTTGGTAAAGCACTTACATCAATTATTCAGTAAAAATCTTTATTACTTCAGCTGTAAAGTTGTTTCCACCTCACACACACACACACACACAAACACACAGAGTATCAACTAGTCTGTTCATCACATTTGGTACCGCTAATTGACTACAGACGATTTCATTCTCTCGTTATTACGACATGTTCTATGTCAGCAGCTTACAGCCAAGCAGATCTCTCCTACTGGCATCACCTGATTTCATTATCCTCAGCCAGTACGTAACCTGCCACTGCTCTTCAAATCCTGAGGAATACGGGCATCTAGACCACCAGCACTGAGCACATGGACGTGGGAGCCTGAGATGTGGTTTGGTGCCTATAGTGTGCCATCTGTGGAGGTGCCACGCTGAAGTGGAGCCCTCACTTTTGGCGTTGCTGGTGCACAGACAGGGCTGTCCCTGACAGATGGGCCAAAACAGGGATGTGACATTGCCTTGGGAAGTTGCCTCACCTCCCAATGGGAAATCTAGCTCTTCTCACTGGAAAAGCTGGTGTGAATCTGCAGGGCGGTGTTAATTTGCACTTTAGACTAATGCTGAGGTACATCACTTTGCCAGGGAAAGCTCTGTGGGAAATAAACTTGTACTTGGAATAATTAAAACTAACTCCTGCTGTATCCAATGAGCTTGCTGCTCAACCTTCAAATACCTGGTCAGCATATGAACCCCTCCACCTTCCAGAGCTCCACCTGTATAGATCTGCTACGAGTAATTCATGTATGCTATTGTACAGCAGCAGCATGTCTTATTTACAGCAGCGTGTCATGTATGTATTGGCAGTAGCAAGTCCTGTGTTACATAGCAATATTGTCATATCCATTACTATGCCAAACACTCCAAGAGTTGTCATGACAGAAATAAGTCATGCGAATGTCAAACTAGGTTTTCTACACAGCTTGTGAAATGAATGTTATGTTGAATAAAGCAATATGCTCTGCGCCATGCCTAATAACGCCCCTTAGCTGTTATATATTGTAAACCACGGCTTAACGGGACTTATTGCTTTTATAAAAAGGTCATTCCACACATACACATATTAAAGCAAATATATGTATATATCGATGCAAATTTAATGAAGTAAAATCACTAAAAGCCTTCCTTCCGCTGGAAAAAATAGTCCCTAACCATGAACAGCAACAGAATGCATCATCTCATGGAGATCAACTAAAAACAGACTAGGAAAAGTCCTTGGTGGCAAAGACTGTTTGAGTGAGTCAGTCACTAGGGAAGGCTTTTATTTTGAAAGGACTGATACTGTTGTGAACACTAGCGCTGTCAGTGTCAGGGCATGGGAAAACCCCTTAACTGTTAAAAGGATCGCTGTTGCTTGTGTAAACAGTTTATTTGTGGATTTACCGGTAAAGTCGTTCTGGTAGTTTTACGGTAATTTCCTGGGATTGCTGTGCGAAAGGGGCTAATGAGAACAGACATATGTTTACATTCCTATGGGTGGTTGCTTAAGGGTGTTGTGCAGTGATACATAAAACTGTTGGGCGAAGTGCTCATAGCCGTGTTTTATTGTGAATAAAATACAGCTATTGACCATTCAGAATCAAGAACTGGAACTAACTGTTTTATAAACTAATTTATTCAGCTCTAATATTATTTGTTGATGTCAGAGAAACAGTTTTGAGGTTGTTGATGAATTATTTACTGAACAGACTGCCACAGCCTCACAAAATTATGTGAACTGCAGGGAAGGAGCAATATTTGGCCAGCTTCATGTCCTAGAGCTTGAGTTTGATTAAAACTTTTCTGTTGATTTATTGTTTTTTCCCTATGTACCAGACCCAGACTTTCAATATTAAAATATGAATATCAAATACAAATGTTTGAAATTATGAAACTGTATAAAGGTCTCATAGATCACATATTTACAACTCACTAACTTTTAAAACTTTTAACTTTTTATTGAGTTTTGTCTACTGATTTTTTTTTTTTTTTTGAAAGACATTTCATCAGTTAAACAATGGGTATGTTGTTAAACAAAAGTCCAGTCCATTGAACGCACTGTATTCTTCCCTCACAGCCTCGATTTCATTCCTGTCAAATATTAAATATGGCCCTACCCTGACTAAGATCTATACTCCATGTTTTGCATACATATAGCCTATTTATGGGTTCAGTACATTAAGAATTTGTAGCATAATGTTAATTACCACAAAATATTTTTGACTTGGCCCTCTGTTTTTTCCCCTTAGCAAAAACCTGGCATCAACAGGAAAAACATGTCTTGAAGGGTTTAAAAGCATTTCATATATATATAGTCACACAGTATATACAGTGGGTACGGAAAGTATTCAGACCCCCTTAAATTTTTCACTCTTTGTTATATTGCAGCCATTTGCTAAAATCATTTAAGTTCATTTTTTTTCCTCATTTATGTACACACAGCACCCCATATTGACAGAAAAACACAGAATTGTTGACATTTTTGCAGATTTATTAAAAAAAGAAAAACTGTCCATTTCTTCTGATCATCCTTGAGATGGTTCTACACCTTCATTTGAGTCCAGCTGTGTTTGATTATAATGATTGGACTTGATTAGGAAAGCCACACACCTGTCTATATAAGACCTTACAGCTCACAGTGCATGTCAGAGCAAATGAGAATCATGAGGTCAAAGGAACTGCCTGAAGAGCTCAGAGACAGAACAGTGGCAAGGCACAGATCTGGCCAAGGTTACAAAAAAATTCTTCTGCACTTTAGGTTCCTAAGAGCACAATGGCCTACATAATCCTTAAATGGAAGATGTTTGGGACGACCAGAACCCTTCCTAGAGCTGGCCGTCCGGCCAAACTGAGCTATCGGGGGAGAAGAGCCTTGGTGAGAGAGGTAAAGAAGAACCCAAAGATCACTGTGGCTGAGCTCCAGAGATGCAGTCGGGAGATGGGAGAAAGTTGTAGAAAATCAACCATCACTGCAGCCCTCCACCAGTCGGGGCTTTATGACAGAGTGGCCCAACGGAAGCCTCTCCTCAGTGCAAGACACATGAAACACCTGAAGGACTTCAAGATGGTGAGAAATAAGATTCTCTGGTCTGATGAGACCAAGATAGATTTTTTTGGCCTTAATTCTAAGCAGAATGTGTGGAGAAAACCAAGCACTGCTCATCACCTGTCCAATACAGTCCCAACAGTGAAGCATGGTGGTGGCAGCATCATGCTGTGGGGTGTTTTTCAGCTGCAGGGACAGGACGACTGGTTGCAATCGAGGCAAAGATGAATACGGCCAAGTACAGGGATATCCTGGACGAAAACCTTCTCCAGAATGCTCAGGACTTCAGACTGGGCTGAAGGTTTACCTTCCAACAAGACAATGACCCTAAGCACACAGCTAAAATAACAAAGGAGTGGCTTCACAACAACTCTGTGACTGTTCTTGAATGGCCCAGCCAGAGCCCTGACTTAAACCCAATTGAGCATCTCTGGAGAGACCTAAAAATGGCTGTCCACCAACGTTTACCATCCAACCTGACAGAACTGGAGAGGATCTGCAAGGAGGAATGGCAGAGGATCCCCAAATCCAGGTGTGAAAAACTTGTTGCATCTTTCCCAAAAAGACTCATGGCTGTATTAGATCAAAAGGGAGCTTCTACTAAATACTGAGCAAAGGGTCTGAATATTTAGGACCATGTGATATTTCAGTTTTTCTTTTTTAATAAATCTGCAAAAATGTCAACAATTCTGTGTTTACATTAATGAGGAAAAAAATGAACTTAAATGGTTTTAGCAAATGGCTGCAATATAACAAAGAGTGAAAAATTTAAGGGGGTCTGAATACTTCCCGTACCCACTGTATATGACATTTTATTGCACATAATTTTGTTAAATTATGCATAAAGTGTGAAAATATTATTTAACTTTGAGTATTTATGAAACACTAAAATTTAAGAGAGTTATGAAAATTCCACAAAGGACAAAAGTGTCCATAGTTGAAGAAACATCCATTCACTTGCAGCCTTGGTGGCTGGAATGTGGAATAGCATTGTCTTTGTTTAACATCTATATGCATAATTAAAAAAAAAAAAAATTAAAAAAATAAATGTAACTTTATTTCAGATTATGAAAGCAGTAAGTGATCTCAAGCCATATTGTGTGACCGTATACATGCACCAGAATGTTTGTGAGGGCGAGTACAGTATGACAGAAAAATGACAGCAAGAAAGAGAGAGAGACACTGCAGCCAGATTCAGTTTCTGGTTCATTAGAATGACACTCCGCAGCAGAGACTGTATCAGCCCCACTCAGATCAATGGTAAGCTGGTTGCTCTTGGGGAGAGAACAATCTGGAAATATTGTATTACAGCCAGACAGGGAGATGAAAAGTAAGATACATTCTTGCGGTTGGCCTCGATATTGCATTATCTTGTGTCACATGATGTATTCCATACTATTTACATCTACAGGAACAAGAGCTCTGTCAGTGTGCAGAAATGAGAAAAAGAGCTAAGGGCTTGCAGAGAAAAATCAGTGAGTCGTGATTTATTGTTGTTATGACCTTGCATGTGCTGAAGGAGTTGTTTTTCTTATTTCCAAGGTTACTGTGACATGACAGAACAGTCTTGGAAAAATATGTATTCAAACATTTAAACAATTCTGTCACTTTACCAAAATTTTCATTTCTCCGTGGTATTTGCATTTTAAAGCGATATGTCAATGTTAATTATTTTAAGATGAGCTTGTTTAATGTCAGAAAATATTGACAAAAATTACATGCATAACAGTTCATAATGTCATTATTTTTCAGCAAGGACAGGTTTTTTTTTTTTTTTTTTTTCTAAATATTTATCACTTTTGTACACTGCCATTTTTTTCATTCAGATTACTAGGTCTCTTGTGCCGGTGTATCAAACTGTCAAAGTCACACCCCCCAGTGGTGAACCATTGAAATTTTGAAACACTTATGACGTAATGAAGCCTTGCTTACTGAAATCACGTGACTTTGGCAGTTTGATACACGCTCCGAACCACTGATTCGAAAGCATGTCATCTGTTGAATAAAGTCATTATTATTTATTTATTTATTTATTTGCCGTACAAAAAGTATTCACTTCGCTTCACAACATTAAGGTTGAACCACTGTAGTCACATGAACTGTTTTAAATATGTCCTTAGTAGCTTTCTGGGCATCTGAAAGTATGATTATCTTGCTGGAAATGAAGGCCTCACTGAGCCATCAGATTTTATCAAAACTATTTTAATTTGTGTTCCGAAGATGAACAAAGGTCTTACGGTGTGAAACGACATGACGGTGAGTAATTCATGACAGAATTTTCATTTTTTGGTGAACTATCCCTTTAAGTGCTCACAAAAGAGATAAGTTTTAAGCCGTATTTTGAATATTGCCAGGGATTCTGCATTCTGGATGAAGGCAGGGAGATCATTCCACCAGCAAGGAACAGTGAACGAAAATGTTCTGGAAAGTGATTTTGTCCCTCTCTGTGATGGTACCATGAGCCGACTCTCATTTACTGATCGCAGGCTTCCGGTAGGGATGTCGACTAGTAAGAGTGAGTGGAAGTAGGAGGATGCTGAGCCAGTGGTAGATCTGTAAGCAAGCATCAATGCCTTGAACTTGATGCAAGCAGCAAGTTGTAGCCAGTGCAGAGAGAAGAAGAAAGGTGTGACATGGTTCCTTTTAAAAACAAGACATGCTGCAGCATTCTGAATCATTTGTAGAGGTTTGATTGCACATGATGGAAGTCCAGTCAGAAGAGCATTGCAGTAATCAAGCCTAGAAATGACCAGGGCCTGGATGAGAAATTGTGTTGCATGCTCTGTTAGAAAAAGCCCAATCTTCCTGATGTTGTGACTAAGCTGTCTTTGCAACATGGTCTTTGAAGGTCAGTTGGTCATCAAAGATTACGCCAAGATTTCTGGCCGACCTTAATTGGGTAATTGATGACCTAACTGGGTGGTGAAATTATGCTGCAGAGTTTGATTGGCAGGGAAGACAAGAAGCTCAGTCTCTGCCAGGTTTAGCTGCAGGTGATGTTCTGTCATCCATGCCGAGATGTCCGCCAGACAGCTTGAGATTCATGCAGCTAATCTTTCTTGTTGAAAAGAAATGTAGAGTTGTGTGTCATCAGCATAGCAATGGTAGGAGAAATGGAGTGTATATGGAGAAGAGGAGGGGTCCAAGCACTGAACCCTGAGGAACTCCCATGATCAGTTGATGTGCTTTGGATACCTCCCCTCTCCAAGCAACCCTGAAAGACCAACCTGAGAGATTCAAACCAGTGAAGTGGAGTTCCTGTTATGCCCAGTGATAAGAGGGAGGACAGAAGGATCTGATGATTCACAGTGTAAAAGGCAGCAGATAGATCCAATGAGAAATGATGATTTGGAATCAGCCTTCGCAATCCGCAGGGATTCAGTGACAGACGGTAGTGCAGTCTCAGTTGAATGGCCGCTCTTGAAGCCAGATTAGTTGATGCATCTAGTTATTCTGTGAGAGGAAAGATGATACCTGGTTAAAAAAAAAACGTTCAAGTGTTGGCAAAATTGTAGGAGAGATGGCTTTAGGAAGGTGTGAGAGGATGGGATCTAGAGGGCAGGTGGTAGGATGACTGGAGAGGCGAAGTTTAGATACTTCTGCCTCAGTGAGGGGAGAGAAGGAAGAGAGAAAATTTGTGGCTGTGGATGTGGTTGGTCTGAGATGAAAAAGTTTATATATATGTAACGGAGGCCAGCTAGTAGTTGCTGTTGCAGCCTTTAGCCTCCTCGTTAGAGCGTCTGACTCCCACGCCGGAGACCCAGGTTCAAGGCCCGCGCAGAGCGGGGCGAGTAAGACCTGGGTAGAGGGGTTACATTGGTGCCGTGACCCAGATGGGAGTGAGGTTTAAGGGGGTGAGTGTAACGGAGGCCAGCTAGTAGTTGCTGTGCAATTAAACCTCACTCCTCTGATCTCAAGAGATGCTCTAGAGACTGACGCTAGGGGGAGCAGTCTTTAACCTCCTTGTTAGACCATCCGACTCCCACGCCAGAGACCCAGGTTCAAGGCCCGCGCAGAGCGGGGTGAGTAAGACCTGGGTAGAGGGGTTACATTGGTGCCGTGACCCGGATGGGAGTGAGGTTTAGGGGGGTGAGTGTAACAGAGGCCAGCTAGTAGTTGCTGTGCAATTAAACCTCACTCCTCTGATCTCAAGAGATGCTCTAGCGACTGACGCTAGGGGGAGCAGTCTTTAACCTCCTTGTTAGGCCATCCGACTCCCACGCCAGAGACCTAGGTTCGAGGCCCGCGCAGAGCGGGGCGAGTAGGTCCTGGGTAGAGGGATTACATATATGCAAGGAATGAAGGAATAAAAGTTCTTGTTAGATCCCCTCAGTGATTGTCTAATTTTTTCCAGTTTAAAAAACGGAAGAATATCTTTAATCCACAAGGAATGAGTAGGTGGGGCAGGTGATTTCCACTGCAATAAAACCAAGCTTCTAGCCAGGAGGGATATAAGGCCACAAAATCCACCTTGTATCCTGGTAGATGAACTGTGCCAAAAAGCGCTGTTACTATCCCAACTGTTTGAGATATTGTCTCAAATATTTGAGACAAATATATCCATGTAGAGATGGGCAGACCCAAAATATGTGTGCCACGGTTGCAGGGGCCTGAAAATGTAACTATTTGACTTTACATTTTAGTTGTATGGTAAAGAAAAAAAAAGAAAAGAAAAAAAAGTATTATGCTGGCAAAGGTGCAATGCCCAACTTCTTCCAAAAAAAATAGCTAATTCCGATACTTCAACTGAAACAGAAAAGATGGTGGAGATCTGTCATGTCCTATAACAGGCTTATCAGATGTGAGAAAGGCAAGCATAAGATCTGACTTAAGAAAAGGCAGAAATCTGATGATGTGTGTCATCTCTTGCTGACTAATACATTCTCAGCTCTAATTAGGAGAATCTTGGGGCCATGTGGCTCTGCAGTGTCATAATATGCAGTTTACAGTAGTTCTCCGAGGACGTCTACATCCCTGTCGCTTTTCATTAGTTCTGCGGATTCCCTTCACAGAAGACTGGCCCGAGAGATTTCAGACCACAAGGCACCTGTGAAAAGTCACGAGTGTGCACACATGCTGGAATAAGCTATTCTGTAACAACCACATAAAACTATTTCTTATGCGACGTCTCAGTTTAACCCACATTAGGTGGCACAACATTTAATAATTGTGTTAGTGAGATCAATGATGTGAAACACATTATTTATTCAAAAATGCACTGAAAAATGTATGAATTATAAGATGAGGAAGTTTTTACACTCTTAATTAAAATTAATTCATTTTTTTTTTATATTAAATCAAAGCCATTGTCATGTGGTACAATCAATGTACAAATGCAGTAGAAGCAACCCTCACGACTATGTGTCAAGGTCAGATAATTTGATGCTTTTAAGACAAGGGCAAGGTTAGTTCAGGCTGTAAAATGTGATGTGTTGAAACATATTTATGAGTAAAAAAATATATATTTATGAATTATTTATGAAAGGCTATTTTGAAATGATTATTGAGGGGCCGTTTACACAACACCATGTTTAATTAAAAAACTGAAAACTTTCATGCGTTTTGATTCATTTACTGTACACAATTTTTGAAAACCGGTTTCAGAGTGCATAGTTTTTGAAAAGTATACTGTTATCATCTCCATGTAAATTATGAAAACACGTATTTGTGAAAATGGTGACGTCATGCGCATGCATATTACATGTACAGTCTATGAACATCCATGTGAACGGGGATCGTTTCGACAATATTGTCGTCTATACGAGAAAAACGCAAAGAAAAAGCTTTTCCGTTTTGAGTACATTGTTGTCATGTAAATGTACCCTATATGTGTACTACTATTTGCAATATAATACAGAGCCCCACACATGACATGCAAGAAAAAACATATTAAATTGTGCATGATTTACTAATTTGTTCCCTTGATTTACTAAATCGTGCACATGATTTAGCCAATTTTTTTTTTTTTCCTGCATGTCATGTCCGGGGCTCCGTAATATAAGGACAATATGATGTTACTTTTAACTTGATGGTTAAGCCACATGACATTTTTTTTTTCTTTTTTTTTTTTTTTTCTTTTTTCTTATCTGTCATTGACTGCCTGTTGTTTTGTATTCTGTCTCCATGTGGGAGTCAGCACATTGAGATGCACCATGGCAGATGGCATCCATCAATTTACAAAACTGACCTTTTATCTGGTCTATGTGCATGATTAGGAGAGATGGAAATAGGCATGATGCTGGAATAACCTGCTTCTTTTTAATATCCTCTTTGAATGTGCTGTCGCACAAGGATCACTGTCACGAATGCAATTAGAATGCAATGGCGTTGCTTGGCAGTTATTAATCTATTCTTAGGGAGGATAACACAAATTAGTATGCATGAGCAAAGATAGTAAGGGTGAATACAAAAAATAGCTTCTTAATTGAGGAGTCTGTATGAGACAACTGGGGGGCACTCCATCAACCATATGGATAACATGATTTTATTTTTCTTGTTTGTTTTTTGAAAAGAACATGGAATCTAGAATTAGTTTTTGTCCATCAGTTTGTATTGTGACATTTACCAAGAAAGAAAGTGTTTGGTAAAAATGCAGTTTTATTCACAACAATGTTGTCACAAGCAGGGCTCAATTATCAAAAAATGGAAACCATATACAGACATTCAGGAACAATATGTTCCCCTGGAAAGACAAATTGCAGTATCTGCATGAACAAATTACAGCTTTGGAATGAGTATCTGAATGCCAGCTCTTAAAAATGAAAGTCGTTGGTTTACTCAAAAGTATCATATTTTTCATTATTGAAAAAGCAGATTTTCAGTTTAAAAAGCACTTTTTAAACTGCTTGTAGAAATTAACCAATGAAATGCTTGTTGCTTGTTCAACATGTCCAGTGTTCTTGTGACATATTTACTACTGAAATAGAATATTCAATGAGGGAAAAAAAATTCAATTAAAAATCAAATCGCTGAAGAAAGGCTTGTGTTACATACCAGAATACAGCCAGACCTGAATGCAAGTTTGCTAAAATAATCATAAATAATTATGAAGACAAACCCACTGATTGATTGATTGATTGATTGATTAATTGATTGACTGATGCATGAAACCAGGAACATGAATTAAGAAAGTAACAGGGTTCATTTTGTTTCATATAGACTTTAAAGGAACACTCCACTTTTTTTGAAAATAGGCTAATTTTCCAACTCCCCTAGAGTTAAACAGTTGAGTTTTACCGTTTTCGAATCCATTCAGCCGATCTCCGGTTCTGGCGGTACCACTTTTAGCATAGCTTAGCATAGTTCATTGAATCTGATTAGACCGTTAGCATCGCGCTTAAAAATGACCAAAGAGTTTTGATATTTTTCCTATTTAAAACTTGACTCTTCTGTAGTTACATCGTGTACTAAGACCGACAGAAAATAAAAAGTTGTGATTTTCTAGGCTGATATGGTTAGGAACTATACTCTCATTCAGGCGTAATAATCAAGGAACTTTGCTGCCGTATCATGGCTGCAGCAGTGCAATGATATTATGCAGCGCCTGTGAGCCCCTGCTTGCACAGGGAACGTGCCCTGCAACCATGGAGACGTTTGTGAGAGACGCTGCGTAATATCATTGCGCCTGCTGCAGCTATGATACGGCAGCAAAGTTCCTTGATTATTACGCCTGAATGAGAGTATAGTTCCTAACCATATCAGTCTAGAAAATCACAACTTGTCATTTTCCGCCGGTCTTAGTACACGATTTAACTACAGAAGAGTCAAGTTTTAAATAGGAAAAACATCAAAACTCTTTGGTCATTTTTAAGCGCGATGCTAACGGTCTAATCAGATTCAATGAACTATGCTAAGCTATGCTAAAAGTGGTACCGCCAGAACCGGAGATCGGCTGAATGGATTCGAAAACGGTAAAACTCAACTGTTTAACTCTAGGGGAGTTGGAAAATGAGCCTATTTTCAAAAAAAGTGGAGTGTTCCTTTAAACTATAAAATACTTTAAGTAGTTTACACTTGAGGTCAATATTGTATACAACCTTTTCTTGTCAAGAAAGGTTATTTCATGTGTAGATTGTTTACTTTGGATTATTAATGCTTCAGTTTGAATCTTGCATTCACATCTGTTCATTACTTTGACAAGAGACACGTCAAACCATTTATACATAAAAATAAATTATATGATCACTAAAACTCAGTACTTCCCAAAATTCAAAAAAAAAAAGAAAAGAAAAAAAAAAAAAAGCATTTTCTCCAACATATGGCCAATAACAGGAAACCATAGCTGTCTAATTTGCCTTTGTTAATAACATGATTTCAGGTCAGCTGTTCTGTAGGAGGGAGATCTATAAATACTGATGGAAGCAAAGAAAAGGAGAGGCGGATGGAGGGATAGACGGATTTAAATGCCGCAAGGGGATCGCTGGAGATTGAGGTCTAGGAATACCCTGTTACCCAGAAATCCAACCAACAATCTGCATAATTCCACAGAGCTGCATCCAATAAAATGAGTGTGATACCGTCTAGATAACACTTGAGAGTTTATTATACTAAATGAGATTCCAAGGCAACAAGAAGAATTTAAATTTTGCATAAACCTTCATGACATTGTGAATTCCTTTAGATAAAAAATAAAGTCATTGAGGAACAGAAACACGACTGACCCTGAGGCCGGAGCGTAATAACGGCCTACAATTACAGGACATGATTGTGACAGCTGGTGCTAAATAACTTGGCAGGTATAAGGGACTCTTGGATGTATAAGTCCTTTTGAGAATTGGCAAGTAGACTTTGATTTGCTTTTCAGCTCAGATCTGCTTGAGGCAAATCATGCATTTCTTAATACTTTCAGATACAAATGTATATAAGCTTGCATGAGATTCAAGCCCATGCACTGATGAGGCAGTTAGTCATTTGGTGGCCATCTTGTTAATGCCTCTGGGCAAATATTTATTATGTATACAAGTATAGCTCCTGTCTACTTGAATGTAGAAAGACCTGAATCTGTTTGTTAAGATTAACACATTTCATCGACCCCACACAGCAATCTATCTATCTATCTATCTATCTATCTATCTATCTATCTATCTATCTATCTATCTATCTATCTATCTATCTATCTATCTATCTATCTATCTATCTATCTATCTATCTATCTATCTATCTATCTATCTATCTATCTATCTATCTATCTATCTATCTATCTATCTATCTATCTATCTATCTATCTATCTATCTAAATACACACATACCCTAACCATACATATATTTAGATTGAAAATATATATAAAATGGCCACAAATTTATGAATAATACAAGCAAACTAAAACCCATTGAACATATATTTATGTAAATATATTTTAACATTTATATAAGCAATCTATTTTTTGGCTATTTTCTGTATATTTTGAAATATATTTAAAAAAAAAAATGTATCTCAAATGCTTTGATTTTGAAAGGCAGGACTTTTATTCTACAGCTGCTGTAAATAACAATACATTCTCCATTGCAAGCAATCCCAATGACTGTAAGAATTAACCTTAATAGGTATTCTCTCCAGTGCCTGATTAGAAATCCTACAAAAACATATTTTTAAGTTTTTTTTTTTTTTTTAGTTAACTTACTTTTTTGCAAGATAACCACTCAGCATACTAGCTTAAGCTGTGACACTTTAGTATATGGAACCCATATAAACTATTAACTATGACTTTTCCCTCAATAAACTCCTAATTTACTGCTTATTAATAGTTAGTAAGGTAGTTGTTAAGTTTAGGTATTGGGTAGGATTAAGAATGTAAAATAAAGTCATGCAGAATAAGGCATTAATATCTGCTTAATAAGTACTAATAAATAGCCAACATTCTAGTAATATGCATGCTAATAAGCAACTAAAATACCCTAAAATAAAGTGTTACTGCTTAAGCATAGGGCTAGCTTATTCTATACTCTACATTATTCACTTACCCAAGTGTGGTGACGAGTACACCAAATTGTTCATGACACAACCATATTGGATGTTATTATTTCTCCCTTTCATTTTTGAACACATCTGACAAGCTTAACAGCTGTACAGACCCAAGAAGAGTTAGGGGTTAGAATGGGATAGGCTGTGGGTCTCACCAGTCTGTTATGTACAAAGTGGGAAATTTTCCTGTAGCATGCTTTTTTCTATGATTCGTCCATTTTCTCCCCCTTGTATTCAAGCATGGCGGTACATAAAAGGTGGTTCAGAGTAAAATTGATTATCCATAGCCCACTCATGCCAGCAATCTTTCTTTTTACATAATTACAAAGACAAACCTTCAGTCAAAAGTGAAGTATCCCTGTATTAAGTGGCTAGTGTGGTGACAGCTGTTTATATTTCTGAAGTGTTCTTGTGGTGTCCAGGACTGAGTGTGGGAGAATATTTTCTGACCGAATGATGAAGGGGTGAAGTCTTTTTAATATCTCTGTGCTGCTGCCTGAAATAGGCTGACAGGTCCAATTACTACTTGAGGCTCCTCTGTGGTTTCTTGTTGGACAAACACAACCTCCAAATATCCCTTAGGATAAGGACTCTTCATTCAGACAGATGTTAGGAAGCCAAAAAATGAAAACAGAAGAGTGCATGATTAAGATGCCTTTCAAATTAGCTCCAGGTCAAACCCTTTAGAAGATGCTGCATTTGCCATCCTTTGATTTTTCAGTGATTGGTTCTTATTGCAAAAATGTAACTAAACCAAGGTGATATTCCAAGGTGTGGACACAGAGACTATGCTGTCAGTCAATCATGTTAGTATGTAAGTAACAAGAGAACAAGGAACTCCTACTCACCCTTTCGCAGTTGATTTTGTATGCAGTTCTGGCTTGGTAGCTCATAGACGAGATTCATTTGAGGTCAAGTTTTTGCGTTGGTCATCTTGGACCTATTGAGTGGAGTTATGGATAGTACCACCTTGTGTCATGGACAATCAAAAAGCATTGAAACATTGTCCCTCTCAATCTTCCCTCTTTGCCCTTACTTGCAGAGGCATTCAACCTGCCTTAAGGCAGTACAATATCTGTGCCTGCTCTCTCCAACACACCTTTCTAGATGTTGCAGACAAGATCTATTTGGAGTTTTGAGAGAGATTTGAGTTTAAAAAGGTTACTGTTGACATTTGTACAGTATCGGTCAACTTCCACTTCTCAATGCCCTCAGTAACTTGGCAGGTGACATAATCTTCAATCCCAAAACACTGGGCCTGGACCTTATCAAAGTTGCTATTATGTCCAACTCAGGCTCGCTGGAAAAACTTCATGCCTGTGGGGACATTTCTGCAAATTATTATGCTGTAAAATGTCCAGTGAGTGGCACTAAAAGCGTGTTAAATTTTATCTGAAAGAGTTTAACATGAATCTGGCATTGTTTTATTACATTGGATGTACGTATCATGGCAATTCATTAATGAAATGTCGGGTGAGTAGCTAATAACTCTAACAGTAACCTACCCTAAACCTAACTGATAGTATAAACCTGACAAAAGCAACCATTAGATAAAAATGCATTTGCTGACGCAACCATGCCATTTAGCGTACTTTTAAATCTGGGCTCTTTGATCTTTATTCATGTTTTACCTGAGTGCTATACATCACAAGTGCAATGCTGTACCAGGTGAGCTACCAAGCAAGTCTACTATGCTAGTAAAACTATTCATATTGAGCTGGTTGTGCGATGCAAACATCAAAATGTATTGCAAATCATGCACCATGGTTAAAGTGTTTTGAGGTCATAACATACTAAAAGAAACAAAACAAAAAAATCCATAATCTGCCTGGTAATCATAATTTGTGTGAAAAGAAATAAAAGCTGTTGGTGTTTTACTGCCACTAGTCTTCATTTCTGCTGGAAACTGAAGCGAATTGTTTGTATAAGTACGTTTTTGGAGTTTTGCAATGAGAAGCATACACTATGTCCTCCTCGCTGGAGCCGCCCCACCTTCTCTCATTCCAGCCCACCTGATCATCTGTTTGTTTGAGAGCATAATCACGGAGAAGCCTTTAAGCACCTGTGTGTTATGCCATCGTCACGACAAGGGCTTTGGATGTAAATTACCTGCAGTGTTCCAAATGCCATGACAAGCAGTGCATTTACCGATGCAGTGGGAAAGCCCAATGGAGTTTTTTACCCATGTGAAGATGCTAATGTCTGGGTAATAGGTGCAATTTCACAACGTAAATGTCAGCGAAGCACAGCACACAGGAAAATCCGATGTTGTGTTCTGCACCTCGCATATTACTCCAAGTGTAACCTCAAAATGCCTTGTTCTCTAGACTGTCGGTACATAAATGCTGAACTTGTGTGAAATGAGATCTGCATGTAATATTAAAGCTTGTTTTCTGTCGAGGCAGTTCACTGCAGTCAAAGCCTTATGAAAAAGGAATGAAGGTCATTTTGCACATATTCGTTCAGAGAGAATTAAAATGCCTTTGGAAGTGTCTGGCTTGGCCAAACTTTTTTTTAGGCAAGCAAAGCCAATCCAAATTCCCAGTCTCTACACTTTCAATTACCTGCAAGAATAGCATGATCACGTGTCATGTCCTGTTGCTCAGTCCTGTACTTGAGCACTCTTACTGAATTAATGAGGTAGCCAGGAACCTGCGATTAATATTTGCACGGAGTGAGTCCATCTCCATGACAAATTCTTGGGGTCGTGGCAAATGACCCCTTGCCCTTTCTATCACAGAATGTCACAGGCCTTTTACACCTCCCCACTGTTAATTAAATGAAAGGAATCTGGCCAGAGGAGGATGCAAAGCAATTTTGATTAAACTTTTCTGAGAGTAAAGACATAGTCTGGCACATTGATGCACTGGTGAGATTCAATATAGCATCCTTGTAGCAGTGATAATGAATACTGTTAATGTAAATATCCTAACTTTGCAGTGTAGAAGAGAAAAACAATCCAGCAGTTTGTACCAAATTTGTATTGTGTTGCTATTAGTAGTAACACTGTTATCAACCAATCAGAGTTCATGATTGCCTGACTTGCCTTATCTATGACTTCTATGACCTACACCAGTTGTTCCCAAACTGGGGTACGTGAGGTGACAAAAGGGGGTACGCGAACAAAATGCTGAGTAGTTCATTTAATTCTACATTAAAATAATATTAAAATAAAGCATGTATTTCTAACTGCCAAAATGTCGTAAATCCAGTACATTTAATCAAATTACCTCATCATTTGCAGTCAAAAATGACTGTATTCACACGAGCAGCATGCATATGATAGATTGCGTGCCGAATCTGCTGCCTTAAATCATGCTTAATTACTGTCATTCTCGACAGTGCACCTTTGTAAAAGTGGGGATTTAGCACTTAGGGTGCTTTCACACCTGCCTCATTTAGTTCGGTTGAATCGTACCAGAGTTCGTTTGCCCCTTTGGTGCGGTTCGTTTGGGCAGGTGGGAAAGCAGCAATCGCACTCGGGTGCGCACCAAAAGTGGACCATACAAGCGTACCGAGACCTGCTTGAAGAGGTGGTCTCGGTACGCTTTCAAACGAACTCTGGAGCGGTTCGCTTGAGATGTGAAAGCAATCGACCCAGTTAACGGACCAACGAACCAAATTATATCATTTTCATAACGGAAAATATGATATAAAAATCAGTAATGTCTGATTCTGTGAGTGAGCACATTATTTACAATATCTGAAAGCCAACGAGCGCCTCGATCTGGTGTGTAATTACACTTCTCCGTGCGAGAATGCTGTCCCGACGAAGTCTCAATTCCCGCTCTGCTTCATTATAAAATTCAAATGGTCTCTCTCGACAGACACACGGACAACAGGTCGCCTACTAGACAGCGCTGGGAAATCCAGAGATGGAGAGAGAGAAAGAGCGCGGGTTTGAATTTGCCGTAGCAAATATGAATTAACTGCGGGAGAGAGCTACATTTATAAAGTGTTTGTGTGTGTCTCGACAGTTACAAATAAAGCCACAATAAACTCATGGAGCGAACTTGTCAATCATTATTTTGATGGATGACGCAGAGAAAATTCTGACCAATAAGAGGACAGTTTTACTCCCATGTGACTTACCTTAACGCATTTTGGTACGCTTTGAAATTTTGCCATGTGAAAGCGAACCGAACCAAGAAAAAAAAGCAACATTGTAACAAATTCAGTCCCTGTTTCGGAACAAAACAAGCGATCCATAGGTGTGAAAACACCCTTACTCGCATGAAGAACAAATATAGACACAGATAATGGATTAATTTCGATTTAAGACTCACACTTTCTCCGGTACAAAAACATACCTTGTGTGAGTTCTTGTATTTAATGATGATAACGAGCAAGAATGCAATTGTTCCCAAATATCCTCACGACTGCAAACGTGACACTTTTATACAACAGGTCAAAAAACAAAACGTAAATTTTAAACACAGTACTGCCAGTATTTAATCTATTTTGCAATGAAATAATAACGAAAACCACAGCCGAACTACAACACACGTGTGTGTTTCGCAAACAATTCTGTGCCTTTGAACGAATCGTGAGAGTCTATGATTCAATGATTCATTCACAGCCACTTGCTTCGTTACTGAATAAATGACTCGATGACTCACTCATAAAAACAGTGACTTGCTGCCACCTACTGGCGGTATTAGTTTAATATTTAAACGTTTTTACTATTATTTACTATTACTACTACTACGTTTTACCATCATTGCATATTTCTCTATTGAACATTTTGGTAACACTTTAGATTACAGCCCGGAAAGTACTGCGTAATTACAACAAATTTACAGCGTAACTTTCAATAATTATAGTGTAACTATACAGTAAGTATGTGTAAGTATAGGGGAACAATATGTGAAGTATTGGGAATAAAGGGGTAACAACCAGGAAAAATAACAAATTATTCATACTTTTAATATTTTATAACTAAGGGGTACGTATGACATAACTAAGGGGTAAATATGACATTACGGGCCGTAAATTAAAGTGGAGCTTGTTACCCTCTTATTTCATGTAGTTACAGGGTAAGTAATTAATAAAAATAAATAAATAAATAAAAACGCAAACAGTCATATCATTTGGAAAACTTTATTTGAAAAACAACTTATTTCAAAACAGATTAAAAGTTACAACACTTCTTATTTGTTTCTCTTGCTTGGCTTCCTCCTCCTCTTGTTCCTCTTCTTCTTTCTTTCCACTGATGAATCTTAAGAGGGAATCCCATTTGCTATTCTGTATTTAAAAAATACAGAACACCCGGAAATGTGCTCACCGTTTACTCATCTTTTACCCTCATGCCATCTGAGATGTATACGACTTTCCTTCTTAAGATGAACACAAAAAGGATTTTAGGAAAAAAATAAATCATCTGGGAATGCTTTATAATGCAAACTCACGTGTTCCTAAAAGTCGAAGCATCATACAGCACAAACAGCAATAACTACAGTAATCCATACGACCCTAATGGATGAATCGATGTCTTCTGAAGTGAAACGATACGTATTTGTAAGAAAAATACCAAATATTTGAATATTTTTAAAACTTTCGACCAGCTGTCTTCTGCGCGTGCATGCGAGGGTTGAGAGTTCCTGCTTGACGTAACTTGAAGCGTGACGTAGGCGTGCCGAGAAACTCACGCAGATGTTGGATGCCGTCAGTTTTTTTTTATTATTATTATTGTTTTAGTAATGCTCACAATAAAATACACAGAATAACAGATAATGAGAATGAGAAACAAACAAGACAGAATAACAGAGACGGCAGTTCTCGCGTGAGTTTCACACAAATCTCCCGCGAGAACGCCATGAAAGCTTCACGTTGCTCATTAATATGCTTCATCGAACGCGAAGTCGACTCTCATGCAGGCGCTGGTGACAGTTGGTCAGAAGCGAAAAGATGAATAGCCTAAACCATGAGAAAATTTTGGGGTGTACTGTATTTTCTTAGAATACAGAATAGCGACGGGATTCCTTCTTAAGATTCATCAGCTGAGAAACAAGAGCAGGAGGAAGCCAAGCGAGAAACAACAACAACAAAAAACGGACAAAACTTGTTACTTTCTGTCAGGACTTTAGAGTTTGAAATGAAAAGTTGATTTAAAAAAATTAATAATAAGTGTTGTAGACCTGTTTTTAATAAAGTTGTTTTTTAAATAAATGTTTCGGAGTCAGTGATATCAGATTGTTTGCATTTTATTAATTACTTACCCTGTAACTACATGAAACAAGAGTGTAACAAGCACCACTTTAATTTACGGCCCGTAATGTCATATTTACCCTGTAACTACATGAAATAAAAGGGTAACAAGCTCCACTTTAATTTACGGCCCCTAATGTCATATTTACCCTGTAACTACATGAAATAAAAGGGTAACAAGCTCCACTTTAATTTACGGCCCGTAATGTCATATTTACCCTGTAACTACATGAAATAAGAGGGTAACAAGCTCCACTTTAATTTACGGCCCGTAATGTCATACTTACCCCTTAGTTCTATGTCATAAGTACCCCTTAGATATAAAATATTTACAGCATAAATAATTTTTTATTTAAAAAATTTACCCCTTTAAAAGTTACCCCTTTATTCCCAATACTTCACATATTGTTCCCCTATACTTACACATACTTACTGTATAGTTACACTATAAATATTGAAAGTTATGCTGTAAATTCGTTGTAATTACGCAGTACTTTCCAGGCTGTAATCTAAAGCGTTACCAACATTTTTATTTAAAACATTATTTATTTTATAAAGTTATTCATAAACGTAAAAAAAAAAAAAAAAAAAAAAAAAAGCATTGTAAACTCAATTTAGGGGGTAAATATTGTCCCTTAATGGTAAAGGTGTGACTGCAGTCGAAGTGGAAGAGAGGGGGTACGCGGAAGGATGGTAATGCCTTCAGGGGGTACTCCACGCTAAAAAGTTTGGGAACCACTGACCTACACTCATTGGAAAAACATGCCTCTTCCTACATTTTTGCAAAACTCCAAAAAACATACCTACTATATGAATGCAGTTTCCATAAATACTTATTTTCATGCAGCTCCTTCCAAAATACTAGGTTTTGATACATTTTGTTGTTTGCATCATATAACCAGCTCTATATGTATGGCTTTTCTGACATAGTAAACTTGCTTGTTAGCTCACCTTATACAGCATTGTACTTGCTTTAGCAAATGCTTTTTTACCTCATTTTTATTTTGTCAAAGGATTAGTTCACTTTTAAATGAAAATTACCCCTAGCTTTACTCACCCTCAAGCCATCCTAGGTGTATATGACTTTCTTCTTTCTGATGAACACAATCAGAGTTATAAATATTCTGACGCATCTGAGCTTTATAATGGCAGTGACCGATACCAACGAGTACGAGGTTAATAATATCCTTCTGAATGCGTTTGTGTAAAAAAATAAATAAAAAATCTATATTTAACGAGTAATGAAGTAAAATATCTAGCTTCCGCCAGGCTGCCTTCCATATTCAACTTACGAAGAAAGTGTAAACAGTTAAGCTGTTTCCATAAGTTGAATATTTTTTGTTTAATGATGTGCCAAATGTTCTCTATAGGTGAAAGATCTGGCAATTCAGCACCCGGACTCTTCTACGACGAAGCCATGCTGTTGTAATAGCTGCAGTATGTGTTTTTACATTGTTCTGCTGAAATACACAAGGCTTCCCTGAAATAGATGTCATCTGGAAACCTTTATATAGTACCTTTCAGCATTCATAGTGCCTTCCAAAACATGCAAGCTGCCCATAGAAAAAGAGGTATGGTGCTTGTCACTGGGGCAATACCATAAGGTACAAAGGTAAAAAAAGGTACTAATATACACTTTTAAAGTATTAATATGTACCTTTAAGTTACTAATATGCACCATTTAGGGGTAAGAAGGTACGTACAAAGATGTACCTTCTCAATTTTGTACCATAGGGTACTGCCCCAGTGACAAGCACCTTTTTTCTAACAGTGTAGCGTATGCACTTATGCACCACCATACCATCAGAGAAGCTGGTTTTTGAACTGAATGCTGATAACATGCTGGAAGGTTTCCCTCCTCTTTAGCCCGGAGGACACGGTGCCTGTGATTTCCAACAAGGATGTCAAATTTGGACTCATCTGACCATAGAACACTTTTCCACTTTGAAACAGTCCATTTTAAATGATCCTTGGCCCACAGGACACAATGGCACTTCTGGACCATGTTCACATATAGCTTCCCTTTTGCATGATAGAGCTTTAGTTGGCATCTGCAGATGGCAGAGCGGATTGTGTTTACTGACAGTGGTTTCTGGAAGTATTCCTGGGCCCATTTAGTAATGTCATTGACACAATCATGCCGATGAGTGATGTAGTGTCGCCTGAGGACCCGAAGACCACAGGCATCCAATAAAGGTCTTCGGCCTTGTCCCTTTTTTTAAATTTGAAATGAGCTCATTTAGTGGATAAAAGTGTAAAATTTCTCATTTTAAATATTTGTTATGTTATCTATGTTCTATTGTGAATAAAATTTTGGCTTATGTGATTTGAAAGTCTTTTAGTTTTCATTTTATTCAAATTTAAAAAAACGTTTACAAATTCGGGTTTTACACAAATGCATCACTTCACTTCAGAAGGCCTTTATTAATCCCCCGGAGCCGTGTGAAGTATGTTTATGATGGATGGATGTGGATGGAAGCACTTTCTTCAGCTCATACTTGTTGATATCACTCATTGCCATTATAAAGCTTGGATGTGTCAGGATATTTATAAGTATATCTCAGACTGTGTTCATCAGAAAGAAGAAAGTCATATGCACCCGAGGATGGCTTGATGGTGAGTAAAGCTTGGGTTAATTTTCACTTGAAAGTGAACTAATCCCTTAACACTATCGGTTAGGTTTAGGGTATAGGGTTATTTTCAAACATAGTAGAGCATTAATCTTTTAGTACCACTCACATTTCACTTTGAAAGTGTCATGAAATTTTGCAGAAATGTTGCAAGAGGCACACTTTTCCAGTGAGCCTTAAATGCATAAAGTTACTTGTGGATCTTCTTTTCTTTTATTTGCAGACAAGTTCCCGCCAATATTCTCGTCAAATCCAACCTGATATGCTTTATAAATCATCAGCAGATTTTAATGTGCTGGTTCATTAATTTAGAAAAAAAGAAATAAAAATAATTATTGAGAAATACTTAGTATACGCTTCTTCAACAAAATGATAATTTTACAGATTCTAACACAGCTTTCTGAGAAATAACACCAACAGTACTTTTTTTTTTTTTTTTTTTTAAACTAGCCTGAATAAAGTATGCTTTCTTATTCAGCTGCTGCTTTGTACATAAATTTGAAGGGAATTTGCCACAGAGTTTGTGGATTTGTATTTCACGAGAAGCCGGCTGTACATTAGAACAATTTGTGTTTAAGGCATAACACCTCATGAATTTTTAAAACAGTGGTTCCATCCAGTGTACATTACTTTTTCTTTTTACTCTTAAAAATGTCTCTACTCTACCTAGCTTTTGTCATTAAATTTCAGATAATGGCCATAGAGCAATTACTGTATTAAAAGCAAACACTTAGGCTTTATATATGATGATATGTATACAACTTTACCTCACAGAATATTCTGTGCTCAGCAGAGTGGGACCCAATTAGCATGGCCAATTCTAGCTGCTCATCAACAGGCAAGCTATTCAACAGACTATGGAGGGAGAAGCATGCAGTGGCCACAATGGAAAGCCTTTTATCATAATATTCAATTTGTGCTTGCTTCACATACTGCAAACAAGGGACCATGCGAGGCATACATCAAGTGTTGACAGTCAAGAGGACTTGCTGAAGAGACTTGTCTTTCTAATTGCTCTATTGTACATTGTGTTTATTGTTAAGCCAGATACACTGGCTTTGTGTGGTCTCTAAGCTAAATAGTCTAGTTTATCATGCTGCACAGGGAGTAGTGGATAAGTTGGGATGAGTCTCAAACAAAAAAAGAAAAAAAAAAAAAAAAATCTTTGTTTGGGATTTAGCCAAGTGTATTTTGTCAACAGTGCTTTTTCCAGCTCAAGCTTACTGGGAAAAATGTGCCTGTGGTGACATTTCTGCAGAACCATATTACATTATTTCATTTATAACACTTTTAAAGTGAAATTTACAGTGAGTGGCACTAAAAGTGTGCTCAGTTTCATCCGAAACAGATTGTAACGTAATCCTGGCAATGTTTCATTGCATTATCTGTTTTACTGTATGTATCGTGGCAGTTCATAAAAAAAAAAAAAAAAAAAAAAAAATCCGGTAAGTGGTGCTAAAAGGTTAATAGTTTACCGCGTTTGAAAATAACGTTACACCTACACTAAACCTTTATCGATAGTGTTAGAAAGAAATATGACTTTTTTATTTTATTTTTTGCTGAAGTAGCCATGCCATTTCAGCTTGCTTCTACAAGTCTTTGAACTCTTTTATCATGACTCATGTTTCACAGGACTCGTACCTGAGCACTTTGCATGATCACATCACAAGTGCAGTGCTGTATCAGGTGAGCTACCGAGCAATTTTACATCAGAAAAAGCCATACATATGGAGCTGATTATGTGATAAAAACATAATTTAAATATTAGTTTGCAAAACATGCACTATGGTACAAGCATTTTGAGGTCTCAACAGTATTGTGCAAGAAACCACATGAAAATAAATCTTTATTTATCAACAATCTCCCCCTTCCTAATTTGTTTAAAAATGAATACAAGTTGTTGGTGTTTTACTGCCTCTATAGTTAAAGCTGCAGTCCGCAACTTTTTTTGTGTTAAAATTTTACAAAAATGATATAGAGAATATACAACATGAGAATATACAACATGAATCCATTTTCCAAACCGTGTTTTTGTCTTATCCTGAATCATTATGGTACACTTATAATAAGTGTTTATATTCAGACTATTTCAGGCCGGACTGGTAGGACTCACCGCAGAGTATCACAGTAACTGTGTGACTCGCCAAAGACATACACGGAGAAAAGTATCTCTGGCTAGAATATTCCTCCGCAAGATGCATGTAGTTCTGTTTATTAACAGCTAGATGGCCAAAAATCATGGACAGCAGCTTTAATTTCAACTAGAAACTGCAGTGAATTGTATGCAAAAGTAAGTTTTTGTAGTTTTGCAAAAATTTAAGTAGCGGCACATGGCTTTTACAGGCTTCCAACATGATGTATAAATAACCAGAGAGCAGTTATAGTGCTATACAAATTCTGTTAAATTGTGCATATTAGGTTTGAGCACAGGAATATGTTACTTTTGGTTACAGTTCTTAGTACACAGATGCCTCTGTGTTTTAAAGTTGCTTCTCAATTGAAAAAAAACAAAAACAAAACAAAACAAAACAAAAAAATTACTATGTTGGGCAAATTCCAGTTGGAAGTGAGCATCCTTATGCCCTACTCAGTCAGAAGGCAGAGCTCTGGAAGTAAGGACTTTGGAGGGAGCAGGGCACTTGCGTGTCATAATGTAGCTGCTTGGAAGACACTTGGAGGATTGAGCATTGAACATAATTTCTTCATTATCTTCATTTGGAATGTTACCATGGCAACAACACACAGCATCTATCATCCCATTAACTGTTCTTACGTGAATCTCTTAAAGGGTTAGTTCACCCAAAAATGAAATAATGTCATTAATTACTCACCCTCAGGCCTTTCACACCCGTAAGACCTTTGTTCATCTTCGGAACACAAATTAAGCTATTTTTGTTGAAATCCGATGGCTCAGTGAGGCCTGCGTATATCCAGCAATGACATTTCCTCTCTCAAGATCCATTAATGTACTAAAAACATATTTAAATCAATTCATGTGAGTACAGTGGTTCAATATTAATATTATAAAGTGACGAGAATATTTTTGGTGCGCCAAAAAAAATAAAAATAAATAATGACTTATATAGTAATTGCCAATTTCCAAACACTGCATCATTAAGCTTCGGATTTTAAATCTTTTGTGTTGAATCAAGATTCGGATCGCATGTCAAACCGCCAAACTGCTGAAATCATGTGACTTTGTAAAACAATTGAAAATGGGGGAAAAGCTCATTATGAAATAAATGTTTTTCTCTAGTTGACGTTGGCCACAATTATCGACACCCAACTGACCCTTCGCAAAGACCCGCCCCCCCCTTAGTTACTGTTGCTTTGTCCGACAAGCCGTGGTGCTGTCACACCACACACAGTGAAAACTACATCGTGGAGCAAAGAGGATACTGACAATACATCGACAGACAAGACAAAGCAGGTTACTTATGATATTAAACAAAGTCCCAGCTTTTAAACTTTCAAACAATAAAAAACGTTTTGTGGCTCTTTAATGTGTTGTAACAGATCACTGTAGCGCCTTAGCTCAAGAGGCTCACAAACCGATCATCTCTTCCAACTAGTTCATTTATAGCATCAAATAAACATGAATGAACATGAGAAGGAATGTTGTTCAACTAATCTCTGCAATTCTCCTCTCAAACTTTCCTCCTCACCGCGCATTAGGATGATTTAGACTCGTCCTCTTCCAGGCAGATTTGTAACATCTTTAGTGGATTGGAACTCCTTAATTATTGCCCTGATGGTGGAAATGGGGATTTTCAATGCTTATCTATTTTCTTATAGCCACTTTCTATTTTGTGAAGCTCAACAATCTTTTGCAGCACATCAGAAATATATTCTTTTGTTTTATTAATTTTGATAAACGATTAAGGGAATTTGGCCTTTGTGTTTCCTCATGTTTATACTCCTGTGGAACAGGAAGTCATGGCTGGACAATTTCATGCTCCTAGTCACCCTGGTGTGCTAAAAAATGAGTCACTGTATTTTCAGAGATATTTTACTCATAAGAATTTCTAGGGGTGCCAATAATTGTGGCCAACATGTTTTAGAGAAAAACATTGATTTCATAATGCGATATCCCCCCACTTTCAATTGTTTTACTTTGATGAAAGGTTGGGATTTAGTGATTTTTTTGAATGAAAGAGCAAAAACATAAATTTTCCTTTGCTCATATTTACTAAGGGTGCCAATAATTGTGGGGGGACTATGTTATATATATATATTAGTGAAATAAATAAAATTAATGAAATAAATCAACTTTTTGATGACATTCTAATTATATGACCAGCTCCTGTATATATATATATATATATATATACATATTTCAAATGTTTATTTATTTTTTTTTAATTTTGATGATTATAACTGACAACTAAGGAAAATCCCAAATTCAGTATCTCAGAGAATTAGAATATTGTTGTTACAGTTCCCTTGTTTCCCTGGACTCCATTTCCCAGAATCCTCCTGTTCTCCACACCTGCACTCACTTCCCTCGTCAGCTCCTCATCGACACTCATCACCTGCACCTGGACTCTATTGTCAGCACTCCCCTTATATTGCACTCACTCCCTTCACTCCTCGTCCGTTCTCTGTTTGTGTTAGTGTTTGTATGGTGTTCTCTGCCTTCGTTTATATTAAAGTATTGAATGTATTGTGGAAATCCGTATCTGCCTCATCTCTACACCAGCAAACGTAACAGAAGAACGGACCCAAACCGACCGGATTTCCACAGAGAAAAAAAAATGGAGACTTTCCCCAGCTCCCTGGATCCAGCTCCTCCATCGCCTCTCACCCTAACAGCCAGCGAACGCATTATCGGGCTCCTGCAGGTAGGACGTTCGCTGGAGAGGTATGTGGAGGAGTTCGTTGAGCTTGCTTACTTGTCTAACTGGCCCGACGCTCAGTTGATCTCCCTGTTTTTGGATGGATTGGATGACGACACTATCCGTTTTGATGAACCTGTTTTTTGTTTCTCCTTAAGCGAAACTATCAATTTAATTTTGTGGTTGAATGGCTCCAAATTCTTAGTGAAAGAGGTTCAGGATCAGTGTTGTCGTCCGGTCCATCCAGAAACACGGTTGGCCGGGCCAGTTAGTCAACCTCCGGCTTCCTCCGCACACCGCTCCAGCGAACTCCCTGCCTGCCCCAGGCTGGACCCATATTCCGCTACTGGGCCCAGTAAGCGGAGGAGGAGGAAGAAAGCGGCCCCAATGTCTCCAGAGCCCGCTCCAGTATCTCCAGAGCCCGCTCCAGTATCTCCAGAGCCCGCTCCAGTGTCTCCAGAGCCCGCTCCAGTGTCTCCAGAGCCCGCTCCAGTATCTCCAGAGCCCGCTCCAGTATCTCCAGAGCCCGCTCCAGTGTCTCCAGAGCCCGCTCCAGTGTCTCCAGAGCCCGCTCCAGTGTCTCCAGAGCCCGCTCCAGTGTCTCCAGAGCCCGCTCCAGTGTCTCCAGAGCCCGCTCCAGTGTCTCCAGAGCCCGCTCCAGTATCTCCAGAGCCCGCTCCAGTATCTCCAGAGCCCGCTCCAGTATCTCCAGAGCCCGCTCCAGTATCTCCAGAGCCAGCTCCAGTCCCCACAGAGCCAGCTCCAGTGCCTGTGGGGATTTTAATTGTATTTGAGGGGATGAAATGGCCCTCAACCCCAGTCTCCTCCGAGCCAAGTTCTCCAGTCTCCTCCGAGCCAAGTTCTCCAGTCTCCTCCGAGCCAAGTTCTCCAGTCTCCTCCGAGCCAAGTTCTCCAGTCTCCGCCGAGCAAGCAGCGCCAGTCTCCGCCGAGCAAGCAGCGCCAGTCTCCGCCGAGCAAGCAGCGCCAGTCTCCGCCGAGCAAGCAGCGCCAGTCTCCGCCGAGCAAGCAGCGCCAGTCTCCGCCGAGCAAGCAGCGCCAGTCTCCGCCGAGCAAGCAGCGCCAGTCTCCGCCGCCGAGCAAAGTTCTCCAGTCTCCGCCGCCGAGCAAAGTTCTCCAGTCTCCGCCGCCGAGCAAAGTTCTCCAGTCTCCGCCGCCGAGCAAAGTTCTCCAGTCTCCGCCGCCGAGCAAAGTTCTCCAGTCTCCGCCGCCGAGCAAAGTTCTCCTGCTGCCGCCGCCGAGCCAGCCGCTCCAGCCGCCGCCGCCGAGCCAGCCGCTCCAGCCGCCGCCGCCGAGCCAGCCGCTCCAGCCGCCGCCGCCGAGCCAGCCGCTCCAGCCGCCGCCGCCGAGCCAGCCGCTCCAGCCGCCGCCGCCGAGCCAGCCGCTCCAGCCGCCGCCGCCGAACCTACTGCCCCTATGAACTGTGTTTTTGAACCCTCCAGCCCAAAGACTGTTTTCCCTCCCTGCCTCCCTCTCCCACCTCCATCCAGTTATGTTTGCACTGAACCTTCACCTCAAGCCCCCTCGCCCAGATCTCCACCTCGGACCTCTGGGCGATTACCTACACCCCGGCTCCAACCTCCCTCTGCTCCACCGTTACCCATCAGTCCACCAGCGTCACCAGTATCCATCCTGCCTCCACTCACACCTTGTGCACTCGTCAGCCTGCCCTTCCCTCTGGACTACACTCCTCCGTCTCCGCTCCGTCACTCCGTCCCTCAGTTTCAGTTGGCCTCCTCACTCCCCCCGGTGTTCTTTTTGTTGGCTGTCCTACTGCTTCTACTGCGGCCTTCTGGAGCACCGGCTGCGCTTCGGTCGGCGGAGCCTTCGGTTCCGCCATCACCCGCCAGTCCTTCAGCGACGCCTGGGCTCAACGCCTCGAAGGCTTCGGCTCCTGACCCTCCATGGCTGCCTTCGGCCCCTGACCCGCCATGGCTTTTGAGCCCGCCCTGGAGACCTCCACTCCAGTCTACTCATCCCCCTGCTCCGGTTTGAGGTCTCCAGGGCGTCCGCCCCCCTCCCGGTTGTTACATCTACGGCGCGAGGACGCGCCTACCGGGAGGGGGAGGTACTGTTACAGTTCCCTTGTTTCCCTGGACTCCATTTCCCAGAATCCTCCTGTTCTCCACACCTGCACTCACTTCCCTCGTCAGCTCCTCATCGACACTCATCACCTGCACCTGGACTCTATTGTCAGCACTCCCCTTATATTGCACTCACTCCCTTCACTCCTCGTCCGTTCTCTGTTTGTGTTAGTGTTTGTATGGTGTTCTCTGCCTTCGTTTATATTAAAGTATTGAATGTATTGTGGAAATCCGTATCTGCCTCATCTCTACACCAGCAAACGTAACAATTGTAAAAAGGTTCAATATTAAAGACACCTGGTGCCACACTCTAATCAGATAATTAACTCAAAACACCTGCAAAGGACTTTAAATGGTATCTCAGTCTAGTTCTGTAGGCTACACAATCATGGGGAAGACTTCTGACTTGACAGCTGTCCAAAAGACGACCATTGACACCTTGCAAGACACAAAAGGGGGGCAAGGAGGGCAAGACACAAAAGGTCATTGCAAAAGAGGCTGGCTGTTCACAGAGCTCTGTGTCCATGCACATTAATAGAGAGGCAAAGGGAAGGAAAAAATGTGGTAGAAAAAAGTGTACAAGCAATAGGGATAACAGCACCCTGGAGAGGATTGTGAAACAAAACCCATTCAAAAATGTGGGGGAGATTCACAAAAAGTGGACTGCAGCTGGAGTCAGTGCTTCAAGAACCACTACGCACAGACGTATGCAAGACATGGGTTTCAGTTGTCGCATTCCTTGTGTCAAGCCACTCTTGAACAACAGACAGCGTCAGAAGCGTTTCAACAAAAAGGACTGGACTGCTGCTGAGTGGTCCAAAGTTAAGTTCTCTGATGAAAGTAAATTTTTGCATTTCCTTTGGAAATCAGGGTCCCAGAGTCTGGAGAGGCACACAATCCATGTTGCTTGAGGTCCAGTTTAAAGTTTCCACAGTCAGTGATGGTTTGGGGTGCCATCTGCTGGTGTTGGGCCACTGTGTTTTCTGAGGTCCAAGGTCAACGCAGCCGTATACCAGGAAGTTTTAGAGCACTTCATGCTTCCTGCTGCTGACCAACTTTATGGAGATGCAGATTTCATTTTCCAACAGGACTTGGCACCTGCACACAGTGCCAAAGCCACCAGTACCTTACGTTAGTGGCTAGAGAATACCCATAATGCACTGTGAGAGTCGCCAGAAGATGGAAGATGGCGCCCACTGCTAAATTATTAATCCGTCAATTTAACAAACCGCTGGTCCAATATGTCTACATTGTAATATCATACAGGTATAAATTCCTTTTTAATTGATTATTACATTTTTTTTTTATTAAAATTTATACATAGTTTCCATGACAGTTTAAGATAATTTTTTTTCATCTTACTACTGGAGCTGCCAATTTGCTAAGTTTCAAATGATTATTAAACAGCAAGCACAAACTATGCAAAAGCTGGTTTTCATTCACTCCCTCGAGTGAACTATATTTGTGGACTAATGTAAGGAAATGGTGATAGTGAATAGAGGGTATTGGGGCAATTTTGGACACAGCCATTGGAATCACGCAGTGAATACTACTCAGTTGGTCATGTGATCTTAAAATGGTGGCCTACATGAGGTGACCTGCTTCATGCAAAAAAAAAAAAAAAAAAAACTTTCTTTAGGCTACTTAAGTCTATTTCATGTGAAATCCTTTTAACCATATTTTTTTTAAAATGAATATTCACAATGAGGTAAAATTACTGCGTTCACTTCACTTTACTGAAAAGTCGACCATTACTGAGATAACTTTCATTGCTTTTTCTACTGTGATGAAAGAAATTGTTCCTTCTTGGATTTTTGGCATTCCATACAAAAATAAATATCTAGTATGGATAAAATTACATTTCAAAAGCCTTTTTCCGTAAACTTCCTGCAGAAAAATTTATATTATTACAGGTCTGTGTTTCTAACAGCTTTTTGACTCCAGATTAAATTGTGTGAAATGGAGTACACACATCTTACCCATTCTCCACGTCTGTTCTATTTGATGGAGCATCGAGGCAATGAACTAAATCTGGTCTCTACCGCATTTCCTGTTCTTCGGCAGTGTAGATGGAGAGGTGAGGAGAGGAGAGGAAGTGACTGATCCATCCTCATTCATCACAGAGACACAGTCCTGCCGTTCAGTCTGCTGCGTTGTCACCGAGCATGTTTACTTTCCGAGCACAGACTATTATGAATGAGACACCTACACCCACCTACTGATGCTAAGCAAAGAGATTGTCAATGTGTGCCGGATTGAATGCGAGGAGGCTATCAATAATGTGCGCTCAGTACAGATACATGTTAAGACCTCTCCGTCATGTCGTGTTTCAGTCCTTCAGCGACAATGGGTCAATACGGCCCCCTCAACGGATAGCTGCTGTTACTGATGGGCTTCTCTGATTGAATTTCATACTACAGTTAGATTCGGCCATGCAGTGTGATTGGCAGACAATCATTTTTTGAAATAACAGCATGCTTGTCATCTGTAACTGTGTCATTCTGCTGACCTGGGCCTCCAGTAGCTAAAAGAAAAATTCCCCCACAGTTAGACACTTTAAAGCATACAATTGATTGGACAAACAGATAGCCCCACCCCAAACTCACGCCATTGGCTGAGCCAGTGTTACACTGTAAAGAATTAACATAATTGTAAGAAGACGGTATAGTATTTACCTCAGTTGTGGAAATGATAGCTGTGATTTTGACTCACCATGTGGCTTTCTCTTTACCACCAGTATTATTAGGATGATTGTCAGTACAGTACATTATATAAGGTAAAACTAGATAGATAGATAGATAGATAGATAGATAGATGTTACCATTTACAATAATTGCGATTTCACTCAAGACATCTGTTAAAAACAAACAACAACAAATGATTTTGATATGAAATATAATGTAGGGACTCCCAGCCAGGCAACGCTGAACTTTTCATTAGCAGAATTCTGCATTTGCATTTTGTTCACATTATGAAGAGTCATTCTGTTGAGTTGATGGCACATTTTACATATCTCCAAAACACAATATCTACTCATTTTATCATGCTTGCAGGCTTGACAAATAAACAGAAGGCGAAGGGTTACATAAAGGTTAAATTATCCTCATATTGTTAATGTCTCCGGCATGTAAAACAAAAACTGGCTATGAGGCTTTCACTAATGTTAAGACAGATGGAAAGGCACTGCCTTTCAGCAATACCTGCTATTTTTACTCGAAATAGACACAGATTTCTAATTACATTCAATTACCGAGCAGGAAAGTGATTACAATGCAAGGGGACCGTTACGCCGAAGGACAAAATAATCTAGCGCGTCTCCTCAGGCCAGACTCCGATGACTTGTGAAAACAGCAGAGAGAGATTTTGTCATTCATGTACCGTATTAAGTCAGACGGTGCTCTTGCACATTTGCAGGGGGAAATTTTCTCAGGTCACCGAGTCATATCAAGCGCAACATGACTTCTGCAGCTGGATAAGAGGTTTCGGCTGGTCTCAATCATTTTCACCGTGTTGTGAAATCACTGTAGCATTAAAGCAGGAGAGAATGAAGCCAAAGCAAAATGCTGGCTTCCTAGGTGGAGCAAGCAGCATAAGTACACTCATTGATGCTCACTGAGGTGAGGTTTACTGCTATTTGCCATGTGTGGCCTGAATTTGCCACATGCAGGCATGTATAAATTGTGAAATGATAGGTAAACACAGTGGATTACAAACATAAACTATAACTAGGCACACATTCCAAATAATGGTTATGGAAAAAGTGTGCTCAGTATGTTCTCTCTCCTCTTCTTCCCAGTGTATTTGCCTTTATACTGCCACCTATCTGTCTGGATGAATTAAGTTTTTTTACTGCTTGAATTGGGCTATTACAATTTAAAATACTTGTCAACTATTTGAATATATTTTAAAATGTGAATTATTTCTTTGATGCAAAATTGAATTTTCAGCAGCCATGTCTCCAGTCTTCAGTGACACATGATCTTTTATACAGGAGTTGGATGAAGAACCTGAAACACTTGCCATTATAGTTTTGGAGGTTTCATGCCTATATATGTGTGGTGGCCAATCTTGACTCGTTTTACTAGAGGTGAAGGTTGAATTAGCAGAGCAATAGCACAACTGTACATAAAATATTGCATAACTTAATGGAAGACATTGGAAGACATGTTGGTCGGCATCTCACTGTCTCATCTGTGACCAGGAGAGCAAGTCTTTGTGGTGTATCGAGAGCCACGGTATCCAGAGTAATTTCGACATACCACCACACTGGACGAACCATATCCAACAGGAGTAACTGTTGACACAAGAGGAAGCTGTCTGAAAGTTATGCCAGGGTACTAACCTAGATTTGTACCAAAAAAAAACCCTAAAACCGCAACTGCCCAGCTCACTGAAGAATTAAATGTGCACCTCGACTCTCATGTTTCCGCCTAAAGTGTTTCACAAGTTCATACTTACAAATAATCAGATATAGTACATAGTATGCGTATTTGGCGTGCTGTCTGAGGAGAGGGCTCAGAATTCAGTATTTTGGCCCGAACCCAGAGCACCCCCCCCCGTATTTGTGGTTAGAAAAGTAACCAGGTGTTTGTGAGGAGACAGGGTGGTGGAGGGATGCTGAAAACTTTCCAGAAATATATGGTGAGTCGACTGTGTGTATAAGTCTCCACTCCGGCTGATTGCTTAGATATGTTGATTGCTGACTGCTGGTTGGAATAATGTGATGATTAGTCAGATCATTTGAATGTGTTCCTCCTGAACTTTGTTAATAAAACATCATGTGTCTGGAGCTCTACAGAGTCAATATTCATGGCTATAGACAAAATTTTGGTCACTCGTGGTCGTGGCAATGCCAAATGATGGTTTCATTGGTGCCAACTGTGCTTCATTGGTGCCAATGGTGCAGATCTTTGGCTGTGGATGAGTGAGGATGAGTCCACCTTCACTGTCTTTCCCACATCTGTGGGAGTTACGGTGTGGAGAAGCCCCAGAGAGGCTTAATACCTGGACTGTTGATTGGCCGGAGTGAAGCGCGAGGTGGATCATTGATGGTTTGGGCTGCAATATCATGGCATTCCCTACTGTGTTTGATGGGTGCGTCACTGCCAAGGACTACCGAACCATTCTGGAAGACGATGTGCACTTGATGGTTCAAACATTGTACCTTGAAGGGGGTGCCTGCCATGTATTAGCATAATAATGCACAAATACACACAGGAAGACTTGTGACAGAATGGTTTGATGAACATGAAAGTGAAGTTGATCATCTCCCATGGCCTGCACAGCCACCAGATCTAAATATTTTTGAGCCACTTTGGGGTATTTTAGAGAAGCAAGTCAGAAAACGTTTTCCTCCACCAACATCATATAGTGACCTGGTCACTGTTCTGGAAGAGGAATGGCTCAAAATCCCCTAGTCCACTGTGAAGGATGCTGTATTTGCCTCAAAATGAGGTCCTACACCATACTAATGAATTATTGTAGTCTAAAACCAGATGTTTCAGTTTCATTGTCCAACCACTGTATGTGTTTATAGCGTATTCAATTGACATATTTTATGTCCAAAGGAGCCAAAAAGATGTTACACCTCAATATGACTTTACAAATAAGGGGAAATATGGAAATGCCATTTACAACAACAGATCAACATGGTGAACAAGCAATATGGCTGCTTTTAAGGATATTAGGATTAACGAATTGAGATACACAGTGCAAAGAAGCAGCCACTAATGCAGCCTCAAATGAGCTTATCAGGTGCTCTGTGGTTCAGAGAGCACATTTCATGAATTGTAAACCTCTGAAATGGGGGGCTTATTAGCTTCTCCTATTTAATTTCGTCTCTCTTTTATTAGTGAACCTATAAAACCCAGGAGGGATCATGGCAATTACCAGTGGTTATATAAGACAGACTCCTATTCTTACAACGAGGAACAACTGGAACCTCAATCTGAAACAGTACATTCAGGTCATGTATCTCTGTACACCTAACTTAACATCTATCTTTGATTAAAAACTGTGTGTAGCAGGTAAAGCCTATAATGATATTGGGTTTTGATTGTCTGGCAAACTAATCTGTTGTTAATGTGTTGTGTACTTGAATTTACACTTTAATATGATTTTGTTTTTATTATTATTATTATTATTACTAATTACAGACAACATTGAGAATCTAGGATTTTATTTTTTGACGCAAGCAGAACCAACGCAATGACTTTGATTCTCAATCAATCAATCAATCAATCAATCAATCAATCAATCAATCAATCAATCAATCAAATCTTACTGAACCCAAACTTTTGAACGTTTGTAAATACTGGCAAAAAAAGTTGCTTTAATCATTTAAAAGCATAAGAGAATGCAAAAATAGAAATATTTTCATCAGTGGTCTTTAAGTTAATACCATTTCTTTTTTAACTGATAAATACAAGTGACTTAATATCCATGCAGCAGGGTTATTTCAGTCAATTTAGCATCAAACTGGCCTGTGGGTGGTTAATGAATAGTCACCATGAAATCAAAATGGACAATTCCTATGTTTTTGTGGAATCTCGCAGTATTTGTTATAAATGCATACCCATGTACATCACTATTTTAGGGAATGGAAGGAACGGCTAGTGCAACTTCTGTCTCATGCCAGTTCTTGCGAATGTAAATCTCAGTAGTGAGATTATGTTGTTTGTACAGCAGCATGATATAAATACAGGCCCGTTGCTATCCTGAATAAGTAAAGAGGCAGCTCAAATGGCCCAAGTGTATTTATGAGCAAATACAGATTTAAATGCATGCCAATGTGATTGAGGTTTTTACAAATCAGCAATGGATTGCTGGGGAATTAATCATTCCCGTGGCCCAGGTTGATTTGATTACTGACTCTCAATGTGCGGTTATGGAATACAGTGCTGTGAAGCTGTTGATTGTTACTATTGAAAGAGTTGCAAGAAAGCCATATGCGTATTAATGTGCATTGAGACTTTATGATGAGCTGATATTCCTAGCGTTAAATATGTAGGATCAGCATGATTACTTCGAGTGCTTGCAAATTCAGGCAGAAAAGCAGAACGCATTCTGTATACTGTAGAAGGCTGTCTAGTGGGTCTGAAATCAATGTTTTACACTCTTAGTTAAACATGAATACAAATTATACTAAATACTAAAAATTTAATGGACAAAACAGAGTATTTTTTCTTTAGAAAATCAATGATATTTTAAAAATATTTAGACTTCTATAGGTGAGTGAACCAGTTTTTGCTCATTATTAGACTGGAGCATGTTTCACTCTATGCATAGGAGGAGAGTGTGTAAAGCTGGGGAAAGCTTAGTCTTCTCATGGTCACAGACATGGTCTGAATACAGATGGGAATACTTGAGGGAATTTTACATGGAATAGGATTATTCCTACATTTTGATGCCTTTTGGGCATTGAAACCTTTGAAAAGTGTCTCTACATTTCATCATAAAAAATACATGTTAAACTTTTCTAAAGTCATACAGGTCAAGCACAATTAAACATTTTAAACTATTGACTGACACATTACTGAAACATGTCCATTATTAAAATATGATTGATGAGCCATGTATAACAGGGTGGACAAGTCAAGTTATTGATATCACATGCATGGTAGACTTTTCAATACATTCACTCCCATACCATTTTTTAAACTTATTTTGAAAGATACTAAAAAGTAAACATTCATAATGTTACATAAGATTACTATTTCAAATAAATGCTCTTTGAACTTTTTTATTCATCCAAAAAATCCAGAAAAAAAATAAAAAAATAAAATGTATCAGGGTTTCCACAAAAAACATTAAGCAGATTTCTGAAGGATCATGTGACACTGAAGACTGGAGTAATGATGCTGAAAATTCAGCTTTGCCTCACTTACGTTTTAATATATATATATATACAATATCAGATTTAAAAAAAAAAAAAAAACATTTAAAATCTTACTGACTCCAAACTTTTAAACTGTATTGTATTTATACATACAGTTAAGTAATTACACATTTTGGCATAAATTTGATGTTATAGCTTGACTAGAAATTAAGCACATAAAAATACTCAAGTTATATTGAAAGTCAAGGTCTGAGGCAAAGGTAAATCAATAAAATCATTTTTTTTTTTTTTTTTTTTTTATGTGGTCTTCATATGACAATAATAACAAAAGCAGAAATGTAGTTTAATAAAAATCAACCCCTAGGACATAAAAGTGCCCAAAGTTAAAGAAACACCCAATTATAATCAGTTGAAATGTAACATAATAATTACCTTAAAGGGTTAGTTCACCCAAAAATGAAAATTCTGTCATTAATTATCCATTCCTCATCTTCAGAACACAAAATAAGATATTTTTTATTAAAATCCGATGGCTCAGTTAGGCCTGCATTGAAAGCAAGTTAATTTACACTTTCAATGCCCAGAAAGTTACTAAAGTTATATTTAAAACAGTTCATGTGACTACAGTGGTTCGAAACACTTATGACGTAAGGAAGCCTCGTTTACTGAAATCATGTGACTTTGGCGCTCCAAACCACTGATTCGAAACAAAAGATTCGTAAAGCTTCAAAGCTTCATGAAGCAGTGTTTTGAAATCACCAATCACTAGATATTGTTGAATAAAGTCATTATTTTGTTTTTTGGCGCACACAAAGTATTCTCATCACTTTATAACATTAAGGTCGAACCACTTGAACTGATTTAAATGTAACTTTAGAACCTTTCTGGGTGTTTGAAAGTGTAAATTAACTTGCTTTCAATGCAGGCCTCACCAAGCCATCAGATTTTATCAAAAATATCTTAACTTGTGTTTAGAAGATGAATGACATGAGGGATGGGTAATTAATAATAGAATTTTAATTTTTGGGTGAACATAACCCTTTAACTTAGTCGGGACATTCTCAGTTCACTCAGCTACTATTTTATTTAGGATGATACAACTCATAACTGCTGATCTAGGATCAGCTTCTCCTTCCCAAAACCAACACTATTCCAACACTATCCAGGCTACTTTAACCTATAGTGTTTTGGATTACTTACAAACTATTGACAACAACTAGAATATACTCTTTTTGATTAAATAAACACAAGTAGTGTGGGATGAAAGGTTTATATTGAATTATAATTAGAGTTCATCTAACAATATAAAATGTTTTCAATTACATCCACAAATAAATCAATATGCGGACATCTCTCAAAACTAGCCTGCACTGAGACGACCTCGGTGAAAATAAATTCTCTGGACACCTGCCCTCTCCACTTATACTTTATAGCTTTACACTGCAGTCAGTTCACCCAAGGCGGCCTATATGTTTATAAATTACTCCCAGCAAGATCAAGATCTTATATAATCTGCGGATGGAAAGTAAATTGCTAAAAAATCTGCTGTTGGTGTGAAATACAGTGCCAAAAGGTTAAGAAATGCCTCATCACAGGAAAAATTAATGACCATATTCACTGCAATGCATTGCCACAAGATCTCACAACAACAAGATTCAAGGGAAATGTGTTTAGCTTTCTATTGCTAGCACAACCTCAATCTAAATATTCACTAGACAGAACATCCAGTGCCAGACACCGATCCAGGACGGTGACAGGATGCCCTTTTTCTGTTTGTGATGCACCCTCTTGTTTTTTCAGTCAGCCTAATGCGCAAGATAATACACCTCCCGTCGCCCTCTTTCCCGTTTCTTTATGCATGTCAGAAATAAAGAATGAGTCTATGATAAGTCTCAGTGGGAAACTGACCCTCATTTTGGAGGCTGCCAGGTTCTGTGTCTTGTACAACTGCCTATCTGACTCGGCCAGATGCTTTCCGGGGTATTCCACAGAGGAGAGTAATCTGAGTGAAAGACGTGTCTGTTAAAGCACTATCCCTCACGCTCGCTCGTGTATACACTTGCCATGCAGGTGTCTGACACAGGGAATAACAAAAGGGAAATGGATAAGTAAAGCACAGCTTACACAAACTAAAACCGATGCATCCATCAAAATATTCTCTGTAAAAGGTGGTGAGTAAAAGCAGTAGCACAGCTATAGCTAGTAAACAAATGTCTGCCTTTTCTGATTTTAACCATAATAAGATTACAGATTATTGACAACAACAACTAGAATATATTTTAATATTTTTTTAGTCATTTTTGAATGGATACTGAAATGATTCTATACAGGGAAATGTTTTACTGAGAATAATGTGAAAATTAATGAATTGGTCAGGGCCTTAACCACCATAGACACTGAGGGGGACAAGTCCCTACCCCAATAATTAGAAATGGCCATATTGCATATTGACGATTGTTTTGTGATTGAAATATTCAGCGACTGACAGTAATATTCAATGCTGCAAACTACTCAACAGTTTTTGCTGTTTTGAATTAAAAACATGCTATTAATTGATTAATATGATATAAAAAATAATCATAGTTTGGTTAAAACCAGACTGATCTCATTGCAAAATCAGTGACAGGAAATTGGTAATAGTTGTTGAATTTGGTAATCGCCCCCCTGTAGCTGAAGCTGGTACTGAAGCGTGCATTCGCCTTCAACAAATTTGGAGAATTTGCAAAGGTGAAATACATAATTTCAATAGGAATTGGGAAAAAAGGGTGAAAGATTCCCCCATCCAGATTTCGCATCAGGTTCAGTTGGTTATGCAAATTTGCTGCATTGATCAACAGAAAGATGATTGGTTTGTTACTTCAGGCTGAGTGAGCAGTGAGCATTTCATGGCAATTCGTAAATATTTTCTCTAAATATATCTCATTCGTACCTTTTTGTACAATCTGTTTATGCCCCATTGATGGTTAAGTTTAAGTGTGGGTTTAGGGGAGGACCTTCATGGTTTTTTTTTTTTTTTTTTTTTACTTTTTGTCCAAATCACATCTTTCGAATTCATATGAAATTGCCACCTTGTAAAATAGTTACAGTGCATTTTCTCATGAGGTCGAGTTGGCTGTGCTTCATCTATTTCCACACTACTGATAACAAACAATGGATTTTTTTTTTGCCCACAAAATTTTACTTATGCGACTACACCTTTACATGCATGTGATGTGAAAGGAATATTTCTGAGCAAATATAGAGTGTGGGAGCAGTTTTCAGGTGTGAATATTCACAAAATGCATTGGCGTAACTTTGTTTTAGTGGGTGGGACAGGAATATGTGTGTGTGTGTGTGTGTGTGTGTAGGTGTGTGTGTGTGTGTGTGTGTGTGTGTGTGTGTGTGTGTGTGTGTTGTATCATTACAATAATAAATGCACAACGTTTATTGACATAGACCTCATGTTTAATATGTTTAATCTTTACATCTACTATGTAACACAGTTAGTAGTTGTGGGAAGAAGGAGGCGGGAACCGGCGAACATTCAACAAACTTTAATGTAAAATAAACAAAGAACAAAACGAAAGTAATGCCGGCAGACCCTCGCGGACGTCTGCCGGCCACACAAACATAATAAAACATAAAATAAAGTCCAGGCCTGGTCCTCTCTCGTCCTTCACTGATGTCACTCCTCCTTTTATGCCTCCGGAGCTCCTCCGTGAGAGACTCGAGGCCGACACGCCTCGCAGGTGATGATCGTTATCACTCGCGTCACCGGCCTCGCGCCGTTCCCTCACGGCTCTCGCCCGCCCTGCTCGTCACATACTATAAGACGATATATTCTTAGTCTCGAGAGTATTTACATTAGCCAATAAATACTTTGATTCGCATTTAGTGTTAGTTTTTCCTGATGGACTAGGGGTAGAATTTTTGTTCAGCGTGCCAGAGGTTCTTGGTTCTAATCTACCCTTGTGTAATTATTATTTTATTTTTTTTCTCATTAAAACCAAAGATGTTTATCTGTGACGTTTATGTGCATTTTGTTTTGTGATTTCACTGGAACTAATAGAATCTACAGCCACAACAACATTAAGCGATAGATTGAAGCGCTCGTCTGTATGAAGAATAACTAAAGATGCTCAATCAACTAAAGATGATTCTTTTGTATTAGTATACATCCGTGGCATAAGATGTTTCAAAAAGTGGTAGGGACAATATCGACCTTGGACATGTCCCATATGACAATTTGAAGCTTATTTATGTTTTGGCAAATTGGTGGCTAATTTGTATCAGTTTGTATGATCTCATTCTCATTCATGCATTTTCATATGATCTGCTTATTCCGCATTGACGGTTAGGTTTAGGAGTGGACCTTCATATAAAATACATCTATAGTCTAGACTATGGACTATAGACTGCTACATTCAGGAGATTATTCAACAAAGTCAGGTGGGATTCAAACAAGGCTAACAGGCAGAGCAAAACAAAGAAAAGAAGAAGATTTAAAGATATTAACAGAATAAAGGTGCAATATGGTAGCTGAGACTTGTGGGGAATATTGCAAGGACCGTAGGCTATTGCTAACCTCAAAGGCAATAACAGACCATCACTGACTCATCTCTTCTACACAAACTGAAAGACCTTGTTTTTTAACTCAAGACGGTGAGCCTGTACGATCAGTGGGCTGCAGAAATCTGTGCGACAGCTTTTTTTCAAAGGTGAAATGCATCATTTTGATGTTACGATTCTTTCTTCTATCCCAGTTTAATATGCAGAGACAGCTGTAAGTAAATCATTTGTAAGATGACTTCCTGCAGAGTGTAAAGACTGACTCTGCTGCACTTTCAAAACAATCTTTCATGGTTCTTATCATCGAGATTTGTTGGCTCTTTTGACTTGAGGCAGTAAGCAAGGACCTAGAAATCAACCAAAACAATGACCCACCAACAACAGTTGAACCTTTCAAAGGTGAGACAGGTGTGAGCACTACTCACACTTTCCACTGAAAATCTGTCACTAAAATGCGGAGCTTTGTAATGCAGTTATCCATCTATAAATAAGAAAATGTATCTTCAAAGCTTCAGAAGTGTATCTTATAGGCTTGTGACTGAAATGGCTTGTCCTTTTTTTGAAGGACAGCTGAGTAAAGATCAGCCACCAGATTTCATGAGGACAATCTGATTAAATTTACAGCGAGGTCCAGTCACACTGGCCTCTCTTCTTTAATCCTGTCTTTCGATCTTGACCCCTATTCCACAGAGACCCCCCTCACAAGTGTTTAATCGCGTTTCCATTTCTATGGTTACTCGTCATCTGTCTCCATATCACTTTCAAAGCTATATGGCAACAATAAATCTGTATTGTTCTGAAGGTCCCTAGCAAAGCTTATTTAAAGTACTGTGGATGGGCCATGGTGGTTATATATGACCAATGTTATAGTAATCATTATTGAATGTATCCCTTTTACATCATTTATTTTTATTTATACATTACTATTTACTAGGGGTGTAATGGTACATATATTCGCCCCGAACCGTCTCGGTATAGATGTCGCAGTATGGTGCATACAGTCAGATGACGAATACAGTCAATTAAAGGTGTTCCACACTCCAATCCAGAAGGGGGCGTGCACAGTAATGCAGCGCTGTTTGCTAACTGTTACAACAGGAAAAAGAGCAAAAGAAAAAGAGACGATATATGCACCAACCCAAAACAAGAATGGCCATTTGCCATTGGCAAGTTCAGAAGGCACCCAAGAGCTTACTAGTAGCCTATACGCTGAATTTTGATTGATTTTTGTCACACACGCCTCAAACTTCACAAAAAAAAATAAAAATAATAAATAAATAAATAAATAAATGGGATGGCAGAAAGCTTATGTTTTGTTTTTTGTGAGTGCGCACTAATAAAAATCCTTTACAGTTTCGAATGATGTCTTACCCTTATCTGTATGACCATAAATGGTGGAGTATTTTAAGTTGTTTCCGCTGTTACAATGAGACAAGATCATTTGGCATTGTGCCGATTTGTGTCGTCGAAGTCTCACTACTATAGTCAAATGATCAGAGGTGTCAAGTAACGAAGTACAAATACTTCGTTACCTTACTTAAGTAGAAATTTCGGGTATCTATACTTTACTGGAGTAATTATTTTTCAGACGACTTTTTACTTCTACTCCTTACATTTTCACGCAATTATCTGTACTTTCTACTCCTTACATTTTAAAAATAGCCTCGTTACTCCTGTTTCATTTCGGCTTGTTTTCATTCCGGCTTGGAAAAAAAAACTATCCAGATAAATCGCGCCATCTGGATAGAGTGAATTTGATTGTGGTTGGATGAGAATAAACATATACAATTCTGACACCCTATTGGGTTGTACGCGATCCAGCGCACCTGCACGTCACAAATCACGTCAAATCACAAATCACGTCACACTCCAGCAAGGACGACAGTGCTGGGGGTCGTTACTCGAAAAAGATTATTTCTTAAAAGTTATTATTTCTGTACTACTGGCTCATTTAGGCTATCAAACGAATGCTTTCTCTTCGTCCTCTGCAAATTAAGCTAGGTAGTTCGGTAGAGAGACGTTTGAATAAATTAGCGTATACACCGGTTTTTACCTTTTTATTTATGTGACCCATAGTCCTATACAACCATGTAGCTAAACAAGCCAAAACGAATTAATATAAAACGAAACTGAAGGTAAACCTGCGTTGCTCTCATGCTGTTATAATACCTCTCTCTTTCGGTGGAGCAGTGCTCTTGCTGAATGGCACGGATTGCACTACGTAGCTACTATTGTTCCTTTTATATGTTTTTTTTTTTTAACAGTATTTTATTTTTTTATAACGAACAAGCTGCGATGTCACGTTTCCAGTGCTTTGTTGTGTGTGCGTGAGGCGCGGGCGCGATCAAACGGCTGTCTTTGCAGGGGACTTGCCTCATCGTCATGGCAACGGTTCGTGGCCAGGTCAGATTCATAGACAGTAAAAGAAATGGACACAGCGACCCCATTGGAACTCAATTGAGTCAAGTGAAGCCCATTTTTAGCGATTTTTAGCACTTCCGTTTCTGACGCGCAGACTCACACTAAGCTTGATGACGTCCGCAACCTGTCTGACAGATGTAAATCTTCTAGTAGCTGTGCGTGCAAACTGCCATCGGTAATCTTGCAGAGACGGCGAGCTTGAGCGGGGAGTTCTTTGGCGTGAGTGAGCAGGAGTAAGTATTCTGATTAATTAGTTTGTATAGTATTTTAAAATGTAACGCCAGTAGGCTTCAAGTAGGCTTATTCACTGTCAAAGTGACGCCAAAATGAATGGGAGTCAATAGGGATGCTAACGCAAGTGAAGTTCTGCTACAAGATGGCGGCACCCGGCCGACTTCAACTTCCGGTCGACTTCCTTGGGCACTGGTCAGATTACGTCAGGCCCTGCATTCCATTCGGAGGGGCTCATCCCTATGCCCTAATCCCTTCAAAGTGTTTACCCTCCAGAGTGAGAGCTTCGAAGGGATGAAGGGTGTAGAGGTCAAATTACTCCTTTTTTGGAACGCACTTCTGCGTCATCTTAACGAGACAATCAAGGAGGATAGATTGCGCAAGTTGCGCCCTTTGTTTAACGTTAGTTTATTTTTTTGATTTATCGCACCATAATGTATATTGTGTCTATGTATTTGAAACATTTGAATGGACTGATAAAGGGAGCTGTAAAGTATTTTTGTTGAAGTACAATGTCGTTTTGACCATAATAATGTACTAAATCTAACTCGTATAAATATTACAGTAGTATAGAAAAATACTATACATATATTTATAGGTAAAATCGAACTCCGAGCCTCCTGTACCCATTCTGTGAAGACAAACAACTTCACTGTGCAAAGGATTATGGGGGCCCGAAGTGTCCATCAGTTGTACCCTTCGAAATCCTTCATTCCGAAGGGCCCTTTAAAGTGGCCAGTTTTGAACACTTCGGTTTGGAACGACCCTTCAATATGGCGGCCATGATTGTTTTCACTCCGAAGTGCCCTTCGGAGGGCGATATATCCCATTTGGAACGCACCGAGAGTTTGTTGCCGTTTGTTGGATGCTCAGACGACCAAACAAACGCCGATTAAACATGTTCAGTCTGGTAAAAACAGACTCCAACCAACGGCAACACCTATCCAACAAGCTCCAACAGACGAATTTGTTGGCGTTTGTCGGTGCAGTGTGAACTGAAACAGCTGAAAACTTTGGCGGGTTGGCGGGTGTTAATGTCAAGCCCTGATTGTTACTAAGCCTGCCCTGGGTACACCAAAAGTACCCACATTTTTCTTGTCCGCTGCCCTCACAGATTCCTGCAGTTAAGCTTGGATGTACATTTACATTCCAATAAAGGTTATTGATGACATTTTGAGGAGGTGGAGTGCACAATAGACCCCTGTGACACGGCCTAAGCTTTTGTCCTTAATGGCATTTTTTTCCCTTACATTACTTTTACTTTTATACTTTAAGTAGTTTTGAAACCAGTACTTTTACACTTTTACTTGAGTAAAAAGCTTGAGTTGATACTTCAACTTCTGCAGAAGTATTTTTAAACCCTAGTATCTATACTTCTACTTGAGTATTGAATGTGAATACTTTTGACACCAGTGCAAATGATGAAATATGCATGTCCTTGAAATGGGAAGCCTCAGGTGCCGCTTCACTCTCCCCGTGGAAAGGTGAAGTAGGCTCTTTTGCTCCTTCTTGCTCATATTTCCATAATTTCTTGAAAAAAAACATAATATTTAAAAATGTAAATATTATTGGCTATGCTGTACCAACTACCTCAAGGGAACCAAATACCTAGGTGGAACAAACTGTAATTTGCACCACTGTATGTTCAAAATAAATTAAAAGAAACCTAGTATTTTGGATTGTTTGCCTTTTCCTGTTGTACCAAACTCATATGGAACCGTGACCCCAAAACCGTAAAAACATTGTACACATTGTTTTTAAATGTGCTTTATAAATAAACGTGAATTTGAACAAACTTGTAACAAGAAGCTTTTACAAACCAGTTGTCAAACAAAAGATATAATGACTTATTGCTTAAACTCGAGGGTTTGAAATAACTTCCTTTTGTTGCTTCTTATAGAATGAAGCAGAAATTATATATTATAGTACTCTATAGGCCTACAGTGATAAAGGCTATATGTCGATTAGCATTGCATTATAAATATACTTTATTCTAATGGTTTCTTGAAGAACACAGATAAACCATATTTTGTCACAATAATATGTTTTTTTTTTTTCTTCATGTTTCATCAGTCAAAACAGTTCTATCTGCATTTTATTCTACAGCGATATCTGGATGCCTTCTGTTCCATAAAAAATGATTTCCTGGAATGTCATAAGTTTTATGACTTTATGAGTCTCACTTGTGGACTTTCTGCTCAAGGGCGCCCTCAGGCTACGAGGATGAATTAAACAGACATTACAATACATGTGCTCCATTACATTACGCCTGTGCTACAAAACTTTCAACCTCTGTAGCACCAGTGCTATGTGCAAAAAAAAGGTAACGTACAGCCATGCATTTATAACCACACATTAGTTTTTGATAATTTATTTTCAGATTTAATAACTGGAAATGTAAATCATTCATACATTTCTCCTAATTATAATTGATAGCTCACATCTGAAATATACTTATGTATATTATTTTAACTTCTAGCACATTTCTGAAATGTAGAGGAAAATTTAAGTAAAAGGTGACACATCATGTTTCCACTCTCCCCATATGTCTTTCTCAGGTGACTGAAGGATCGTCTGTCTAATAGAAAAAATGAGTTGCTCAACAAGAAGAAGACAAATAAAGGGAGCAAAATAGAGGGAACATGCTTCATTTTTCAGTTATTTCATAAAGAAACCTTGCCTACTGCTTGACTATTACCTGCTGCTTTCATTTCTGTACTGTGTTCTTTTCAAATCCTCAGCGAACTGGTTTCAGGTAGATTAAATTTGTTTTAGGTCACTGTTGCAGGAAAGGGTGAAGACCCCTTGCATGGGGATTTTGTTGAATGTATTTCACACAACTGGCAGTCCAGAAAGTAAGAGCTCATGTTTTTCATTCCAAATCTTTCACAGTATTGATACTTGAGCATAGTAGCGCTAGAAACCAGCAAACGTTGACACATTTCACATATTTGTTCCCTGTTGTCAATGAAAAACTCATTTTGTGGCTTGAAATCAATCAGCACAGGCCTTGATTTGATAAAGTTGGCCATATGTTCAATCCATGCTGTGAAAGCAGTTCTGAATGATTTACTTTTCCTACACAGTGTCCTTGAGTGGCCTTCACACGGGATCCATGATGGAATCCACATTGGCACTGCACCATCTGGGATTTTTTTATTATAATGTATATGTTCTGAATGCTGAGATAGGCAGGTATTCTCCTCAGTTCTCATCTGACCCTTGGCCCCTAGTGACTATACACTTCATTGATCAATTGTATGTTGCCTGTTGTAATTCAATTTTACTCTGTGCTCATACAAGAGATGATTCAATCATGCTTTAAAACAAAAATCCATGTGGCCAACAGAGCAAGTAAACTCAGTCAAGTATACAAAAGGTCTCTCAAAACTTTATTACACCTTTCCCACCAGAACAGGAAAAATTGATATGTGTGGTAGGACTCAAGCAACGAGAAACTCTAAGAGTTATTTGTCAAATGATTGCAAAAATGGAACAATTTATTTGTTTATGTCATTCATTATTTACTCACCCTTATTATGTTCCAAGCCCGTATGTCTTTATTTAGTTTAAACATAAAAGGTGAGGTCATTTCATCTGAATATTAACATTTATAAGATTTAGTCAGTCGAAACAGTTTGAGATTACTTGATCTAATTTTGTCTCTTGAAAATAGTGATCTATGACATTGGATTATATTTAATATCAAAGTTTTTTTGTGTCTATTTGTTAATGATGGTTTTGTGGACACATTAATGTTTTTAGTTTTGTTGATTAAAAATTAGTTTTTGAAAAGATAAAATTAGGCCCTTTGGGTAAGATGATAATGCAGAAACGACTTAAAGGTGCAAAATAATGCTTAGTAAAAAATAAAGTGAAGACGACGAACAAACAACAAGGAAGAACACAAAATGAATTATACAGAACACAAGAGTACATACAAGCAAACATTTGTTGTTAGTCGCCAGCAGCACACCAGCTCCAGACAAACAATTATGCTCAAAACTGTCCTATAACTATAGCTAACATTGCAACAGCATATTTTGATCCTGCGAAACACAGCAAAACCAATGTTACTCACAGAAACAATGCAACCTCGGCATCCATTTTCAGGCCTTTTCGCCTATGTCTCTCCAGCACTGGAAAGCTTTTCTAATATTAGCACTTGTCCTAAAGCTCTTGCCTGATCATAACCCTTCTTTTTCCAGTGATATTCCTCTGACTTCTGACCATTTTTTGTAATGTCTCTCAGCCATCTCTCTTTCTACAGTCAAATCTCCCTTTTGCTCACTCTCTCTCCTCCCCCATCATGAGTGGACACGCCCCCTACTGCTAATTGGCTACAGGTTTGTTGTGCCGCTCAGTCCAATCCACTTTCAACAGCCTTTTTCAGATCATTTACTGCACCTTCATGTCTCTTCACCACACAAAAGCTATCAAGTTTTTTGCTGAAGACCTGAAATATAGCACACAAGTATTAATATGGTGCTTTTCGAGTCCTTTTTGAAGCTTTAAAGTTCAAGTGACATGTGGCCAAGTATGGTGACCCATTCTCGGAATTTGTGCTCTGCATTTAACCCATCCAAGTGCACACACACAGCAGTGAACACACACCCGGAGCAGCAGGCAGCCATTGCTGCGGCACCCGGGGAGCAGTTGGGGGTACGGTGGCTTGCTCAAGGGTCTCACCTCAGTCGTGGTATTGAGGGTGGGGAGAGCGCTGGACATTCACTCCCCTCACCGACAATCCCTGCCGGACCTGAGACTCGAACCCATGACCTTTGGGTTACAAGTTCGACTCTCTATCCATTAGGCCACGACTGCCCCCAATAATTGAATAAGATACAACAATTGCCTGGAATAAGATACAACAAGGAGTAAATTATTACTAGATTCTCAATTTTGGGTGAAATATCCCTTTACACACAATAAACAGTCATTAAAAAAAGTTGCTTCTGAAATCCAGCCCTCCAACCCTTTAGTCTTATTTTTTTAATTTTTTTGACCCATTTTGCTGAAACACAGCTGTGGCCCAGTTGTGGCTTGAGATTTTTAAATACACGGCCCTATAACATTCCCCGTCAGATTAAACTGAACCCATCCCATTAAACCGTAATGAGGCTGTCACTCAGGACACACAAGGAAGAGGAGGTAAGACCAGATTGAGTCAGAGAGAAAGATGGAGTCCAATGCGACTCTAGTGGTGATTTCTCATTATTGGGGGCAGCATGTGTCAAGAGAGGCAGCTGATGGAGAAGTCGGAGCTGTTACCATGAAAGAAGCTCATACCCCCCTCATGCCAACCTGCATGTCAATCCCTCTTCAATCTGGTACTTCATTCCTTGCAAGTTCTGACAGGAACCATCAGTCTTTCAGTTCAGTTACGCTGACATGGTTTTCTGGGGTGTAATCCAGAAAGCAGGTTATGTGACGTACCTGGGTAAATTGTGCATTAGATGGCTTTGCAAAAAAAAAAAAAAAAAAAAAAAAGGTTTAAATTGAGAGTTTTTTTTCTTAAAGTTTTAGATTTGTAAAATTTTGTTTGTAGTTTTTGGTTATATTTCTGAGAAATGTGTCATACCTTTCAGGAAATGTGTCTTAGCATGTGGGAAAGCTAATAGCTTTGGAGGAGTTTCAAATGGATTGCAAGGCAGTTTGCAAATGATTGAGATTGAGTGGTGCAATTCTAAACATTATCATAAACTAATGCATAATGTAATCAATAAATTGCATTAGAAGATAGAAGGCCTATATTCAGACTATACCATTATCTGCACTAAACATCTTTTAGGTGGGAAGCAATAACGTTTTTGGACCATCAGTCATCAGTTTGAATAATGCTGCATTTGTTATGGAATGTACGGTATTAGGGAAAGTCCAAAAGAATAAGAAGTAGTCCCTTGATTGATATTACTTTTTACTTCTAATCAGAATTTCGGATTATTTAGCATTACTTGCTTAACCCTCCATTGCACAAAGTTGCTTCAGGGTAACAAACTAATTTATTTACTTTAAAAAGTAAATGATGCTTATAAGATGGCAATAAAAGGTTAATAATGAAGGGGAAACTTTTGTCAGACTATGTCCTGGCAGTCATTTAGAAAATGTTATAGTGGCATGATGAACCACATAGAGGATGTGTTTTGTTGTTGTTGTTGTTGTTTTTTTGTTTTTTTTTTTTCCTCTGGAGAACAGCCCTCAGAATAGCAATGTTTATTGATTTTTTTTTTTTTTTTTTAACCCATGGGTGTGAGTAAACGTCATTTTAAAACATTCAGAGTCCTATAAATTATTTGTATGTTATGCGGAATTGCTTAACCCTCTACTGCACAAAGTTCCATCAGGAAAACAAACTTGTTTTGTTCTCTTTGAAATGATGGCAATAAAAGCTTAATAATGAAGGGATGCCTTGGGGAAAAAGGCACACTTTTGCCCTCTTAAAAGCAATTTTAGATTCACATTTGTACATTTTATTTTAAAAACATGTTGAATTATATAATTATTGTTATTAAAGGGGCTATATGTATGAATGTTCATGTATTAATTGTTTTTTGTATTGCCAATGTGTGAACAGCTTGTAATGAAACTTAATAAACGAGACCTTCCCTGACTCTATGAAAGCCTAGACTGATTTTTATGTGAAGGACATGGGCTGGTTTTGTTAGGAAAATAAAAAGGATGGGACAGTTACACTCACTCCTGGGAACCGACACATGAAATGAATGCTTATACAATGTTCAGGTTAATGCCGAAAGAGCTCTTCTGTGCTCTGTTGTCAATGTGTCATGCAAAGAAGATTAATTCAAACTATAGACTCACATAGCCAGATATACGTAGTCTATAGTCTCAAATATACTTTATTATCAAACCATCATAACAGTGTAATTTTAATTACCTCAACTGTCAACATGACTCCAGTGAATCACAGAGCTGGTGCAAACATATCCACATCGCTATGATCAGATGCTTTCTTAACTGCTGCTTTCTTACCACTGTCATTTTTGTTGTGTGTTTATTTTGTGATTGAGAGTAAAGCATGCAGCACTTATTTACATATTCATCTAAAATGTCTGCGTCAGGATGTGCAGTATATCGCTGCAAAAGGTATTTTCTACTTTTTACTTCTAAGCAAAAAGCGAAAAAGAACTTCTCTGTTAGTGTATTAAATCATGTTCAGTCTCTTGTATGTTGTGTGTGCAAGAGTGCCAGCAAGAGTAATAAGTTGCTGGCTGCAGTTCGCTTAACGGCCACCGGTGTCACTAGTAACAAGGATTTCTGAATTCTACATACTGTAGGGTTCCTTTAAACAAGAATTATTTGTATGTTGGGAATAATTGCTAGTGTTTGTTATGTAGTGGATATAGATGCAGTGAAAATAGCAGCTACAGAGAAAATTGTGTTTATCTTTTTTTGTTTGTTTTTAATAAAATAGTTAAGTTTTCTCATAAGATTGAGTTGGTTACGAGGCCTTAAACACTCAAAAAAATGATTCTAGCTGCTTGTTCAGTTTATTTAAATAAAATAAGCTGAACCAACACAAATCTTTAGTTTTTTACTTAATTGCCATTTGCACTCAATTGTATTATGTTAAATGAAATTAAATTTGCAAAATGTTATGTTAACCTAAACCATTTGTGTTGGGACGACATGAATCATTTATGTTGCATTGATTGAAACTGGGCAGTGGATTTCTAGTTCCCAGCATGCTTTGCGTAGGGAAAGATCAGGACAGTAAATGTTGAACTTAAGTGCTGTTTAATGTGTTTTTTAGTAAAGGGAAATACCTTTTAAAGTTTGATGTTCAGTTATATTTGACATTTAAAAGAGTTTGTTATGTCGATTTTTTTGAGGTTACCATTATGCTGAAGTGTAGACCTTGTGGTTAGGCTCTGGGTGGCTACATGAAATAAATCTATGTTGTTCTCAACAAGCTTTAACTGTGCTAAAGCCAGTGATGAGAAGTTCTTTACCTGATCGTTACTTGCATGCTATAAATGTTACTTAGCATATGAAAAAGTGTTATTTTAGTTTAGTTTTTATAGAAATATAAATAAATTAGTTTGAGGGCCAGCACATAATTTACACAGTCTACATATGGTCATCAGCTTTATTCCTCTCAACGGTCATGAAACATGTATGTCTGTGTACAACAGCTACTCAAAACCTAAGCACAAGCGCACATCTTCACCATGATGGTAACAAAAAAAAAAAACAAAAAAAAAAATTATACGCTTCAAACTCTTTTAAATGTTCAAAATAACTAAACATTAAACACTTAAACACTAACAGGTCTTTCCATTTCCTTAAAAGTGCAGAAAACTTGAGCAACACTGCACAAGGGCACCAGTCTGAATTGCAATAGCACTGGTTGGATCAACAAGAATGAATTATGTTCAGGAAACATTCACAGAATACGTCAAATGAAACTGGTGTGATCTCATTCAATTAGGATGAATTTCACTCATCAGTACAATTAACCTAGCTTAAGTTCAAATAAATCAGTTCAACTGTGTGGAAATAGGTGTCATAATTGAATTAAGTTAGACCAACAAGTTATTTTTTTGAGTGAAGGGTTAGTTCACCTTCATGTCTTTCCACACCCGTAAGCCCTTCGTTCATCTTCGGAACACAAATTAAGATATTTTTGATAAAATCTCGTCTATAGGATATAAGCAACACCGGAAATGTACTAAAGGCCTCATTAAAACCGTTGACGTGACCACAGCGGTTCAACATTAATGTTATGAACCAACGACTATGCTTTTTGTGCACAAAAACAAAACAAAAATAACGATTTTATTCAACAACACATTACATCCAGCGCTTTCAGGTTCTACGTCAGAACACCGACTCATTATTGGCTGGCTCCTGCGTCAGCATCACATGCATGTGTCGTGCTGCTCACGTGATCAGTTTTGGCCAATACTGAGCCGGCATTCGAACGTAAACATGGAAGCCTTCACTGTGCTTACTTCACCCTCTTACTTCACTTTCATAAGGATAATGACAGGGAAGAGAAAAGATTGTTGTATAAAGTCATTGTTTGTGTTTTGTTTTCGCACACAAAAAGTATTCTCGACACTTAATAAAATTAAGTTTGAACAACTGCAGTCACGTCGACTGTCTTCAGTACCTTTCTGGACCTTGAAAGTGGTGGTTATATTGCTGTCTATGGACGAGTCATATACCTCTCTGATTTCATCAAAAATATCCTAATGTGTGTTCCAAAGATGAACAAAGGTCTTACGGGTGTGAAATGACATGAGGGTGAGTAATTAATGACAGATTTTCATTTTTGGGTGAACTAACCCTTTAAAGCAAAGTCTTGTAGTTTAATTTGATGAAGACATCTTTCTGCCTGACGACAGCATAAGCATGAGCATTTTGAGCTTTATCTTTTAGAGAGAGAGTGAGAGTGTGAGAGAGAGATAGAGAGAGAGAGAGCAAAAACAATGCATAATCAGTATCCACTCCTTGACTAATGACGCTGTCAGCACAAGCCTGTGCTTGGCCCCTGCATGCTCAACCTCAAACACAGGTCACACACTGTGGAGCACAAGGCCCCGGCCCCTCTTCCATCTCTCACCTGACTTGCCAAGCAAGACTATGAAAAAAATAAATAAATAACACTCCGCATCCCCTGTCACAGAAGTTCTCCAGCCTGATGCTCATCTGTTAGGTCTGTGGAGGAACAACTGCTCCTAATTACTTCACCGGCCTCTATCTTGCCTGCAGTCCACAATCCTACCGCAGCACTGCTTCCACTCAGCCGGCAATTAGGAGAGGAGAAGCAGGCATTGCTGTTCCGCAGTGGCTCCCTTCACTGATCCAGTGTGTGTGTGAATCGCTTGAGGGTGAAGTGACTGAAGTTCTTGGCGTTTCCCCAGCTCCAATTACTGACCAGCACCGCTTATGCTCTTCAGAACAACAATACGCAGAGAAGAACAGAAGCAGTTGTCCGTCCCACCATCTGTATGACTGCTTTAATGGGGCTTCGTAACAGAGGCGCTTTCGACCAGAAGAAAAGCGAATAAGATGCTCTTTCAGAAGACATTAAAACTGAAGTGGGATTGCATGCTGCGACCGCTGACACATGCTTCTCTGGCCTGTCAATAATACATCGCATTTTAGGTCAGGACTTTAGAGGCACTGACTTGAATTTCATATCTCGATGTCTCATATGTGGTGATCACTGCAAGGGTCGTAGCAATAACAAATAATGACCCAGTGAGCATAGTTAACTGATATTTTCTCAGGTGCTTTTGAGGATGAAATAATCACTGGATTTGACTATCAGTCTAACAGATTATTTATGGAGGACTAGGAGTGCTTTTATCAATATAAACATATAATGAAATAAGTCACTTTGCAAACTGACAAATACAAATTAAAATATTTACATTTACCACAATTAAAAATGTAGATAAATATAGCAATATAATTAAAAAATATATATATTTAAAATAAATGCAGTCTTGACAAATGCATTTGGCGAAAGGATAAAAAGGCAGTAAACAAATGGATTAAGAAAAAAAAATGTTGATCTGAATTTGCATTTAAAATGTATTATTATATAATTACATTAAACATTTTGTCTATTCATTTGACAAACTGTGCATTAGTTTATTATTTTACTGATACATTTAATTATATTATTACATAAACACTTAAATATGTTAAATAAACATGGTTTAAGAACAAGTTGCTCTCAGAATTTGCATTTAAAATGCGATATTATAATGCTGCATTAAAGGGGACCTATTATGCCCCCTTTTATAAGAAATATTATAAGTCTCAGGAGTCCCCAGGATATCTCTGTGAAGTTTCTGCTCAAAATACCCCACAGGTCATTTATTATACCATGTTTTAAATGCCCATTTTTGAGTGAAAGGAAAAACATGCTGTTTTCATGCATGTGTCTTTAAATGCAAATGAGCTGCTGCTGCCAGAAGAGGGCGGAGCCTACAGTTTGTGCCTGGAATACTAACAAAACATCTGTTTTGGTTTTCGCAATTCTTCATCATCATAAACGTTCATTATCTGCATGTGTTTTAAAGCCATATCAATCTAAATTTCTGATATACGGTTTTCTGAGCGCACACATCCAAAGCTTGCACACAGAAAGCTGGCTGGCAAACATTTAATAAAGTAATAAAATGTAAAATAACAATGCATAGTTTTCACTGTATACATTAAAGAGATTAAACCTTATTAAAGTTACAAAAGTCAAGGGCAGTGAGTTATTTTTCTTTTTCTTTTGTTAGTTCATTAAAGGTGTAATGTGTAAAATTTCGGAGGATCTACTGACAGAAATGCAATATAATTTACATAACTATGTTTTCAGTGATACATAAAGACCTTACATAATGAACTGTTATGTTTTTATTACCTTAGAATGAGCAATTTATGTCACATACACTGCGGGTCACCCCTCCATGTCAAGTCGCCATTATATGCCGACATTTTTCTACAGTAGCCCTAAACGGACAAACACACAGAGTGCGTTTTGTTACTATGTTTGTGTTTTTAGAGGCAGCTTGCATCATCACTATATTGAATACACACAAAGTAGTAGTAGTAGTAGTCGTTGTCTGGTTTATTAAAAGCAGAGACCGTTCTTTGTTAGAAGTAAGAAGAAACCTCATTGCTTCAAACTACTCTCAGATCTCTCAGATGACGACATGTCGGCCAGACGGCCACCATAGTTTCTCCGAAAGGGAGGGGTGTGAGGGCTGTGCGCCGTTAATTGCAGTTCGCAACCTCACCGCTAGATGTCGTTAAAATTTACACACTGCACCTTTAACATTAAGGACACAGATGGCAGCAGGTATATATTTGGCTGCTGTCACTTTAAGAAGTGCTTCACGTGTATTCATTTTAGGCCCTGCGCAAGTGTATTACATTTTTAGTAATTTCCGCGAATCTCCGTGAACAGGGATGGTTCCGTCTGTACATGAAAAACACAAAGGAAAACGTTTTCCATATTTAGTACATCGTTGTTGTGTAAATGTACCCTTAGACAACTCATTGTGATCAAAGACCATTTGGTGAGATGCTAGAGCATCCAAATTGTGCTGTAAAAAAAAAAAAAAAAAAAAAAAAACATTTGTCAGATCTTCTAGGCAATGAAAGTTAATAACAGCTAAACATATGTAACTGTGCACACCAAAGCAGCAAATGAATCTCAAGAATGGTGCCTTAAAGATGTCAGTGAAAGAGCAAAAGACACAGAGAGAGTAAGAGATCAGCCATATAAACAACTGCATTGCAGTCAGTCTGTTTTTGTTATTGCACACCAGTTTCATGAAGTAATATTACCTCTGGCTTTAATTCCAGAACTCTTTGATGCTTTTGCCACAGATTGGCAGCATATGGAGAATGCATATGTTTCATACAAAAAAGCAGGTGTAAACATTAACCCCTTAGGATGAAGACCTTTTTTCCACTCTATTGCTTCCTTTCTATTACAACCAGGGCTCAAAATTAACTTTATGCCACAAATGCCAATAGCAAGTGTATAGATAACACTGTTTTTTTTTTTTTTTTTTTTTTTTTATGTTTTTAAAAGAAGTCTTTCTAACATGTTTGTTTTTATGGCTTACTCCAAGAAATATCCCAAATATATTTCACCACAAGGAGTTTTAAGCATCCTAGACACATATCTGATGGTAAATTTTCCATTGATGTAAAAGTCTATAGAGGAGGCGTGAATCACAACAGTATTTACAACTTCCATTGAACAGTTCTTAAAAGGATCTTTTTTTCTTAGTGTGAAAGACATTTTAAACCCTTTAGAACCCTTTTCCACTACAAAGATCCTTTTGTGAAATGGAAAGGTTCCATGGATGATAAAGCTTCTTCATGGAACCATAGATTCCATTAAAGAACTGTTATTTTGAAGAGTGTGGCATGATGCTACGACTATGGAAGCACTGATATACACAGTTGGATAAAGCAGTTGAACAGGAACAGCTACTTGCAATCAATGAAACCAAGACCTTGCTCACATCAGCAAAGGTCAAACTAATTCTTTCAGCTGGACTTGTGATAGTGATAGGAATAGTTCACCCAAAATTACAATTCTGTCATCATTTACTCTCCCTCATGTGGTTCTAAACCTGTATGATTGACTGACTTCATTTTGAAGAATGATTCAACTGTTTTTGCCTATGTAATGAAAAAATATGCAGTCCAAAACAACATCAAAACCTACTGATTTTAATCACTTTGAGAATATTTTTTCCATCTGATGAATGATTAAAACATTGACAGCCAATCAAAAGCCACCCTGCTTTTAAGAGCTCGAGAATTTAAAGTGGCAGATGACAAAACTGCAGCACATGCTTTGAATAAATAGAACAAAATTGTCTGCTGATGTGGACGCAATATATTTATTTTTGCATTAACTATACCTTTAAATCATGTATTATGCTACAGTTCCTTATAAAAAAGCACCTCTCTAGTTTGCTTTTAGCATTTACACAAGAAAAAAACCATTGAGAATTTACCATTTAACACAATTAGGCCATAATTTGGTTTGCACAACATCTAATCGCCAACCTGGGTACAATATGCCTTCCTCTGAGGGTGTATGGAGTTTTATCACGCAGGAGTCTCACATTTTCAGCAAATATGTTGTGTGGATAATAATAATGATTCTTGTGTGTCTTATTACCCAGAATTCAGTGGGGCTGGTTTGCGTTGCATGGCAGAAGAGATTGTCTCCAAGCAAATGGGTCAACAGGAGTATAGGTCGTTGTATCGGAGGGCTACAATTTCGCAGCAGAGTGACAGGACGGAGCCCGAACTGATCCTGATATCCAAGGCGATTGCGCTTCTGTTGACTCCTTCGCCCACTTCTCCTGGACTATCATTATTTTGCAAGATGACGAGTTGTATGAAAGGCAAATCAGCCTGTCTCTGCTCTGGCATCTTGTCTAAACATGTCTGTTGCAGTGAGATTGTCTTGTTTTTGCTTCAGTGAAGACTGGGGGGACTTTGGTCTTGCCGGGTCCAGGCTTGCGGGATGTGCTGCTTTACTGTTCTCTATGACATAAACAGAAACTGAGAGCCCTCTTCTCCAGCACTCAGGAAGGATGTGTTCCTTCAGGCGAACAGCTCATCTAAATGATCAAAGACACAGCACTTTTGTTCCCATCCTGCCATGTTACATGAGTCAGCTCAAATCGCAAAGTGTATCCATCTAATATGGTTAAGTTTACATGCATGCTTACCCAAGGGGGAAATAAACACGTTGTTTTTTTGCGGTGTAGGTAAACATGCCAAATGTACTCATAATTGCATAATGCTTAGCAATGAAGTTATCAAACATAAACGTGTGTACAGAAATGCTTGTTTTCTGTCATTCAGTTGGATATTTATGAACCAGAACATTGGCATTGGCATTAACATATATATATTGTTTTGTTTTAAATACTGTGTTAACAATGTGTATACTTTGACATTCTGTATGGCAGTGGTTCACAACTAGTAGGTCCTCTCTCCTCTGTGTCGGGGAAAGCAGTGAATAAATATTCCAAATGCAAATAATACAATGCAACAAAATAAAAATTACCCATAGCAGAGCTATACAGGTGGAGCTGGGGAAGGTGGAGGGTTTAAGAGGAACTCTGAAAGCACACTGCAAACTGCTGTAGTGAATGCTAACCAGCTATTTAAATGCTGGCTACAGAAGACACGAACCAATCAGCTTGTGCCAAGTTAACACTGAGAATGTCATCAGTTTGCATTAAGGACCCATCATTCTGCACCATCTAGATTTTCATGACAGAACTAGGCATATATCTAGTCATAAGTATAGTCATATACCTATATAGTCATATACATCATATTGTAATTGAAATTGAAATGCTGCTTTGAAATAATATGTATGGTGAAAAAGGCTGTACAAATAAATGGGAATTGAATTGAATATACTTATGATAGCTAAATAAAAATCCTCCTATATTAAATGAAATATTTAATAATTAGAAATGTAATGTAATTGTAAAGTGTCATGGCGGATGAGCAAACCCACCACTGTTATTTTGTAACAGATATAGTTTTAAGAGTTTTTAGGTGAAGATATAGTTGTCTAGACCTCAGATATGCAGAGAGAACAGCTTCATCTCAGCCAGTCTTTCAGGGATTTGCCACTGGCTCTTATGTAGATAGTGTTTAAACATGAGGTATAATTTGTTTTGGGTATAGCAAACTGGCAATCGTTGGTCTTATTAATCTACTTTTTCCAGAGCTAATAGATTTGGCTTAATGGCTATATTAAGTTTCATAACTTTATATTTACACTGAAATTAAATCCTGTACTAACTAGAGCGCTGCTTTTGTACGTTTGACTGCACTATTTGCTTAAATGTTGAAAGGACAAAGAGCTTTCCTCAGTGGACATTCAAACTGATTTTGTGATTATGAATATAAGATGACCTGAACAAAATCAGCTAGATGCAGGTAATGCACTCACTTAGTCGATCTCTCTCTCACACTCTTCATACTACACTGAGCCTCAATGAATCAAATCAACGTTCCTTCGTTACTAGTTTTAAAGTGATGTTTTACAATTAGTAACGGAGGTCTGGGCTCAACTGTTAAACTGTCAACTTGAGATATGAATTTGTGGCGGAAGGAAGTAGTTCCTCACAAAAGAGGTTTTTAAAGACAATCCGTTGTTATTTCTTATTTATTTAAACACTTGTGCTGTCGAACTGTTGTATAAACGCAATATCACACTCATAGCCACTTGATATGTATGGAAGTAAATTAATGCCAAATGTTTTTAAAATAAAAAGCTTGTTGAATAATTGAAAAAAAAAAAAAAAAAAAAAAAAAAACAAAAAATAGATATATATATATATATATCTATATATATATATATATATATATATATACCATACCATAAATGTGCTTGCATTTAGATTGTATTTTTAAGGCTTGCATTTTTATGGGCTGTTGGTTTTAAGCTATGAATATTTCAATTCAAAACATTTCACACATATTTTCATTATTAAAAATTCAGAAATTTATATTCACCTTTCAGATTTCACTTCTAAAATATTTATTCTGTTTAAAAATACAACCTATAATATTCGACTAGCAATTTTCGTTCCATTTTATTTCGCTTCACAAATTTGCTTCCACAAATTCAGTGGTTCAAATTCGGCAGAAAATTCAACATTTCACATCCGGGAACAAATATTTGCTGAATTTAAGGAAGCAAATTTGTAAAGTGAAATAAAATGGACTGAAAATTGCCAGTCTAATATTATAGGTTGTATTTGAATGAATATTTAAAATGCAAGCCTTAAAAATACAATGCATAAAAATGCAGGCACAGTTAATTTAATTATTTTTTTTTTTTTTTTTTTTTTTCAATTAGTGCAATTCATGCTTTTTATTTCAAAAACATTTGGCATTAATTTACTTCCTCTAGAAATGCTGGCTTAAATATGGACAAACCCAGGGATTGGGTTGTTTTCACCCAGCCATTTTTTAACCCAACTTGGGTTGTTTTTAACCGAGCATTTTTTACAGTGGGCTTGATATACAGCTATATCACACACATACTGTGTGTATATATATATATATATATATATATATATATATATATATATATATATATATATATATATATATATATATATATATATATATATGCCTATTTATTGTACTGGCCCTTAATTCATGCTGATTTTATACAAAAATAGAAAAATAAATTGTCCAGACTGTATCATTATGAATGAATGGACCATTATTTAGAATAAAACTATCAAGAATACAAAAAAGAAAGACAGTTAAAAAACAAAAACAGGGCTTCCTTTTTTTGTCATAGAAAATATATTTTTTTTTAATTGATTTTGAGGTGAAATCTGATTCATTTCTTTGTGAAAAGAACTTATCTAAGGGTTACAGACTGTAACACTGGGGATTTAATTAAATTTCATTTGAATCTAAGCATAATATTTATAAGTGATTTTATACACTTAATAACCTCATTTGGCAAACCTGCAGAAAGCACCGGCCTTGACGGCAACATTTATTCCACTATTCTCATTTATTACTCTGTTGCTAAGAGACAGTCTGTCTGATTGCTCCAAGATGAGATGCTGTCGTTACTTCCTTCAGAGGTCAGTACCAAAGAAGAAGGCGTGTTCTTGCTTGTCACAAGGGATGTTCTTTGGTCACAACCATGTAAAGTTGTCTACTGCATCCGAGGAGGAGGATTTATTTAGACAATATATATTAAGACGTTAACTATTCTGATCTTTGGAAAAACATAAACGTCGTGAATCACACTTGATATAGTTTGAGGCCGAATCAACAGACTGCAGTTTAAAAATAGTGTGGTATACAAGCAGAAGGAAGGCTTCCAGTGTGTGGGAACTGCATATAGCATTCCTCACAGAAGGCTATGTTAACTGTTTATTTACAGTATCTTCTGGGAGAATTCATGAAGTGAATCTATATTGGCTTTGAAGTTTTAATACCATAGGGATGAACACAGGGCAATCTGTATAACCTGTATTTTTATTTCATGCACTGCTGAAAGCGTTAGGCCACAGGCTTTATAAATGCTGTTTGTTTCCTTTCCTAAATCCTTCAAAGAAAAAAAGTATCTGAACTAGTTCCATAAATCTGCAGTATTATAAACTATATTGAGGATAAATCCTATAAGAGAGGATAGAGGAGGGAAACTATGTTTATAAAAGCCAACAAATGAGTGATGTAATGGTCAAAGAGCAGCTTGGGGGTGTCAACAAATGACTAAAGTAGAAGAGAGGTCCAGGTCGTTTAGGTAGCAGATAAAGCGGATACAGTCCAGAGTTCAAGGAAGTTTCAGAGCGCTCTCATTTCATCATGACCCTGTAACTCTTAAACACTTGAGCTGGCACAGAATTGTGGGTGTCTGACATAATAATCCTTCTGATTCTTTATCATCCGTTCCCTTTCAGAGAATCTAAAACTGCAGTCACACAACTGCCTGTCCTCTGCGCCATGCAGAAAATCTTTTAAATGATATCAATCTACCAAAATCACTCTTTTAATCCAGGATGAAATACTTGCTAGACAATTTCTTGCTTCTTTTGCATTTTTCATATGATCTTTTCATCCTCAGGCAGTTCATATCTTTTCAGTTTTTTTTTTATCTTTTATCGTTTTAGAGCACATTAAAGTGTTACACAGATTTAGACTGGAATTCACAGCAGTAAAATCAATGGACTGTCGTACATTTAATCAAGGAAAACTGTTTGAAGCAAATTAAATGATGTGGGAGGGAATGCAGAAAAAAAATAATTTTATTTTTTTACCCTTATGCCACACCCAGATTTTACAAATTTTAAATATGAAACCACCTTGACAATATGATTATTGGATGTTTAAAACTATGATGACATAAAGAGAGTGAAATAATCAAAAGAAAAAAGCAATGATTATTTTATTATTACTGTTATTATATTTCATTATTTATTTATTACTACTATATTTATAATACACAAACAAAATTGACAAAAAAAAAAAAAAAGAAAAAAAAAAGAATTCTCTCATGATGCATGTCCACTGAGGGAAAGTTGTTATTACATTTAAGTCATCATGATTATTATTATTATTTTTTTTTTATTCATGTGCCCTCATAATCTTTAATCAAAATAAATTCCTGTCCCTCTAGCAAGACATCTCTTTTCTGATGATGTGTTTACTGGCGTGAGGGAGGGACAACCTGTCAATCACATGAAATCGACCAATAGCAAACCACAACCGTCCAATCAATTCCTCATGTATAAAATCAAGTCCGGCCCATATAATGCCACTTTTACAAGATGTAAAATAAGTCTCTGATGTCCCCAGGGTAAGTATGTGAAGTTTTAGCTCAAAATACCACACAGATCATTTTTTATAGCATGTTAACCCTTAAATGCATATTCTCGAGTCTTTAGTCATTCACTACCCTCCTCCTCATTCATTTTTTAAAGTTAGATATCAACCTTCTTGGTATTCCTCAATCAATTCATTATAAAGAATATAACAAGAAAAAAAAAAAAAAAATCATAAAATTATAAAAGAATGCCTATTTTTGTATTCATTTTTTGTAAAAATTGTATAGGGTCGCTAACGACCCGAGGTATGTATGAGTGTACGTATATTTTTTCTGCACAACAATAATTGAATCTTAGATGACAGAATAAGTGCAATTCACCTTTATTCCACAAGGTAGCAATGTCTGATACACAATACTGAAGTGACGACTCATTTAGACAGAAAACAAAATAATAATAAAAACATGAAATGGCTCAGAGATACTGCAGAGCAAGTACTGAACGCAATCAGATATGACTGTAACTTACTGGATGGATCTGGTAAAGCTGTTAGCGATCGAAATATTGATTTTGAAGATGTTGAAAATTCTATAGTTTTGAGAATATGTTTGAGATCGCGAATGGGCTCATATTCGTGACCTCAAACATAAAACTAACCTATTATTTGCTGGGAAATTAGCTCTGATGAGGACAGTGATGATGGCATAAAACATCTGCTCAACTGGAGTCCTTTCAAGCTTCAGAAGGTAACAAAATAAGCTTTATTTTATTCTTCTGTAATTGTTACTCTAATATCACAGGAGTTTTATATTATGGCGACAGGTAGAGATCCTTCCGTGTTAGATATAGATCCGGGTCAATAAAGACCCGAATATGTAAGAATGATTGGCAAAACAGTCATGCATTTAAGGGTTAAATTTGTCACTTTTCAAGAGTGAGCAAAAACGCTCAGATTTTGCGTGTGTCCCTTTAAATACAAATGAGCTGCTGCTCTCAAGAAGAGGGCGGAGTTTCAGGAGCTCGTGTTAGCAGTGCCGATTACTTCACACAGACTCACTGAAAATGTCAGAAACTCTTCAGCCTTTTATGTTTAAACCGGAGTCGAACAATTTTGGAGAGACTCAAAAAGAAGTGACAACATAGAATGCAAAATAATATTTCTGAACGGTTAGTTGATGAATTTATGTAGCTGATGTGGAGTTAACTATCTTAAAGTCATTGATTAGCATATTCTGTCAAGATAATCTATAAATCGCTCATGTGGGAACTGTTGTAAGATGCCTACAAAGCCAGAGAATTTATGCTGCATGAAGATAGGTATAGTATAGTTTAACTATGGTTATAACTTATGTTGTCATTTTACTTTTATGACATGCTATTGCATTTGTGTTATGTAATGTAATGCAATAACATGGCCTCACCCCTCACCTGCGTGGGGGCAGGGTTTATGTAAATTTTAGGGTCAGTGATGTCACCAACCTGGGAAGAAGCTTGTTGTAGTCCCTAGCAGCAGTTGTAGTCCTTAAACAGAGAATTCTTTAAAAGAAAATATCTTGCTTTGCTTTGAACGTTGAGTGTCCTAGCTTTGCAGATGTTGTTTATGCTCTAACAGCAACATTACACACTAACCAAAGTTGAAAAAGTGAAATCATAATCGACCACCCCTTAAAGAAAGTTTATTTTCTATGTAAAAAAAAAGAAAAGAAAAAATGCTTCTATAAAATCTGAAAGTGCAGAATCGAAGGATGTTGGTCCTAAATAACCAGGTGTAATTCAGCTTGGTGGAGTTGGACCTCTTGAGATCTAGACACCTGAATCAGCTCTTTAAAATTCCACAGGTAAGCCAGATATACCTGTTTTCTCTATTGTTTCATAATTGTGATGCATTACTGCTGCTTTGATCAAAATGTAAACAAACATCTTTTCTTAATAAGTACTGTTTACCTCCTGCTTTCTGTGGACCAACTTTAACTGAACTCTAAAAAAAAAAAAAAGCACTGAGTTTTGTGAATAAGGCAAAATAATTTGTAATCAGCCTAATTTACATAAAAAAGGTGGCGTGTTTGTGCTAAAAAGAATGACAATGACTTAATTTACATAGTAAGGATGCAGAGCTATTTCAGCGCATTTAGTGCCTGGCTAAACTGGATTGCAGGTGGTTAGTAGTTAGGCACCACTTGCAAAACTGTTTAGTGAATTCGCCAGAGTGGGTTTGTTCAAACAAAGCTTTAATTTAATGGCTGTAGAAGACCCAACTGGTGATTCTCATAAAGCATCAAAAACTGAACAAACTACCCTCTGAGTAATGTGCAATAGAAGGTCTGTTCCAATGTTTCAGGCACCCTGTGGTTAGAGCTTATGTGCCACAAACGCATATTGTGTGGAAATTCTCCTCTGATTTTCTCTTAGGAGTAAAAGGTTTTCTCTCTGTTTAAGATTCATTCACTTGTTCTTTTAGTTAAAAAGGGCCGCAGAAATTCAGCACTGGCTTTGAGAAAGAGTTTGATTGACAGGTGTTGTCCTTCATCCTCCACCACCCCTGCTGAGCAACACATCACCCCTATCTCTCATCCTCCATCTCTCCAGGCATATTACCAGGACTTGTTGCAATCAGCTGAGCACACATGTGGAGCAGCTTTGGGTATGCGGTGCTGCCATCAAGGGCACGACATCTGTCTGATCATGTGACCTACATCATGTGATCTTTAGATAAACACAGTTCCACCTCTTATCACTAAACAGTTCTTACATGTGGAATAACAACAAAACACATACACAACATGACATGATTTAACCAAGGTGGATGTGATACTGGTTCAACAGGCTTTGGACAACATTACTCTCAAGCAGTAAAAGGTCTAAAGGCGGATAAGTTAATCGTGGAGGTCCAGAAAAAGCCACCACTGTTTGACCAGGCAAACCCACTTTTCAAGGATACTTTAACCCTTAAATGTATGACTGTTTCGCCAATCATTCTTACATATTCGGGTCTTTATCGACCCCGATCTATATCTAACAAGGATGGATCTCTACCTGTCGCGATAATATAAAACTACACTGATAATAGAGTAACACTTACAGAAGGATAAAATAAAGCATATTTTGTTACCTTTTGGAGCTTGAAAGGGCTTCGTTTGAGCAGATGCAGATTTTATGCCATCATCACTGTCCTCGTCAGAGATCATTTCCCAGTAAATTCAGCAAATAATAGATTAGTTTTATGTCTGAGGTCACGAATATGAGCCCATTCGCGATCTCAAACATATTCTCAAAACTATATAATTTTCAACATCTTCAAAATCAATATTTCGATCGCTAACAGCTTCACCAGATCAATCCAGTAACAGTTACAGTCATATCTGATTGCGTTAAGTACTTGTTCTGCAGTAAATTGCTGAGCCATTTCATGTTTTGCTTATTATTTTGTGAATTGCACTTATTCTGTCATCTAAGATTCAATTATTGTTGTTTAGAAAAAATATACATACACTCATACATACCTCGGGTCGTTTGCGACCCTATACAATTTAAAAAAAAAATGAATACAATAATAGGCATTCTTTCATAACTTTATGATTTTTTTCTTGTTATATTCTTTATAATGATTTGATTGAGGATTCACTATTCACATTTGATTCACTAAAGACCAGAGGTATGCATTTAAGGGTTAAAGTAAATGAATATATGGAAAACAATCGGCCATACGCTCTGAATAAGTGGTTAGAAGTATTAACGATTATGCCAGGCTAGCAAACAGTGTAACATAAAATTACCTCAGGTATCCAATGCTAGTTTTGACATCATTGTCTTGTTTCCTTTAAAGTTGCAGTGAAAAGCTATGCATAGTGAAAGAAAAAACAATGTTGACTTTGTCAGCTAAATTCACTGTTAGATTACATTGATTACACTAGCTATTTATTCGAAACATAGCATGATGAGGACATGTGCTGGTTAAAGCAGTGTAAATGCAAATGCAAAACATGTTGTACACACTTTGAAACCACAATGCGTGAGCTTAGAATAAACAAATCGTTATTGTTTGTTGGTGTGGTTATAGTTATATAGTTATATTTATATAGTTATCATTCTTGATGTGAACAGGCCTTAACCTGTTTTGTAGCTCTAAACCCAAACCATAAAATGTAAAATCACAAATGAAATCACATTAATTAACATGTTTTTCCAAGAAAGCATTGAGATTGTGGCAAAAGCAGGGTGGGGCCGAGAGCCATGGGAGCGGAGTGAGGCCGGTGGAGCAAATAGTAACTAGCAACACCTGCACGACTCGCATTCCACAGAGGATCTCTGAAAGGATAAAAGGAGCAGTGACAACAGTGAAAGAGAGAGAGGACCAGGCCTGAGACATTTTAAGTTATTGTTTTGTTTCTGTTTAAGCGGCAGTTTTCAGTGAGGGGCAGTTTTCGCCTCCTTCCCTGTGCTTTTACCTGCGTTAAATTGATGCTGCAGCCTGGGAGGAAGGAGAAATGTGCTGTCAAAGAGTCCTTGCCAAGGTGGGAAATCCGCAGTACCATCAAGTATGGGCTGAGCAGAGACTGCCACTATGAACACTCGAGGCAGTGGGCTGGAGTGACTTGCCCTTAGGTATATAATTGTCATTATTTTCTATTTGTTATCTATTCTATTCATTATCTATCATATCATTACTGGGTCTTTACACACACACACAAAATGAATGAATTTCTTCTGGACAACCCATGTCTGTTTGTCTGTCCAGTACACATTGTTGAGTAAATCACTTATAGAAAAAGCTGTGCTTCATTTCACTGCTACTATAGAAAAGAGGGACTTACAATTTCAAATTGTGAAGGAGAGAGAACACCAGCATGCCAATGTAGACACACGCATTACACATTCACGCTAAAGCTGAGGAGGACACCAATCCTCAAAATGTGAAATGTGTCAGAGGTGATCTGCAGCACATCCACACGCAGCATTCTGTCTGAGATGCCAAGGCCGTGCATTTGATAAGCTATTTTGATGTGCCAGGACACATGGAGAGAGAAGCAAAGAGATTTGTTGGTAACGTTTCCAGCTTAGTTTACCTGCAATTTTCCCCCTGAGAGGCCATATCACGATGCAAAGGCATTGTACTCTATGAAAACAAACAACAAAATCAATAGAATCAGCTTTACCAAATCGGTTGCACATTAGGGTTTACCTACCTCATTTAGAGAGCCAATTACCTCAGCAGTTCAGAGCTTTATTGTAATTACTAATGCTGCTGTGCTCTTGTTCCACACAGTGATCAACAAGAATTTATTTAAATTCCACACAAAGTAAGATCTATATAAGCTGCTGTACCAGAAAATGAGTTACTTTGATTTGAGCAGACCAACTAATCAAAAGCTTTCACTTTTGTCTAGTCTTCTTGGAACTTTTATCATCAAAACATCAAATTTCAAAGCAGTTTTAAAGACTGGATCACTATATCATCAAATGTATCTTTAACTTGACAGAAAATTACCCAAACTGTGGTAAAAGAATTTGGCCATATTGCCCACCCTAGTATTTTTATCTGGGAGTTGCTAGAAAGTTATTCCATGATTCTTTAATGTTTTAGTCCTTTGATTAGGAAAAAAAAAGTCTAATTAAATGTTTTCATAAATGATTAACAATTCAAAAACAATTTATTTAAATTTTAAACAAGCAAACTAAGTCAACTTTATATTTTCATTTACATAACATTGAAATAATTCTATCAAAGTACTTCAATGCAGAGCTCCACATCATCTCAAAACAAATTATTTAATTTCTGTTTATCAAGTAAAGTTATGAATGTGGAAGAAAAAAAAAATATTGTCCGTCCATGTCCATTACAACGTGCAAAAATCTGTAAGAGATGTTACAACCCATGGACAAAATAACTGTTGAAAGAGAACTGTTATGTCAGCGCAATAGCTCTGTGGGTATGGGATTCCAAAGGTGTCATAATAAGACGTTGCAGCTGTACACAAGGCGACCAAAGTTCAAGTCCTACTTCAAGCTTTGGGCTTTCTCAAGCCAACATCAAAGTTTGTTTACAAACTTTAGCTTCTAGTTTCCTACTGTACAACCTAAATCATGTGTTGTGTCTAATAGAATTCTGTGATGGTATTGGCATTTTAAACTTTTTTTTTCTCTCTTTTTCCTCTGACTGATTCCTTTGTACAGAAGAGGATTAGGGCCAAGCAATAATAAAAAAATAAAACCATCTCGAGATTAAAGTTGTTAAATTTCGAGAAAAAAGTCGACATAAAATGTTGAGAATAAACTCATTAAATTATGACTTTATTCTCAACATTTTATCTCAACTTTTTTCTCAAAATTTAACAATTTTTTTTCGTAATTTAGCGATTTTTTTTCGTAATTTAACAAATTTGTTCTCGTAATTTAACAACTTTTTTTCTCGTAATTTAATGACTTTATTCTCAACAATTTATCTCGACTTTTTTCTCGAAATTTAATGACTTTATTCTCAACAATTTATCTCGACTTTTTTCTCGAAATTTAATGACATTTTTCCTCGTAATTTAATGAGTTTATTCTCTATTTTATTTCGACTTTTTTCTCGAAATTTAACAAGTTTTTTCTAGACATTTAACAACTTTAATCTCGAGATGGTTTTAATTTTTTATTATTGCTTGGCCCTAATCCTCTTCCGTACCTCTGTCTAATTGCATAACTAGCATTATCCTAATGCATCCTAATAATAATTTTTATTATGGATTTTTTTTTTCTAAATCAAGATTTAGATAGTCTATATATAAAGATCATTATAAAAAAGTAGCAAAAATAAATGATAAAAGGCTGGTAAAAAAAGACAATTTAATGCAACTTTCATATAACAGAAAAAAAAAAAAAAAAAGAAATCTGTTAGTTTTAACTAAGACCCGAGACATGAAAATTGCCTGAAGTTGAAATTTGTGCTTGCGTTCATGAATAAGGATTAATTGTGTTGTAAATCATCTCGAATTTGTCTGTGCATTTCACATTGATTTTAAAAATTAAAGACACATTTTCAGCAGGGGCTACTGGCATAAGAGCAGTGAACGAAGCACAAAAATACTAGGTTACAAAAACATCAGCTTTTAACGTCTGGTTATGTTATCAGCTTTAAGTTAGTGTTACAAGTTGAAATATCCCAAATTTCAGAAATACAATGCAGTACAACAGTGTAATTGCTGTACACATCTTATTCACCATCACAGTGTTAAGTGTGTTTTTGTCATACTGCTAAAGGTGAAACAGCACGGAGCCATTATGTACACTGCAGTGTTCCAGATGGATGAGTATCTTTAAACCTTCATTGAGCGAAAGTACAACAGGAAAAACACAATGAGCTCACCTACTATCACAAACCAGAGCAGGGACTTGATTTAGATTAATGGGCCTGGTTCTGACAATGTGAGTATAAATGACCTCCAGCGCATGGTCTCTACGGCTAGATCTAATCTGTAAACAGTGAGCAGAGCGTTAGTGTTTTCAGTCCTACTTGCCCCTCCTCACATGATCTCCACAGGCCTTTGGAGAAGACTGCAGGCTCTTCTATTTTTCTTTGCATGATTGCACTTTTGATTTCTCACCCACTAGCCGAATCCTGCTGGGTTGCAGATTTGTGGAGGCTTCCAGACTGAGGCGCACCCCAGCGTGAGGGGTCCTATCACAATGGTCTCAAAACTCAGTGTTCTTTGATGTGGCTGCTCTTCCACATAATGAACAAATTCAAATAAGATGAACTCAGTTTGCTCAGCTTTACTAATCAATTTTCTTTCTTGATCTGTAATGTTTACCTAAAGATTGGAGATAACTGATATTGCTTATTGTAGTAATGGGGATTTGTTTCTGTGAAGTGGTTCTAAACATTAGATTGTTTTAATGGGGCAGTAAAAAAAATAAAAAATAAATTAAATAAAATTATCATGTAATAACGTTATACACTAGATCTTGACCCAAAAAATTATGCAATTTTGTGATGTTATTTTCAAGAGGTGCATCAATTTTTGTTCAATATCTTGTATTGACAATGCAAGAGGTGAGCACTCTATAAAGTCTGCTTCAGCACATCCCAAAGACTTTCAATGAATATAAGGTCTGGACTTAGAGGTGCCAATTCATGTGTGAAAATGATTCTTCATGCTCCCTCACAACCATTCTTTCACAGTTTGAGCCTGATAATTCTTAACATTGTCATTCTGGAATATGGCCATGATGTGTCTTTCTACATGGTTATTTAAGAAATGAAAAGCTAAATACTCTATCAGTTAGCATACCTGCATACTCCAAAGTGGTGAAAAAGGTGACATGTTTACAAGATAAATAGTAGTAGGGGGGTCTGAGGCATCAATTTTCATGATTTTTTACATATAAACTAAGCATTTTGGTGCACTCCCATAGACAATTATTGGAAAAAAACAACATTTGCTTCAAGTAAAAAAATAAATAAATAAATAAAAATAAAAAAATAAAATAAATAAATGCTGTAAACTATACACTATAATTGATTTGTAAGCTACTTACATATAAATTACACATAAAGATGTTTTTATAATAACATTATAATACATTTTTAATGACATAATTATGTTTCTACTCATTTTTAATATTGGCCTAAACATTTAATTGGTGGCCGTCATAATTTTATACATTCAGTATTTAGGCACATGTTAAGTACATGAATATTAAAAATGAAAATTCTGTCATCATTTAGGATGTCAGTCACTTTGTCTTTCTTGAATTTCTTTCTTCTGTGGAACACAAAAGATATTTTGAAGAATGTTGGGAACCAAACAACATTTGAGCCCACTCACTTCCAATATATGGAAAACATTGATAATAATTATGAATTAGACTTGTCTGAAAAAGTCAGTTAACCTTATTTACAAATAGTATGTTTGAAAGAGGTTCTTGGTTCATTGAGTCAGTGAGTTGTTTGAAATATGTTGGATATGTTTGAATGGATTGCTTCAAGTTTCAATGAATGAGTTGTTAAATCTCTTGGACTGAATCGATCTGATTCGTGAACGCTTACCCCATATAGTTTTTTGACAAGCTAGAAACAAACCGTTACAAGTCATCAAATTCACTGAGCTTGACAACTTCATTTGTAATACAGATAGGACACATGCCTTCTCTACGGTTATATAACTCGGTTTATACGTTTATTCAATGGGCCCCAAGAGATCCATCTCTGCCGTCTGTGCGTGAACATGTTTGGATGACTTCTACAGACTTTATGCTAATGAGTAGCTGTCATTCCAGAAGTCCCAGCATTCTCTTACCTGTACTCGCCTACCGCCACACACAGCAGCTTTTGTCTCTGGTGATAATGTAGAGATTACCCTTTGTTTGCCCTGGAGGATGGCTTGAACTCCTCTCCATTATTATCATTATAAGACCGATACAACAAGTAACAGTTTCATTAGAAGAGGTTACAATTCTCAATTGATTTATGTCAAAAAAACATTCTAGGTTTCACTCTCGTGCCTGTAATTTATGCCGCAATCTTTGTAGTGCTTCAAGTCAATTAACTCCCTACATTGCCATTAACTCCCTGCTTGGCAATGGCTGATAGGTTCCACTTCAACAGCTAAACCATATGCCACCATTAAGTCAAACAAATCTCATCACGATCATAGGATTTATTTAACATGTGAAAACTTAATTGGCACACATGAAAAATTTGCGCGTAAAGAAGACCACTATAAGGCCAGGTGCTCTAACACTGGGAGTCCTCCAGTGAGAACGGATGTGCGCACAGTCAACTGGATTCAGAGTACTTTAAATAATGTTGAAACTAGGTCATTAGGGAGGTAATGCACTCCCCACAGAGCTTCTGACAGCCATCATTTCTCGTTAGCGCTTATAACAAACCCAATCAATGATCAATGATCAGTGATCAATAATTTGTGAAAGCAAACCATGACAAGTTGTATTGGTGAGTTGATAATGGATACATTTTCCACAATGTTTCACAATGTATCTTGTTTTTTATTGTCCTAATAGATAACCTGTGTATGAAATTTGAATGCTGCAAAAGGGGCAAGTTCATTTCGATGAGCTTCAATGATTTTGCTCCAGGCAAAATGGCAGCATTTGGGTGACAAATTGCCCAAGTATAACATTTTTTCCCTCAGTCTGAAGTACAATGAAGCTCTTTTTCAAAAGCCACCATTAATTCCGAGCTAATGAAGGATATTGGTTTATTAATAAATTGCAGCAATTTGGATGACTATAATTTATATTCAAGATACTAAAGCACAGGTGATTGCTTCAAATTAATTGCTTTTGCGAAACCAAAAACACTACAGCCAAAACACAAACACAACCATCAGGATAATTACCATCATAATTCAAAGTGGACATGATCCTACACTAAGCCATTATCAAACATCAATAGCATTCAATCTCATGTTTGAGTAAACATCCATTATAAAACTCAAAGTGAACCTTTATAAAATACTGATACTCAGAAAATGGAGGAAACTGGAGAATTTCTGAAAACTGTCATGGGGTATGGAATTCGAACTCTCAGAAAAAAAAGAAAAAAAAGAAAAAATGGTACCTTTAGGAGTACAACAGCTTGTCAGTGGAGCAGTATCCTCTAAGAAGTGATATGTTTGTATCTTGTTTACCCCTTAACGGTTCATAGTAGTACCTTAAAGGGTTAGTTCACCCAAAAATGAAAATTCTGTCATTAATTACTCACCTTCATGTCGTTCCACACCCGTAAGACCTTTTTCATCTTCGGAACACAAATTAAGATATTTTTTCATAAAATCCAATGGCTCAGTGAGGCCTCCATTGCCAGCAAGATAATTAACACTTTCAGAGGCCCAGAAAGTTACTAAAGATATATTTAAAACAGTTCATCTGACTAGTGGTTCAACCTTAAAGGGGTGGTTCAATGCGATTTCACTTTTTTAACTTTAGTTAGGGTGTAATGTTGCAGGTTGAGCATAAACAGTATCTGCAAAGTTACAGCGCAGAAAGTTCAATGCAAACGAATATCTTGTCTTTTAAAATTATGGCAGTTTATTGCCTACAAAAACAACCGGTTTGGACTACGAGCTTCTTCCCGGGTTGGTGACATCATAAACCCTGCAAAACACGCCCCCGGGAACATGCAACAAAGTGGGAGAGGCCATGTCATGCAGCATAATGAAAGAGGAAGAGTTATGAGTTGTGCACACCGGACGCGAGCGGCGCGGTGCGTCAAAAGATAATAGAACCCATTATAATCTGTGGTATTTTCTACACTAGATGCAGTGCTGAAGACAGCTTCCAGAATCTATATGAGATTAATGCTGGATGGCTATTACTGAAAGAAGCAGTTCCCACTTTAAAAGCAGAAGCTGCTGTTTATCGCCCCAAACTGTAAGTAGTATTTATTGTTTGTACATGTCTTTTAAACGTATAGTTTTGTTGCTGTTTTTGGTTGAATCAAGGACATATACAAAGAGCATCTCGTTTTTGCTTCGCTTGCTAGTTGGCTGTATTATAGTGCATACTTCTCCAACAAACACCAACAAACTTCTATGTTCATAGACAAACAGTTGATCATGCCGTAAATTAAACCTTACCTTTACAAAAATGCGACTACTCAGTCATGTATTCGGCTACAGTAAAGCTTTAATCAGGATAAAACTGTATATTGAAAGCTAACAAACAGCAGTGACAGCATATCTAAACACTTTGACACAAATACTACATGAAATACCATTCATAAACGTCCTTTAAAAGCCACAATTGCTGTTTATCTGGGTCTGATTAGGGCTCAATTTGATACAGCAATATAATCAAATTGAGCATACAATATAACCGAAGTGCACGTAACCGGTAACAAATGGTAAGGGGTTGGCGTTTCCAGACGCTTCAGGGAATCACAATGGCTTTGGATAAACTGGGCCAGCTAACCAATCTGAGCACATTACATATTTCGGAGGGAGTGGCTTCATAGAAGCTGGAAGTCAAACGAGACGTTCAAATGACAGTGGAAACAGAGGTGTAGAATAAATGTAAAATATATGGAAAATACAGCGTTTTAAAAAAAAAACGAAGCATTAAGACATGTTAAACTGCGCCCCCAAAACACAATCAAGCCTAGAAAAAAATCATTGAACCACCCCTTTAATGTTATGAAGGGACGTTGATACTTTTTGTGCGCTAAAAAAACAAAATAACGACTTTATTCAACAATATCTAGTGATGGGCGATTTCAAAACACTGTTTCATGAAGCTTCAAAGCTTTACAAATCTTTTGTTTCAAATCAGTGGTTTGGAGCGTGTATCAAACTGTCAAAGTCACACCCCCCCCCACTGGTGAACCATGGAAATTTCGAAACACTTATGACGTAACAAAGCCTTGTTTACGGAATTCACGTGACTTTGGCAGTTTGAACGACATACGGGTGATTAATGACAGAACTTCATTTTTGGGTGAACTATTACTTTAAGGATACATATTACTACTCTTAGGTACTAAAATGCACCTTTTAGGGGTAGACAAGAGTTGTCCCTTTAAGAAGGGTTCCCCAGTGACAAGCTGTTTCTAACAACAACAACAACAAAAGTCACTTGTACAAATTCGAACATTTTGTATAAACCCCAGTGATGGGTAGGTTTGGGGGGGTAAGTCATTCGTATAATTTCATACGAATTTGGTTTGGCAACTCGTAAAATACGTACAATTAAGCATAAAGCCTAAAACGAGTGAGCCACCTCATAAAATATGTACATATAAAATGTGAATTGCAGTGAAATCTGGTTGATATATATATTATATATATATAAAACAGCTGACTTTGGAAGCCTTTTGGACACTCAAGTAAAAATTTGTTGCGTCCGAATCACCATTTTTGCATAAAAACAGCTGACTTTGGAAGCACTGGACACTCAAGTAATAGTTTGTTGCCTCCGTTCTTACATTACACAATTTCATACACTATTACGAAGGCGCAGCTCGAGTTTGTTATTCTTCAAGAGGAGCTTTGGTTGGCACCGACCACCCACAACACCATCTCACTGGCTCAAATTCCCACATCAACTTGGGCTGCGTTCCAGTTCGGTTTTTAAATGCACTTCCCTCGCTAACTTCACTCGGTCTCGTTGACTCGGATGTATGTCATTGCTTACGTTGCACGAGTGCCCACCACTGGCGGAACCCTTGCAATGGGCTGAACTGGAACGTCCTAAGCCCTTGATCACTTGGAATTCGCAATGGAGCTGATTTTTTTTTAAATTTATTTTGTCCCCTTAAAAAAATGTTTAATACAGCATTCTATATGTATATATGTGTGTTTTAAATGTTTAAAAAAATAATTAATATATCATGGAGTAAATTAAACGTGATATGCGGTGATGTCATAATCGTGTTGCATTGTGGGTTATGGAGCTGCCTGAAGTGTACATATGAAGTATACGATTTTGACCGAGGGAGCGAGGGTCTGTCCATATAAACTTCCCTCGTCCACTTCACGAAGTGGAACGCACTTCAAAATGGCGGCAGGGATTCCGCGAGTGTGTGTCTAAAACTGGAGTGGAACGCAGCCATAGTTATATATTAAACATACAATCTTCTGATTGGCTGGGACTGTGTCATGTGACTGGAAACATGTTAGACGCACTATGCCTGTTTAGTAAACAATGTAACATTTGTCTTAATACAGCTTTTAATTCCTGTTTACAATATATTTTCAATAAAATAACTACAAGAACTGCTTGTAAAGTAATTGCACATGGACTGTTAATCAGTCACAAAATTCAAAATATGTACAATATAGCTGGTGATTGGTTTCTGAAGAGGCTGGTTTCAGATCTCAGATATGATGTGAGCTCACTCAGCTCATACAGGACAAATACACCCATGCCTTTTTTTTTTTCCTTTTAATGGCGGACATATTACAACCATACATGCTTTTACTCTAGGCCTATTCTGAGTTATTATTATCACCTTCTCTTTTAAAAAATAATGTGAGCGGGCTCTTCCTCTACCCTGTTTGTAGTAATGCTGCATTCACAGGGGCTCAAGAATGAGTGGTGCAGCAGAAATGGCCCCATTGTGCGTCTGGGCTAATTACACCAGAGGCCTGCTAAAACATTGTGGGTCCTCAGTAATGGTCATGACACAAGAAGAGATGGAGAGGAGGTGTCTCCATTAAGACCACACTTGCATAGGTCTGCTGACCTCAGTTGAAGAGCCCTATCTTTTGTGTGCTAGTGTTCTCAGCATAGGAGACAGTGAAGCTTTGCCATTTCCTTCAAAGATGGGAACATTTTACACTCTGTTTGGCACATTTTTGACTAGCACATAAAGCCCACAAGTGTTAATATTATATTTGGTTATTTGGTTGGCGCGCTGTTACAATATGGGTAAATATAGAATGTGGTTGAATTTAAAAAGGCAGATAAAAAGCCACTGAGTGGAAATAAGCAAGACTTTGTCTGCACAAATCTGCACACAAGTTCAAGAAATGGCAGTTCTGTTACAGCATTACCAGACCTTACAGTCAGTAATCAAAGATGGAGATCTTAAAGGCACGGTTCACCCAAAATTAAAACTTCACTCAGTCTTCACACAGCTTTCCCCCCATATAACGACTCAGAACATGACAAAAACATTGAAAAACAGCATAAAAGCGGGCTATATGACTTATATATTCCAAGTCTTTTGAAGTCAAGAACCACTGGACCTGGATAACTAAGTCAGTGACTTGAACTTGAGAACTGGATCATTGAAAGGACGATTCTTTGAACTGGATTAAGTGTTTCATTGAAAAGAACCAGTTCACAAACCGGACTGAATGGACAATCAAGAGCTCCAGGCTCTTTCCTCAGTAAATAGCTCACTGAAGGGGAAGATTATCAGTCAATTATATGTTAAAATTCAGTCTGTTGAACTATCGCATGACTTTAGAAGACTTGAAATATTTAATTTCTTTATATTATCCATCTTTGACATACAGGAGAAGTCATTTATTTTACATCTGAATACACAATGCTGGATGGCTTTGATTATTTGTTTATAGAAAAATATGTAACAGCTGTCTGTTATTTTCTGCTATGACTAGAACATAATGGAACAAGCTGTACTCTCAAAGTAGCTTTGATGCCTTCACATTATAATTACGTAAGTGCATTAGTACAGGCAATTTAGAAATGAAATTGAATGAGATGTTTCAATGCAAAGGATATAGATCTGAAAAATCTCTCTTTTATCAGTGCGGTGGACTAAATGGATCTATTATCAAGCAAAGTATACAAAGTATGATTTTGTGAGTTTCAATTAGTGTTGGGTTTTGGATTTAGTTTGCATTATCTCCACATTGTACTGTAAACAAAATATACTGTATTGCTTCCAGTACAAGTAATATAGCATTTTTGTAACTGCTGATGAAATGTAATACAAGATTTCTACAAATATATCCCCCTCATCATTGCTCACATAGCATATAATATATAAAGTAAAAACAAAAATAATATTTTATTGGCAATATATACTAAATTCAGACCTGCATTATTTCTTAACAAGATTATTATTATTTAAAATAATATAGAAAATAGAAAATGTTTTAATATATTTTAAAATGTAATTAATTCCTGTGATGGCAAAGCTGAATTTTCAGCATCATCACTCCAGTCTTCAGTGTCACATGATCCTTCAGAAATCATTCTTATATGCTGATTTGCTACTCAGGTAACATTTTTTTTTATTATTATCAAGGTGAAAGTGGCTTACTTTATCAATAGAAAATTCAAAAGAACAGCATTTGAAACAGAAACCTTTTGTAACATTATACATTTCTTTATGGTCACTTTTGAGCAATTTATTGCATTCTTGCTGAAAAAATGGTTTAATAAAAAATATAAAAATATCATGGTTCTTGAGGGTATTGATGACAAAATTGCAACTTGAGCCCCATATTAAGACCTGCCACAGATGTGATGATGATGATTATTAATAAATAATGACTTGATATGATATCTGTATGAATTTTCTTCAGTAAGTCTCCCAAGCATTGAAACGTCAACTTCTGTGCAATGAAATGTCCCTCTAAAGAAGCACATGATTTTCTTAAAGATGATGAGTACACTCTCAACTCACCCAATTGAGTATGTAAATGATAGTTCTTGACAAAACAAAAAAAGCCCTCTTATGTAACTTTAGCGTAGAAATGAGGCTTGCCACTCCAGACGTACTCTTAAACCACTCACGCAATTTTAACAGGGAAAACAGACAGATTAAATATATATCCTCCCACTCCTCTACAGGCCTGCTGTCCTGCTTTTGTGAACTGGCTGGTTCCCAGCAGAGCACTAAAAGCTATCTCTGAATGCACATGAGTTCAGAAGAGCAATTAGGTCCGATTAGCACCGCAGATGTTAGATGCCACCAAGTCGAAGTTGTTCTGCACAAGTAGATTCTGTCAGTGTAACAGCCCCTCATCTCATATATCCCACCCCTGGGATGGCTTCTCACTGAGCTGTGCGCCATACTGTACATAGACGTTCATTGACACCCTGTGCTGTGTTACTACCGGAAGTAGTTATAAATAATCCAGGCTCATTGATTATTGAGGAAGTGCGCAGAGGAACTGTAATCTGGGGATTTTAAGACATGCCAGATAAAGTAAAAACAAATTACTCACCCACTTTGGCAAAACCAATAAGGTTATGTTCAGACTGCAGGCAAAAATGGCCTGAATTTGATTCTTTTTTACCTCATATGTGACTCAGATTCTTTTTTTGTTTTCTTCCATAACAATGTGAACAGCACAAACCACATTTGGGCCACTTCCATATGTGGTACTAGATATGATACAGGTTGTTGTTTTGCAATGTGAGTCTGAAAAGTCATCAAAATTCATGTGACTTATGTCACGCTTGCTGTGTTAGTTGCAGCCAGTAATAAAAATTCTGTTATTTATTCACCTTCATGTCATTCCGAATCTGTATGATATTCTTTTATTCTTTGGAGCATGAAAAAAAGCTATTTTGTATCTGTTTTTTGTCCATACAATGGAAGTCAATAGTCACAAAGTGTTTGGTTACCAACATTTTTCAAAATGTCTTTTTCTATGTTCCACCGAAGACAGAAAATCATACAGGTTTGGAATGACATGAAACATTGACGCAATGTGGCGCCAGGCACAACGCAAGTGTTTTTTGCTAGTTTCAGCTGGCACAGTTATCATTTCCACGTCCCGCACCACTTTGTTTAAGTTGCAAATGCATTTGCGATCATTTGTGCGCCCATGGGCATGTTGGTCTGAAAACGATTCAGGTGCATTGTTAGCGTGTAGCTATTTTGAGGCAACTGAAATAGACTGCGCCATTGACTGAAACCTGGTCTGAAGTCAATGCCGCAATATTGGTTTTGTTATTTAAAGAGCGCATACATGCCATATATAAAAAAATAAAAGAATTACAATGTAAAAGTTTATTATTGTGTGCATAAAAATAAAAATTCTTTGGTGGAATCCGGTTTTCCCGTAGCTTTAACCTGGCGCACGAGCAGATCCGTTTCCAAACTACAGATGCGTTCAGTTTTTCTGCTTTCAAATTCCGCCTTGTAGTAGCGAATACGCAATGACGCAACTGCTTTTAACTGTCACCCCCACTTTTTTTTTAGACAAGAAAATGCACTATCCAAACTTAAATGGTTGTAATTCAAGAATACTTTGGAATATAGACATAAGGCTGGTCTTGTTTTAAAGATAAAATTTGGAAAGTGAAACTTATGTAAGTGAAACAGAAAAAAAGTTATAGAAGATTAAGTTTATGAAAATGTAAAAATATTATATTTTATGTTTTATATAAAATATTTATTTTACAAAACAAGTTTTACTCTAAAGCTGCAAGGAAATTAAAGCCAAAAATCTGAACAAGCTGTGTTCCAAATTTCAGGTTGATATCTCAAAAAATGAGCTTTCAGTGAGATTTTGTTTGGGCGCAGTACCACACCTTTTCACTAGATGACAACCAAGCTCCATTACTGACCATATAAAGGCGCCTCCATTTCCATATATGGTTTGAGTGATCTGAACCATATATTTCCATTTTTTTCATAAAATTTATGAAGTAGACATCCTATATAGAAGTAGTATGGGAAATTTGGCAGAATTTGATATGAATTCAGCCTCTCATAAACATGAGAAACAGACCTGCATTATTTCTTAACAAGATTATTATTATTTAAAATAATATAGAAAATAGAAAATGTTTTAATATATTTTAAAATGTAATTAATTCCTGTGATGGCAAAGCTGAATTTTCAGCATCATCACTCCAGTCTTCAGTGTCACATGATCCTTCAGAAATCATTCTTATATGCTGATTTGCTACTCAGGTAACATTTTTTTTATTATGTTTTATATAAAATATTTATTTTACAAAACAAGTTTTACTCTAAAGCTGCAAGGAAATTAAAGCCAAAAATCTGAACAAGTTGTGTTCCAAATTTCAGGTTGATATCTCAAAAAATGAGCTTTCAGTGAGATTTTGTTTGGGCGCAGTACCACACCTTTTCACTAGATGACAACCAAGCTCCATTACTGACCATATAAAGGCGCCTCCATTTCCATATATGGTTTGAGTGATCTGAACCATATATTTCCATTTTTTTCATAAAATTTATGAAGTAGACATCCTATATAGAAGTAGTATGGGAAATTTGGCAGAATTTGATATGAATTCAGCCTCTCATAAACATGAGAAACAGACCTGCATTATTTCTTAACAAGATTATTATTATTTAAAATAATATAGAAAATAGAAAATGTTTTAATATATTTTAAAATGTAATTAATTCCTGTGATGGCAAAGCTGAATTTTCAGCATCATCACTCCAGTCTTCAGTGTCACATGATCCTTCAGAAATCATTCTTATATGCTGATTTGCTACTCAGGTAACATTTTTTTTATTATGTTTTATATAAAATATTTATTTTACAAAACAAGTTTTACTCTAAAGCTGCAAGGAAATTAAAGCCAAAAATCTGAACAAGTTGTGTTCCAAATTTCAGGTTGATATCTCAAAAAATGAGCTTTCAGTGAGATTTTGTTTGGGCGCAGTACCACACCTTTTCACTAGATGACAACCAAGCTCCATTACTGACCATATAAAGGCGCCTCCATTTCCATATATGGTTTGAGTGATCTGAACCATATATTTCCATTTTTTTCATAAAATTTATGAAGTAGACATCCTATATAGAAGTAGTATGGGAAATTTGGCAGAATTTGATATGAATTCAGCCTCTCATAAACATAAAAATAACATATATGTGGGTTATAGATCGTCACCACAATCATAAATGTATTTATTTTTTCTATTAAAAACATTTTCAGACCTTTTTTTCTCAAAAAATTGAATGGATGTTATCTTTTGAACTCTTAGCATGAAAACAAACATGTTTCAACCAATCTTTAATGATTTTTCATGTTCATCACTATTTCAAAATAAAGGTCTGAACATGCCTTATGAGTATGAAAATATGCTTGTTGCAAATTGATAAATTACTGCTCCTCTGTAATTTATTTTGAAAATCAAAAAAGTCACCAAATATGTAAACTAGAGATTCTAAGCTTTAAAATTGTCAAGATTAGTTTAGGTTTAGTATATAATATCACTGTTTTAAATATGTAATGGCAAACAGTTGACAGTTAAGGGGTTAAAGGGAATGGGAGACGGGACTCTGGTTGGTTTATTGCACGTTACGCCCAAAAACACACCCATTACTCATTAAGAAAATAGGGACAACCTATTTAGACAATGCGCCGGGTGCACCAAAAAATGTTCCTGTCCTTAAACTAGCAAAAGTGGATTAAGTACACTTGCGCCGAGCACGCTTAGATCTTTAAAAGAGGACCCAAAGAGTACACAAAATTCTCTAAAATAGGGCCAATGTTTTATTTGTTTTATTTGAATTTATTAATATAAATACATAAAAAAAAATAAGTCATACACAACTTAAATGCACTTTTTTTTCCCCCCAATTTGTAAATTATCTTTCATAAAGCCCCAAATGCGACAGTGATAAAGCTGCCCAGATATCATACTGAAGATATTTATTAATATATTAATAAAATGTATGAATATTTTATATTTTTTTGTCATAATATATTAAAAACTGCATACCCTCATGACTAACATTTCCTTCACATAAAAAGTTAAAGTATCTGATGCTTTCAGAATCATATTTCTATATAATTATGTACTCATACTCATCTCAATCATTTCAAGGTAATATATATAAATGATTGAGATGAGTACATTGTTACAGATCCCTTGTTCCCCTGGACTCCATTTCCCAGTATCCTCCTGTTTCCACACCTGCACTCACTTCCCTCGTCAGCTCCTCATCATCACAGATCACCTGCACCTGGACTCTATTGTCAGCACTCCCCATATATTGCACTCACTCCCTTCACTCCTCGTCTGTTCTCTGTTTATGTTAACGTGTACGTTTGGTGTTCCTGCTCTTTGTTCATTAAAGTATTGTATCATTGTGGAAATCCGTGATCTGCCTCGTCTCTGCACCAGCTACTGTAACAGAAGAACGGACCTTTACCAACTGGATTTCCACAGAAAAAAAAAATGGAGACTTTCCCCAGCTCCCTGGATCCAGCTCCTCCATCGCCTCTCACCCTAACAGCCAGCGAACGCCTTATCGGGCTCCTGCAGGTAGGACGTTCGCTGGAGAGGTATGTGGAGGAGTTCGTTGAGCTTGCTTACTTGACTAACTGGCCCGACGCTCAGTTGATCTCCCTGTTTTTGGATGGATTGGATGACGACACTATCCGTTTTGATGAACCTGTTTTTTGTTTCTCCTTAAGCAAAACTATCAATTTAATTTTGTGGTTGAATGGCTCCAAATTCTTTGTGGAAGAGGTTCAGGATCAGTGTTGTCGTCCAGTCCATCCAGAAACACGGTTGGCCGGGCCAGTCAGTCAACCTCCGGCTTCCTCCGCACACCTTTCCAGCGAACTCCCTGCCTGCCCCATGCTGGACCCTTATTCCTCTACTGGGCCCAGTAAGCGGAGGAGGAGGAAGAAAGCGGCCCCAGTATCTCCAGAGCCCGCTCCAGTATCTCCAGAGCCCGCTCCAGTATCTCCAGAGCCCGCTCCAGTCCCCACAGAGCCAGCTCCAGTGCCTGTGGGGATTTTAATTGTATTTGAGGGGATGAAATAGCCCTCAACCCCAGTCTCCGCCGAGCCAAGTTCTCCAGTCTCCGCCGAGCCAAGTTCTCCAGTCTCCGCCGAGCCAAGTTCTCCAGTCTCCGCCGAGCCAAGTTCTCCAGTCTCCGCCGAGCCAAGTTCTCCAGTCTCCGCCGAGCCAAGTTCTCCAGCCTCCGCCGAGCCAAGTTCTCCAGCCTCCGCCGAGCCAAGTTCTCCAGCCTCCGCCGAGCCAAGTTCTCCAGCCTCCGCCGAGCCAAGTTCTCCAGCCTCCACCGAGCCAAGTTCTCCAGCCTCCGCCGAGCCAAGTTCTCCAGCCTCCGCCGAGCCAAGTTCTCCAGCCTCCGCCGAGCCAAGTTCTCCAGCCTCCGCCGAGCCAAGTTCTCCAGCCTCCGCCGAGCCAAGTTCTCCAGCCTCCGCCGAGCCAAGTTCTCCAGCCTCCGCCGAGCCAAGTTCTCCAGCCTCCGCCGAGCCAAGTTCTCCAGCCTCCGCCGAGCCAAGTTCTCCAGCCTCCGCCGAGCCAAGTTCTCCAGCCTCCGCCGAGCCAAGTTCTCCAGCCTCCGCCGAGCCAAGTTCTCCAGCCTCCGCCGAGCCAAGTTCTCCAGCCTCCGCCGAGCCAAGTTCTCCAGCCTCCGCCGAGCCAAGTTCTCCAGCCTCCGCCGAGCCAAGTTCTCCAGCCTCCGCCGAGCCAAGTTCTCCAGCCTCCGCCGAGCCAAGTTCTCCAGCCTCCGCCGAGCCAAGTTCTCCAGCCTCCGCCGAGCCAAGTTCTCCAGCCTCCGCCGAGCCAAGTTCTCCAGCCTCCGCCGCCGAGCCCAGTTCTCCAGCCTCCGCCGCCGAGCCCAGTTCTCCAGCCTCCGCCGCCGCGCCCAGTTCTCCAGCCGCCGCCGAGCCAAGTTCTCCAGCCTCCGCCGCCGAGCCCAGTTCTCCAGCCTCCGCCGCCGAGCCCAGTTCTCCAGCCTCCGCCGCCGAGCCCAGTTCTCCAGCCTCCGCCGCAGAGCCCGGTAGTCCAGCATCCGCCGCCGAGCCCAGTTCTCCAGCCTCCGCCGCCGTGCACTGGTCTCCTGCCTCCGCCGCCGAGCCCAGTTCTCCAGCCTCCGCCGCCGAGCCCAGTTCTCCAGCCTCCGCCGCCGAGCCCAGTTCTCCAGCCTCCGCCGCCGAGCCCTCAGCTCCAGCCGCCGCCGCCGAGCCCTCAGCTCCAGCCGCCGCCGCCGAGCCCTCAGCTCCAGCCGCCGCCGCCGAGCCCTCAGCTCCAGCCGCCGCCGCCGCCGAGCCCTCAGCACCAGCCGCCGCCGCCGCCGAGCCCTCAGCTCCAGCCGCCGCCGCCGCCGAGCCCTCAGCTCCAGCCGCCGCCGCCGCCGGGCCCTCAGCTCCAGCCGCCGCCGCCGCCGAGCCCGCAGCTCCAGCCGCCGCCGCCGCCGAGCCCTCAGCTCCAGCCGCCGCCGCCGCCGAGCCCTCAGCTCCAGCCGCCGCCGCCGCCGCCGAGCCCTCAGCTCCAGCCGCCGCCGCCGCCGAGCCCTCAGCTCCAGCCGCCGCCGCCGCCGAGCCCTCAGCTCCAGCCGCCGCCGCCGCCGAGCCCTCAGCTCCAGCCGCCGCCGCCGCCGAGCCCTCAGCTCCAGCCGCCGCCGCCGCCGGGCCCTCAGCTCCAGCCGCCGCCGCCGCCGAGCCCTCAGCTCCAGCCGCCGCCGCCGCCGGGCCCTCAGCTCCAGCCGCCGCCGCCGCCGAGCCCTCAGCTCCAGCCGCCGCCGCCGCCGGGCCCTCAGCTCCAGCCGCCGCCGCCGCCGAGCCCTCAGCTCCAGCCGCCGCCGCCGCCGAGCCCTCAGCTCCAGCCGCCGCCGCCGCCGAGCCCTCAGCTCCAGCCGCCGCCGCCGCCGAGCCCTCAGCTCCAGCCGCCGCCGCCGCCGAGCCCTCAGCTCCAGCCGCCGCCGCCGCCGAGCCCTCAGCTCCAGCCGCCGCCGCCGCCGAGCCCTCAGCTCCAGCCGCCGCCGCCGCCGAGCCCTCAGCTCCAGCCGCCGCCGCCGCCGAGCCCTCAGCTCCAGCCGCCGCCGCCGAGCCCTCAGCTCCAGCCGCCGCCGCCGCCGAGCCCTCAGCTCCAGCCGCCGCCGCCGCCGAGCCCTCAGCTCCAGCCGCCGCCGCCGCCGAGCCCTCAGCTCCAGCCGCTTCAGCCCCAGCCGCTTCAGCCTCAGCCGCCATGCCCTTCCTCAGACTTTTAAAAACTTTCCTTAAATTCCCCATGTATTTTTTGGGGGGGGGGGCCTAGTACCCGTTCCGGTACCTGTGGGTGGGGAACTCCTGGGCGGGGGTTCTAAAGCGCCAGAGCCCACCAGGGCACCTGACCCTCCATGGCAGTCCGCTGCACCTGACCCTCCATGGCAGCCCGCTGCACCTGACCCGCCATGGCTGCCCACGGCTCCAGACCCACCATGGTTCATGGATCCGCCCTGGAGACCTCCGTTCCTGTACGCTCCTCTCCCTGCACCTGCATGAGGTCTCCAGGGCGCCCGCCCCCCTCCCGGTGTCTCCATCTACGGTCTCGCCTACCGGGAGGGGGGAGTACTGTTACAGATCCCTTGTTCCCCTGGACTCCATTTCCCAGTATCCTCCTGTTTCCACACCTGCACTCACTTCCCTCGTCAGCTCCTCATCATCACAGATCACCTGCACCTGGACTCTATTGTCAGCACTCCCCATATATTGCACTCACTCCCTTCACTCCTCGTCCGTTCTGTTTATGTTAACGTGTACGTTTGGTGTTCCTGCTCTTTGTTCATTAAAGTATTGTATCATTGTGGAAATCCGTGATCTGCCTCGTCTCTGCACCAGCTACCGTAACATACATATGCACTGAAGGTGTAAGAAAAAAATATTTCATTTTATATACTGTATGATTTCATCAGATGACATTGTTTTTAGCCTTGTACGTATTATGTTTTACAATCTTAGTTTCACTGTACTGACTCATTTGTGCAAGGAATTATTTTTCTTTATTTCACACCATGATATTCATTACATTTATTTTGATCCACTTAAAGAAAACGCTGCCAGAATTTTGAATTATATAATTATACATGTAGAATTTAATGAATATGAGCAAGATTTGTATTACAATAGCTATGTCTTTCTCATAAATACTCCCTGCTGAGCGTGTAGGCTGGCGATGTCACTTTTGTTTTTGGCTGTATTATACTGGCCATATTCAAAGCCTAAGACACCCAGCTGGTGGGAGTCCAAAGGCTAGCATTTGTATATAGTCCTCTGACGCAAATACGGAGGAAGGGTATTTCATAATGTCAGCTTTTTTAGTCTTTCATTTCTCAGAGAACAAGACATTTGGTTTTAAGCTGTATAAACATAATGTAATACCTGTATTTAGGATGTTTTGACATTCAGTTTGAGTCTGAAAACACAAACAATCTGGGATTTATTTTATTTAAAGGTACAGTATGTAATATTGACAGCTAGTGGCTGAAATAGGTACTGCAGTCCAAATTCAAAATATTCAATAATAACCAACTGCAGAACCACAGAGCCATATGTTACAGTACTTTGAGGACAGCAGCTCCAGGCCAGCAGTCTCATACCGGTGTTGGGGTGGAGCTTATAGTGACATTAGGGGTAGTTTTAGTGGTTGGGTGGGATTGGGAATTCCTTAAGGTAGAGCTCACAGTTATTGTGAAGAATAGGGTTAGTGGTCGGAGCAGCACCACCCTAATTTGTGGTCTGATGCTGCTGGCCTGGAGCTGCTGACTGCTGTGACGTGGTTCTGGGGTTCTGCCGTCATCTGGGATTACATGAAGAAACAGAAAAAAAAAACTGAGATAGACTAAATCCAGAAGAACTGTGGCAATGTCTCCAAAATGCTTGAAGAAACCTGAAAAACTTTGTGCAAGTGTATCTAAACTGTTTTAAACACAAAGGGTGGTCACAACAAATATTGACTTGATTTAGTTAATAGAAGTCAATTGATAAATCAGATCTAATTATGACATTATTTTTGAAAGCATCCTAACTTTACTGCATTTTTACACAAGTGCCTAAAACCTTTCACAGTAGCTTTGCAGGCAGGTTTCTTCAAGTGTCTTGTTTTGAACCTCAACTTTTTTCTTCTTAATTAGGCTTTAACTTATTTTTTATAAATTGGGCTGTGAAAATTGAGTCATGCACTTTAGTGTTTCTGCCAGTAGTTACACACATCCAGAATTAGCCAAAGGATCTAATCTGTGTTGTTAAAAGCTTCATTCTTCACAAGAATGACATTTTAGGTCTTTGAGGCAAGTGCCATTTACTCAAAGGTCAAACCAAGCACTAGAACCATACATTTCATACATTTCTTGCCTGTTTCAATTTATATTTAAGTCTACTGGAACTAATACGTTATTAAAAGAACACAGAATGTTTTGCCACAGGGCTACAGATGATATGTTGGACATGACTGCAGAGGAAATACTAATGAATTATATCATGGCAACTCATGGAGATGGAATTTAGATTTTATTTGTTACCATTTTTAAGTACAACTCAATTTAGTGAATAATCATATAAAGAAAAAGAGCAAAGATGCCAGATTAGTGTATTTTTCTTCAGATTCTCACAGGGGTTTGTTATGACTGTGGATTTCTGGAGACATTTTCTCTTCTCAGTGGCTTGCTGGCATGTTACTCTGACTCAAGCTGAGATTTTTCCTAGAGACTCTTCACGCCAGAAAACCAGCCAATTCCACTTGACCTCCACAAGTCAGCCAAAACTATAACCTTGCTGATCGGCCCAAACCACAAACTTTGTGGCCACCTTGACCGTGGCAACTAAATCTCTGGAGAATGGTTGCATGCAGGAACATATATATTGACATTTGTGATCCTGGACCACAAAACCAGTCATAAGGATCAATTTTTTGAAAATGAGATTTATACATAATCTGAAAGCTAAATAAGCTTTCCATTGAAGGTGCTCTAAGTGATGTCACGCATTTTTAGGCCAAAACATTTTTTGTCACATACAGCAAACATCTCCTCACTATCTGCTAGCTGCCTATCCCCTGAACACACTGTAAAAAAACGTGGTCTCTGTAGTCGCCACAAGCTCCGAAAACGGCAATAAAAACAAACTGGTGCAGTCTGGACCACAAAACATAATAAACACGCTCCAGCCAATAACGTCAAGAAAGATTTTAAATGCACGTTCATGACTGTTTCAGGAAGCACGGAGGGGATGAGGAGGAGGAGGGAGGGTCTAGCTAGCCTCTGTTTTGTTTGTCAACACTTCAAACGTCAACAGAAAGTTACTCCACCCAGAATCACTTATAGCACCTTTATTGTATGGTTTGTTAGGATTGGACAATATTAGGCCAAGATACAACTATTTGAAAATTTGGAATCCGAGGGTGCAAAAAAAAAAAAAATTAAGTTTAAAGTTTGTCCAAACATAGTCTTTAGCAATGCATATCCACTCACATAAATACATTTTTTATATATATATTTACGCTAGTAAATTTACAAAATATCTTCGTGGAACATGATCTTTATTTAATATCCTAATGATTTTTGGCATGAAAGAAAAATCTATCATTTTGACTCATACAATTTATTGTTGGCTATTGCTACAAATATACCCATATGACTGGTTTTGTGGTCCAGGGTCACATTTAAGACCTCAAGTTCTACAAATTATGAGCTACAATTGAAAGCTGTTCCGTAACAGACACTGTCCCCATTTTATTTTATTTTTTTAATGCATTTCCAATTAAGACATGAACAAACATAAAGAGAGAGAAAGAGAGAGAGACAGAGAGAGAGAGAGAGAGAGATAAACGTTTAAGCATATTAGTTTTTCATTTAAGTGTAGCTTTTATATACTTAAATTTATAATTTATATAGCTTTTGCAATGCAACAGGGATCAAATCCCAAATATCTTCTTTTTAATGAACCCAGCAAAATATATAATATAATATAATATAATATAATATAATATAATATAATATAATATAATATAATATAATATAATATAATATAATATAATATAATATAATATAATATAATATAATATAATATAATATAATATAATATATACCTATTTTATCAGAACAGTTGAAGACGGCCATGTATTTGCTATGTTAACTATTTCGGTAACATTTTACAATAAGGTCTCATTTGGTGACTAGTTGATGGCACATGCGGTGCACATGTTGATGGCACATGAAAAAAAAATTTGGGGTTCATTTGGGAACATTTTATTGAAAAAAAAAAATAATAATAATAATGTTTTCCCCCTCACCCTCCCCCAACCACAAAATATTTTTTCATGTAGTGTGCCATATAATGTACTTCATGTAATAAGATTTCACTCCGTATGAAACTTCAAAAAGCAGTTCTTCTCTGCTGTGAAATAGTGGTGTATGTTACAAGTTTTTCACATCACTGTGGGTGTTCTGCACACCCAGGAACCTTGCATCTTTCCATCTTATAACACATTGTTACCAATGTGAGGTATTGCCCAAAACCTCCTCAAAAAGTACCCCTTATCGCACAGCGTTGCCCTGAGGCAACACAAAGAAAAACTGAATTTCTGAACATGCAAAATAAAAATAAAAACTTCACAAAACCTGACAAAAGGCTTCTCTACACGTTAATACACACACATATATTTTTTTATGTACAGTTCATGTCATTTTAAATAAGATTACTAAAGAAAATAATCTTGCCTTCTTCTCACACCATGTGCTCCTGTGACCATGTGTCAGAACAGGACATCCCACCTCTTAATGGTGCTTGATATTGACTCCAACACCTTACTGGACTGTTCTTTGGTACTTTCTCGACCTTTCTAATTGGTTGTAATCATTTAAAGAAAATGTACATGGCTTAAGAAAACTTCCCATTGCCTGAGGGCAACGCTGTGCTGTAGAGAGATATACTTGGATCATACCATTATCAAACAAACACTGTTATCAAACACTTTGTCTGTCTAGCAAGAATGAACAAACAACACAATAAGGATAATCACACTGTTATAATCAAATTCAACAGAGATAAATTGATCCTTCCCCTTTTGAAAAAAAAAAAAAAAAAGTATCATTATCTGATAAAATTATGAAGCATTAATCCTGGCTTGATTTTGCTCTGATTATGTGTTGCCAAATATAAGTGCTTCCATAATTCAATTAAACCCTGCAGCAAACATAATAATCAGACACAATTTATCGTCTTAACATTTTGCCAATCCAAAGAGCCCTGATGGCTCTATTGTCCTACAATGTGCAGAAGGCATATAACATTTGAAGAAGTTTGATTGAATAGTTGATGATTACCACTTTGTCTGGCCTCTTGTTGGGCCCCCAGGTGGCACAACTCAATACAGCACATATATTTACATATGACACTTGTGCTGATAAGAATAGAGATGAACAGACTTGAAATACAATTTTTCACTCAGGCTTGAAATTTGAGAACATTTGGGTTGTGGCTTGTTCCCAGTACTGGCTTCTTCATTTAGTTTGAGTTCCAGCATTTATTTTGGTTTGCATTATACTGATTCTAAGCCCTGATTTATATTCGCTGCAAACTAGACCATGTTTAAATGCACAGATACTGTCGGTCTAAATCAATTCAACCCAACTGCAGATTCCTTACGAATGGTTTTATGTAACGCAATCTGACAAAAACGTCTCATGTATTCTGCACATGTGAAGAGAGTTGTTTACTGTCAGCAATACCATAGCAGTGAGAAATGTGTGAGCCCTGTCAGAATAAAACAACATAATTGCATTGTTTGCCTTTCTAACATATCTAAATATATGGCAAAAAAAAACATTAGCTTAACATCTCTGGATGAGAGTAAGTAGATTGGTGCATAGGAGATTTGAAATGGATAGAATGACACAGCGTGTGTTATTTTAGGCTACGTGATTTTATACAGAAAGAAAAAAAATGTCAACAAAACAATAAGCTCCCATATTCTGTTATTACTTCATATAAATTATGTGTGTTGCATCATTTTAAATCAGTTCGGTTTTCATAGCAACACTGTAAAAAGTATGTTTATTTATTCTGCAAAGAAATATTGTAACATATTATTTATTCCACGCTCCACTATACATATATGGAAGGTATTTTTGATTCCACTTCTGAAATAAAAGTCACACTCAAATATTTACATGGTAAGTTCTATTTCACAGATTATTTCAGTGAAAAATCTGTCATCAAGTACTCACTCTCACGTCATTCTGTATGACTTCCTTTCTTCTGCGGAACACAAAAGAAGATATTTTGAAGAACTTTGGAGTCCAAACATCATTAGACCCCATTATATGGACAAACTAATTTTTGAGTGAAAACACAGTTCAGTCATGAAACTTTAACCAAGCACAGATTGGTTCTTCTAACGCTGTGGCATTAGCCAATCAGATACTTCCTAATCCATGTAACCGTATATTTTGCACCCTAGCCTGCAATTGCCCTGTTGCGCAATTATGGACATTTCTGGTTACCCTTCCTCCTCCCCAGCACCACCTGCATAGATCTGCTATGCAGTTATTTTATATTTTCTTGCAGCAGCATGTCCTTTATGTATGTTATTTTAACTAAGCTTAACAAATTTGTGTATTAGCAAAGCAGGAGCAGCATAGCAGATCTCGTCCACCAAAATCAATAGGGCTAGGACAATACATTGATTCACAATTCACGATACAAAGAATCTGTAGCGATTCTGATATTTTCCGATGTATCGCGATCCTTTCTCTTATCAATTCTGAGTTTAGTTTTTAATAGCAGATGGCACTACTTGCTTTAGAAACACCAGTACTCTGTTTGCTTCCAGTTCCTTTACACACACCACTTAAATCTAAAATAATCATTCATAAAGTCTAAAAAGGTTGAAGCGAATTACAAGGGTGTTCACAGTGGGCTGTGCAAGTAAATGTATAATTTCAGGAGCAGTTCTCACAATATTGCACACATGCACACACACACACAGTCACACACTTGTTTGTTTTTGTGAATTGTGGGGACATTCCATAAGCGTAATGGTTTTTATACTGTACAAACTGTATTTACTATCCCCCAACACTACCCCTACCCCTAAACCTAACCATCACAGGAAACTGTGCACACTTTTACTTTCTGCTGCTCTATTTTTAATTGTTGCTTGATGTCTTTGAGAAAGATTTGTTTAAATTCATTAGGCAAAATCCTGAGGATTACTAAAAACCTATTTATTTACTTAATTCACAATGAAAGATATCATCTCATTAGTATTAAGAATCTTGTCCAGATCTGTAGCTGATACTGTGAGTCATGTAGACTTTTCTACTGTAATTTGTATAATGAATTAACATTTGAATAATAAGAACGACACGGCAGGTGGTCACAGCATTTTCAGATAGTAGGACATCCAGTGTGTTCAGCAAAATATTCAGAATCATAAGTATTGAAAGCTACAGGAATCCAAATGGGTGACAGGTCAGTTCATGAGCTGATTTTGTATCTCAGAGATATGACTGCAGCATTACTGGCAGATTGTATTTATAATTAAGGAATTGAGATAATTGAGATGGACAATTTGCCTCTGTGGACTATTTTATTAGTCCAATAGTATTTCAATATCTATCTGCTAAAAGTTTATTTTATACAATTTTTTTTTTTTTTTTTTTTTTGGTATGGTCTTCAACAATAGACTAAACCTCAGTGAGATTCATGTCAAAGTTTATCAGTAAAGCACTACAAATGCAACATTTCTAACAAAGCTCAAAGGTCGCTTCAGAGGAAATAGAGGGGGTTTACCATTTCAAAAGCAGAGTGAATCAGGTACACACAGGGGTTTGAGTATTTCAAAGTCTCTTTTGAAGTTTCATTCTGAAAAGCCTGCTAAAACCAGACAACAACTGATGCTTTTGGAAACCTTTGCACTTTCATTAGGACAGCAGCAACGTTTGTTGCAAGAATACTTCCCGATTTTCTCACTCTTAGTTTATCCTCAAAAATTCCCAAAGACTTTTAATACGTTTGAATCGTAATTCCAACAAGCAATGCAAATGCTTGTTTTCCTCGCCACGAACAGGTGGATGTGCAGGAGCGACGTGTTCTTTTTGAGATTAGTGCCGCTCTTGTTTAACATGAGAGAATGTCACACCCTCACTTTTGGCAAAACAAAATGCCATCTTTGGAGGCGGGGGATTAATTTTTAGATAATTAATCCCTGACACGCGCAAATGCGACGTTATGTGTCATTCCAAGATGTTCCATTCTTTTAAGGTGTCTTTAGAATCGCATCACCTTAAAATTTTATGAACTGAGAGTATTTCTTTCGCTGGCAAAATCACCGCGATGTCACATTACAATCACGTTAGAAAGAGTAAAAGAGATTAACTTGCTTTTAATACCCAGGGTTTTTTTTTCACCTTGAGATGGAAAGTATCTTACCGGTGGTCCTCCAGTTCAAGAAGTAAAAATGATCTGTACTTGGAAGTTAATTATGTTGTAGCAGTTGTTTTGGTCATTTCCTCACACTTAAGGCACCTACATACTAATAATCACAATAATCGGGCTGATTTTGGGCCCAATTCTACCCTTTCAATAGCCTGACTTCGTCATACTCATATTCTAGGCAGAATGTGAGTCTGATACTGCTCCATTGCACTTGAATTATGGGGCGTGTCTTAACCGAACCAGTAAAAAAAAAAACCTCTGCACTCAATTGGATAGACCTACAACCAATCAGAGCAACGCAGTAAGTGACGTATGTTGAACTTGTACTTAAACTTTTGCAGAATCCCGTTGGAAGGACGGCAAACACTTCTTTCCCATCGACAAATGCCTTGATTGCGGTTCTTTGTTCGTCTTTTAAAATGAATGTGCTGTCGATTTCTTTTATTACAGACGTGATAGCGGAATCTAAACATCTTACTTCTCCAGCAGTCATCGTTGGTGAAAACCAATTCAACCCAAGCGCTCTTTGATGACGTGGGTGGTTACGTAACCGCAGATAGCCTGTCCATCATCGATTAAAGCCTGCCCTAGCAATTTGATTGGCTCGGCCTTCTGGGAGCCGAGCATAATTACTCTACAATGGATCGAGTCCAGACCGAACTTCCCATCCAAAAAATGTTGTGGGCGGGGTTCGGGCTGGCACCCAGGCTACCCTTTCAACAATCCTAGGTAAAGTCCTGATTATCTTGATGGTTCTATAGATTATCTTGTCAAGTAAGGTGTGTTAACAGTGATTGAATCTGCTCAGAAGAACGTTGGGTCCGCCCTCATCTCAAATCTTAAAAAACATGTCCAAAATGTTGAATATTTAAATACTGTTGTGTGGGGGTGCAAAAATGTTGTGTTTCTGATTAGCAGGGATAAATACGATAGAGTGGATAAGATTCTGGAAATAATAGTCTCAGGCTCAGACATCATGTCCACAGACTGTTGGCTGAATGTCTGATGTGTTTATTAATAAACACACTAAAAGTTGGATCCAACATGGTGTATCCTTCAGATAAGATCAGAGATTATGCAGTTGGCATATGGACTGAGGAATTCTGACAGGATGTATTTAGCTAAAGTCCACCTCATCTTCATCATAATCATCAACTTTCTCTCTCTCTCTCTGTGACACAAATACACAATCACATACACAATTCTAAATTCTAATCTGTCCATCCATCTGTAAGCATACTTTAACAGATGGGAAATAAATCATGTCCTTTAATACTAAAGCTGGTATTTTTAGTCCCGTCATTCTGTGGCCCGGATTTTATTTTGACCCTTCAGCAGGTCCCACAAGGAATAAAGCTCCTCTCAGGTTCAGAGAGTGAAATTCAGAAGAAAGCATGGCAATGATCTTAAACAGTGCTGGGGAGTAATTAACTAAAAATAGCGACACTGCTTAACTTTATATTTTTAGCAGGTGCTTTCAGTAGCTTAGCCAGCCATAGCTTTTCTAGTAAGAATCTGTTTACCCAATGCAAAACATTATTTGTCAGATTGTTTTGCTGCAAATTTACATCAGAGCAAGATAAGGCTATAAACATCAGAAAGTCAGATTCATTTAGGTGAACTGATTCATCTTTAATCCCCAAAATGACATATTTAAAAAAATTTTTCCTGTGAAAAAATACTTCATGCCTTAAAATAGCTTGAATGTAACTCTACGCCCTTGCTTCATTTAGTATATGTGGATTTATGCATATGAAAATTTGCCCTGCCTCCAGACACTTTCACAAGCTTAGAGATCCACTTGGTCGACTTACTGAGGTAAACGCTGCAAGATGGTATCGCACTTTACAACACTGTACACTTAACGGTAATTAATATAATTAGCCTTTTGCTTGACTACATTATTAAACAGCTAATGATGTTTTGCTAACGTTGCACAAACTATGTTCCCATTTGCCATCTCAGACAGCTGACTTATCCGAAATGCTTTGAACAACCCGCTATTGTTAACTCCCTCGGGTCGGCGGTCACGCAGGCGATACAACCTCGGTTTTTTTCTTACCAGTGTGGAAGAGACTCAAAATACTCTGTCAATGTTGCACATATAATTAAGAGTTATACACCATTTTAATCTGTGGAATATCTTCTTTTATTTGTGTACACAAAAAAAAAACTCTTTTTGCAAAATAAAGAAAACTAACATGATGCGTAATCTCTCGTCTCCCATGAACGAAGTCCAATCTGATAGTTCTGAGTGTAACTTAGTGAATACTAATCACAAAAAAAATAGACTTATGTCTAAAGAAACGTTGAAATGTCAGGTTTTAAATCGTGTAAGTCAAATCGAAAACAAAAATCTACACAATTTTTCATTTCAGCAGAAATATATACCAGGATAGCCTGGCTTCTCTTGAGACTCCCCTGCTTCAGAGTGGTTATAAGTAATGATATGCTAAAGCCTGCCTGCATGATGATTGGTTACAAGGTAATTTGTGACATCACAAACACCAGCAATTTCAAACCCTGTTTTTGAGACTGTCTTTGGTTCACTGCAGTTTTAAGGAGAAAATACTCAGCAATGGTGTTGACTTATGTATTTGCACAAGGTTTTTCTTAAAGTATGTTAAAAACACCACATAGACATATAAACAACATTAAAAACTTGATTTCCACCACAGGGGGTCTTTAAGATTTTAAATTATGTTGCTGTACTCTACCTTCAATTATTTCTACAGATTCATTGCCACAGAATAAATAATTGCTTCATGAAACAGGAACAGAGTTCCTCCTGGTTCCCAGGTTGTGTTTCAGTTCCTGAGCTAATATGTTGCTTGTGTGGTAATATCCAGCAATCCGTTTGAGACTTGTTAGTGTACATTTATTGATTTCTTTTTTCGTTTCTCCAAATCTTCTTCCACAATAATGGTGTGGACTGTCATAAGCACAGTCCAGTTATCTAGTGAGCTCTGTTTCTGCAAAGTGTTTTGACAAGATGAGAAAACTATCAATAAAGTTTAAAAAACATGATGTGTCTTGTGGCACAATGATTGCATAAATTAACCAAATTATGCTAATTAAGGGTAAATGGCTGTAATAGAGCTGTAAATGGCTTGTTTTGACAGAGATTTGTCTGTTTTGTGCCAGTTTAGCACATTAATGAACATGCAATCACTTAACAGCTAAATCACTTTTGCTATACGATCAGGCTGACCTTTTTTTCTGCCTTTGTCTGCCTCTCTTTTCCCTATGTCTATGGGTAATTAAATTAAATTGATGAGTGACATCTAAATAGCCATATACTTAAAGAAAATTATTGAATTCTTGTTTGAAAAAATAGTTCACACAAGAATGAAAATCCTGTCATCAATTACTCTCATTCTTACAGAAATGCATTGCATTTGAGTTTTGGCAGGCTACGTATGCGACGCAAAGAAAACGAAAAAGCAGAGAATGCTATTTAAATATGACAGGGTCATAACTCGAAAGACATAGGAAAAAAAGTTGCAATTGGACTTTGTTTTTCCATTTGCGTAAACGAAAATGCAAACTCTAATGCGTGATTTGCAATTGCGTTTGGATTATGTCACATTTTATGCGTCCACAAATTGAAAATGCAATTGCAAATACAATTTGTAATTCCGGAATATCAATCCATATTCTTTGGTTTTTCTGAACATGAAACTATAGCCTTCGTCCCTCTATTACTGCTCTATTAGGTCTCTTCTTGAACATCCAGGAACAAGCTTCCCCTTTTCTAGGCTTTTATATTTTCGATATTTACTCTCTCTTGCTTTCAGGTTTCGCCATCTCAAAACATCACAGTTTTCCCTTGCTACCACCCATCTATGTGGTAAATTTGACAACCTCCTCTTCAGATACTGGAGTCCGATGACAGCTATGATTGCCCACGGGTTGAGCTCACAAAAAAACAACCCCACAGGTGCTGGTTTAAAGATGGCTGCACACATCAAATAAGCAATCAAAAGTTTTTGAGGCATTCTTGAGACTTTTTTTGTTAGATGGATTACTTATGTCTCTATATAACCCTTTAATTGCAATAGCAAAATGATTTCTTTATATTTTGTGGTTCCATCAGGCAGTAATATTGAAACAGCAAATGACACTTAGCTGTCATTTCCAAATGGAAATGATAATTTCCATTAATAATAATACATTTTTTGATGAACTATTCCTTTAACTCAAAATGTGCTCAGCCACACATTTGAGAGGCCTGTTAAAAGGATAATAAATGCAAAATGTAAAACGTACCTTTGTTCAGTTGTTACTTTGATAAGCGTGCAGCTTTACAGACAACAGACCTCCATATTAAAATAAACAGCAGCTGTAAATCATCATCAGGCCTTTACTTTAACTGTCTATTTATAGCAGAGATCAAAACATGAATTTATTTGCCATATTGGTGTTTGTACGTCACTCTTTTGTTATTAGTCTTCTCTGTCCCTGACACGTCTAATATTTTAGAATATGTTAAATGCTGTCAGAATCACTTGAGATGAAGAGATATATTGAAATTGATGCTCCCAATCCAGCCTGACAAGTGAAATGAGATGGGAGAGAGTGTGGTGTTCGATCATGTCTTCACTCTAACATAAACTGTCTGGCTTGCTGAAATCGGAGATGGATTAGATTTCGGTGTTTATGATCTCAACCTCGATTGTTTCCAAGTTATGCATAAAAAGTAATATCCATCCGATTGTTGAGCTTGATTGATAATTTACATATTTTATGCATGCATATATTGTGACAGAAGACAGTGGGAAAAAAATATGTTTACAAAAAAATAGATTTTATAACCTAATGAGCTCAAAGTGCATCACAATGGGAACTGAACATCTGCAAGAGGTTCATTTATTAAGTGCAATATATATATATACACACACACATGTGTATTTTTGTTTCATGATTACACTGTCTAACTAAGAGTTGTTGAACAAATATGAAGAATCTGACTGATTTACTGTTAAACTTTATTATTAAACATTTTTTTTTTTTTTTTTTTTAAAAAACACTACAGCACTCTTAATGATAAATTACAAATTTAAGTAAGGACAACCCCACATCATGGAGTGAGTAAAATCGGATATATCTTTTTATCACATCATTAAAAAGAAAATACTGTCAACAGCAAGAGAAAAAAATACTTTTGCAGTAATTCCCGTCTCGAATATAATACTAGGGCTGCCTTTGATTAAAGATTTTTCTAGTCAACTAGTAGTCATTTATTTAAGCAATTAGTCGACTAATCATGCATTTTTTTTTTAAATAAAGCATATAAATCATAATAATTAGCCTTTAATTGCCCATATATATAATACATAGCCTAATCAGTGATCAAATGCATGCACAAAGCTTGCAGCAGTGCACCAGCCAACGCAATGATTGTGATTGTGGCGTGAAAAAAACATTTTAATTTATTGATAAACTAGTGTTTTGTGTGTTTTCGGCTGCAGAGATTAAGTCGACGATGCTGAATCATCATCTGAGAATGTTCAAAATCTGAGAATATTTGTTTTAGATTTGAATTGGTTCATTTAAAAGCTTTCAAAAAATATATTTCTCATGTCTGTGAGGCAAGTATACACTGAGTTTCGGTACATTTTTGTGTCACGCTGAAGTTCACTTGAGACCGAGATGGCTGATATCGCAACCTGATTGTTTTAATTATTTTACAAAAGGACAATGTTTTGTTGATATTGTGAGTTTACAGAAATAAAAGCAAACCATTTACAGTTTTGAATAGTGGATTGTTCTTATCTGTATGACCAAAAATGATGGAGTATTTAAGTTAAAAGCAAGTGATCGCGCTGGCACCTCCATGTCATGCAGTAAGCGTGCTCTCCACACAAACTCTTAGATATGGGCCTAATAATAATGATGAATAATAGGCAAATTTTTGGATTTCCTGCCGTTAACGATCTGTCTGTGATTTTGGCACATCCTAGGAAGGTGTTTTTTTTTCTGCGACTAACCGACTAATACCAGTTTTGGCCGACTAAGCCTCTTCTCCTCGACTAATGGTTAGTCGACTATTGGGGGCAGCCCTATTAAATACAATATAATACTATGGTATATCAGGGTAATTCCCTTCCCAAATACATACAATATAGTCCAATACTTCATGGTAATTCCCCTCCCGAAATATGGGGGCGGCGTCCGTCAAGAAGCTAATAAATGTTTTGTAATAATCTAAATGTCCTTACTCTGCACTTTTCTGAAACATTCCATTCTGAAACATTCTTTTTTACTATTCACTGAATAAAAATGACTGTAGTTGAGGAGTAGTTGAGAAAGTACTTCTAAGGTAGGCCATCCATGCCACTAGCTGTCACATAAAGCTGTTCAAACAATGAATCATAAAATCATAACATTCAAACTTCGTACTGAAGGTCACTATGTAATACACAGCCCTGCCCCATAGACTTCAATAATAGTCTCTGTTCAAACCTGCATTACGTTTTGACAGGTTCTCAAAACAATCCCCTTAAAATCCCCTTGCTCAAACTGTTAAAGTGGGACTGATATGGGACCTTGTTAAAAGTAACTTTTTTTACTCACTCTCATGTCAACATTTGAGAACATTCTCATTACAATGCAAACTGTCCATACAAAAATGTTGGCAGGGTCCAATGTTGATTGGATGTTGTGACCATTCATTTTTATTGTATGGATATAAGCACTTTGGACATTCTGATAAATATCTACTTATGGGTTTCACACAATAAAGAAAGTCATATAGGTTTCGAAATAACATGCAGAATTTATGTCACAACGGTTCCCCACCATTTTTTTCACCCGGCAATCCATGTTTTCACTGTTATACGATAGAGGGTGCTGTTATATATCTTCTGAAATAGTACAGCAAAGAAATATATCTGCATAAACTTGTTGCTCACACACAAGTAATGTTACCCACGAAGAGATATGGACTGTGAAGCTTTGGGGGTGTTGATGGACTCTGAAACTGATCTGGATGAAGTCTTTGACAAAAATATGATTTTCACATATTTTTTTTTTTTTTTTTTTTTTTTTCTTCTTTATTAAAAACTTACCGACATTTAAGGCTTGATTAAAAAAAAAATAATAAAAAAAAAAAATATATATATATATATATATATATATATATATATATATATATATATATATATATATATTTTTTTTTTTTTTTTTTTTTTCTCAGATTTGCATGAAGTCAGAATTGTGAGATATAAACTCGCAATTATGAGAAAAAAAGTCAGCAATTGCAAGTTGATATCTCACAATCTGAACAAAGAAGTCACAATTGCGAGATATAAACTCGCAAATGCAAGAAAAAAAATTACTTGCAATTGCGAGTTTATCTCAGAAAAATGAGTTTATGCAAAATAAAAAGACAAAGCTTCCGTACTTTTGATATATTGACTGATTGCATTACATTCTGGGGGCTAAACCAACAAACACATTACAATGTAGTTTTTTAATTAAGAATTCAGATGTATTTGTTTAGAAATCTCTGTCCTTTAACATATTTTTATTCGATTAGGCAGCTCTACCGAAGCAGGAACTTTATAAGCTCTCATTCATTTGGCTTGACATCTCTATGAACTAGTGTTTAACAAGAGGCACACATCAGCGCCTCTGCTTCCCTCACGACACCTTAGATGATGAATGAATAACAATTTGGAGATGGGCTTGTTTGTTATTGTGGAGTCATTTTTTCTTGCATAAGCAAGAGCTTCCTCAATATAAAACTGAATCAAAATATATTAGTACTCAACATTTAGGACAAAAGCACTTCATAGTTTTTAAATGTATTCAAAAGGTTTTCTCCTAAGCTTTGCAATCACACAAAATGGTTCTAACACTCGATGATAAACAGGTGGATGTTGTTTGTTATGATGTAAGTGTAACATGCTCAATGACTTCCACCGGTCTCTCAGAAGAGTACTCAACAAAAATATATCCAAACTGTGGGCTTCAACATACAGTAGTGCTTTACGTGTCACTCCAGTTAGAATAACTTGACATGAGTGAACATGAGTGCAGTATGACACTGCTAACATTTTAGAGTGTTTTCAGCCATCCAGCTGCTTGGCACTTATTACAGGTCCTCAAAGCTGTTTGTTCTCTAAATTTTTTGCAAAGCCATTTTGCTGGTTTGTGACTGAAACCTTTGAAACCTAATAGGCTACACAGTATAGTCATTGTTTTCTGGCACAGGCGACTCTGTTGAGGAGTAACTAACTAAAAGTAGTGATGTTACCAACTAACATAACAACAGCTTAACTGCTTTAAAATGTGTAGCTTTTACAGTAGCAAGCTACATGTAGCAATGTAGCATAACACTCTTGTAAACTACTGATTTTTAGCATTAGGAAATCCAGTCCATTTGAAAAGAGGTCAACTTAAACATAATAATAAAAAATAAATAAATAAATAAATAAATAAACTTTATTGAAAGAATATTAAAGGTGCAGTATGTAAGAATTATGTCTGCTAGAGGTCGCTAGAAGCCTATTCAAAACAAAGGCGTAGCTTGATGACGCCAAGTTTGAGAGTGGAATCTTGGGACATGTGGTCTTCACTTCTCAGTCGGTGCAAAAGAATAGGGATAGGACTTGGGAAGAAATCATGTTCATGGATGCGATTATTAACGTCACTGTAGAATGAAGCAGAGCAGGACCGAGTGTTGTGGGAGCTGAACAAGGCCGCTAGAGCGATTGTGCAACACGCGCCTCACGAGCAGCAGAACTTTTATTATGACACAGTCGCCGGCGCTTGTAAAGCAGCTCTGTTTATCATATTAGATACATTTGAGAGTGTTGAAAATGATGTTATAACGTTACTCTGTGCGTTCGCACGGTGGCTGCTGTGAGACACTTGTTTGAGACACACTGCAGTAAGATAGATCGATTTTAGAATATCATGTTAAATGCTGGATGGCTTGTGTTGATAAATGGCATGCAATTCATTTTAAAACGTATTGTATGATGGAGAAAATTCTGTATTACTGTTACTAAAAGTCAAGCTGCATCTGATTATGCTATGTTAGCTACTTGACAAACTAGTGTTTTTCTCTGAGGCATGGTAAAGCATGGTACTCGCAAAGACTAAACGTGTTGAGCTATGTAACAATGATTCGTTTTCTGTCTATAAATATATCAAAACAGTTGTTCCCTTGCCTATTAAAACGTGTAAATATTAAAGCGTCTTTGGTGTTTTCATGGTTTCTACAAAATAAAAACCGAGGGTAACGCGGGTATGATGCAAATCGTCCCCTGGATCTCGTGTTCTGCAGTGAGGAACATCTCAGCGATTAGGTTAAATGTATTTGCAACATGCTGGGCAGTTTGATTACCCCAACTATTGTTTAAAAAAATTACTATATGGCTGGCTTAAAATGAACCCCTGGGTCAAAACAACCCAATCGCTGGGTTTGTCCATTTTCAACCCAACTTGGGTTGTTTTTAACCCAGTATTTTTTAGAGTGTAGTCTGATATAATATATTCAGTGTTGGCTATAGCTACATTTTGTAAGCAGCTTTCACCTAATTGAGTAGAAGCTTGGGAAACTAGTTTCAAAGCAGATTCTCTAGCATTGCTGCCTACCTACAGTACAGCTCCTGACAGCTCACTAGGCTTTGGAGCATGATGTCTATCATGTGACTGTCACTATTCATTACATTTCATTAATATAGCCATATGAATATTATTTATATGTCACAAGTCACATACTTGACATGACATCAACGTAAGTTCCTTCCTGGTGCTGATCCTCCAATCATCAGGGTTTTAAAGAAGGCTGATTTGCAGTCTGAGCAGGTAGACTAAATCAGGCAACGTGTCCCATATACATTTAAAGTACCTTAAATTATTCCCCACCTGCCTGGCTTTCCTCGTCTGTTTGAAGTGAAGAGAGCAAATGGATGAGACTTTGGGAGCATTTCTTCATCAACATTGCATCAGTGTTTCAATGTTAAAATCATAGTTGATGTCTGAAGGATATTCTACCAGGAAAAAGGTACATATAATGTTCATAAATTGTAAAACATTTAACATGTAGCATTTGGCAGATGCTTCAATCTGAATGGTAGTTCCGATTCTGTCTTGCCTTGCCAACATTTTCAGTGGCCCAGTCACCAAAGATTGACAATAGCAAACTATTTTTTATTGTTATTATTATAATTATTATTATACAAAATAATCTGGAAAATAATGTAAACTTCATATGCATTTTTGCAGGATTTTTACTGTTCTCACAGATGCTTTTAAGACAAACTCAAGTCATTTTTGTATTTTGGACAAAACATTATATATAGCCAAGTGCGGGAAAAGGTTTAATAGGAGCAACATAGACACAGACGCAAAACTAGCAGTACAGCCTAGCCTATAAAAGTATAGCTGTTAGTCATTGATTCCAAAAAGTGCACATAATAAAAGGTATGTCAGTGCAGGAGCATGAAATATTGCTGACAATAGTGATAGCATGCACTTTCAACAATTGCCAAGTGCCCAACTAAAGGGAACACTAATCACCATAATGGCTCCTGAAAGGAAGACAGCAAAAATTATTCAAGTAAATAGTATTCGAGTAAATCCCTGTTGAAAAATCCAGCATTGCTGGTCATCAGCATATGTTTTGCACACTGGGACCAGCTTGAGATGCTGGTTGCTGGTTTGTTGGAACCCAGCATGGGATGCTGGTGTGCTAGTACCGATGTTTAAGGTACCGATCTAGTATGGCTGATGGAAATTATCAATTATCAATCCAATTTCACAATTTTCAGCACAATCGGTTTTGATTAACTTTAGAACATAAATTCTATGTCAATACTTGAAAAGTAAAACTATTTTGGAAACATGTTTAATCAGGAAACATGTCTTTAATGTAAATAAATGTGGTGTCACATGACAGAATTAGTTTTGCGTCTGTGTCTATGTTGCTCTTATTAAAGCTCTGTTTCTTGGTAATGTTCAAGGATGTGTTACATTTATTCAAACTTCTAGGAAATGGCAAAAAAAAAAAAAAAAGGAAAAAAAAAAGAAAGAAATGTAAATTATGAAAAATGAAGAACTATATATACTATAGTAATTATTTGAAACACAAATAACACATATTTACATTTGCCGATTACAGAACAGAAAAAAAAAAAAATGGATGAAAACTTGGCTTATGTTTACGGAAGAGGATTAGGGCCAAGCAATAATAATAAAAAATAAATAAATAAATAAATAAAACAAAACCATCTCGAGATTAATGTTGTTAAATTTCGAGAAAAAAGTCTAAATAAAATGTTGAGAATAAACTCTTTAAATTTCGAGAAAAAACGTGTTAAATTTCGAGAAAAAGGTTGAGATAAAATGTTGAGAATAAACTAATTAAATTACGAGAAAAAAAGTTGTTAAATTACGAAAACAAATTTGTTAAATTATGAGAAAAATGTCGTTAAATTTCGAGAAAAAAGTCGAGATAAGATGTTGAGAATAAACTCGTTAAATTATGAGAAAAAAGTTGTTAAATTATGAGAAAAAAATCGTTAAATTACAAATGTGTTCTCATAATTTAACGACTTTATTCTCAACATTTTATCTCAACTTTTTTCTCGAAATTTAACAACTTTTTTATCATAATTTAACAAATTTGTTCTCATAATCTAACGACTTTTTTCCTCGTAATTTAATGACTTTATTCTCAACATTTCATCTCTGTTACAGAGCCCCATGTTTGTCTTCCCCTGTGACCTAGTTTCCCCGTTCTGTTGATTAGTTCATTTGATCCACCTGTGTCTTGTTAATCATCCCATCACCTTGTTTAGCTCCCTTTGTTAGTCATCTGTATTTATACCCTGTGTTCCCATTCACTCCTTGTCCGTTCTCGTTCTCGTCAGATGCTAGTTTGGTGTACTCTGCCTTTGTTTATATTAAAGTCTTATATGTTTGTGGAAATCTGTTATCTGCCTCATCTCTACACCACCAGCCGTAACAGAAGAACGGACCTATACAGTTTTTGCGGCGATTTTCTTTTTGTTTGTTTTTTCCCCTTTCTCCGTCACCATGGACCCTGCTGTTGCCCTTTTGTGCCTGGAGCAGAGGGACCGCTCCCTGGAATCACACACCCTGGATTTTTTGGAGTTGGCGTGCCTCACACACTATCCAGACCGCTCGCTCTGCGTGTTCTACATCTCCAGCCTTAGTGAGCGGTCCCGGGCACGCCTCCCAGGGAGCGGTCCTCAGAAGGACTTCGCCGCACTCGTGGAGTGGGTGCTGGTAAACAACAACTCTCCGTTTACCATCTGCCCCGCGGAGGATGACTTCGCCGCCAGCCCCACTCCACTGCCAGAAGCCAGTCAGTCACCATCGACGAACGTCACAACGGAGATGTTTCACGAGCCCACCGCAGACCGAGGAGGCCAGCCCACCGCGATGGATGAGCCAGGACAGAGGAAAGGATCGGACAGTACCATCGCCCCGGAGCCAACCTCACAGCAAGGTTCTGACCAGGTGCGTGAGCCGGTAACATCATCTGACGTCGTGGGAGTGCTTGTGGAGCTCGAGGGCTGGGAGGAAAGCTCCGCCCACAACACCACCACGACGAAAACTATGACTGACACTGGCAAATATGCTGAGGAACTGAAAGATATTTTTACAGTTGATTTAATCGATTTTTTTCGGAGAGGTGACTTCCCATTCCCCTGATTCTCCTGTTTTTAATGATTCTCCTGAGCCTCCAGAGGACCAATCTCCAGTGTTCTCCAGATCTCCGTCTCCTGAGTTCCCTGTCTGCCCACCCAGCCTCCCTCTCCCACCTCCTCCGTCACCCAGTCTCACAGCCAGTTCCTCAGCCCCACCATCACCTCTGCCCTTCAGCTGCTCGACATCTCCCACATGCCAGGTGGGGATGTCGAGCATCTTCAGGTCCTCCACTACATCCACTCAAGAGGATCCCCTGCCTCCACTTCCAGCCTCCACGCCCCCTGCTCCACCTCGGCCCGTCGACACTTTGGCGTCACCCTGGCTCCTCCCTCCCTCGGCTCCACCGGACACCATCGGCCATACGGCTTCTCCGGGCTCCCTCGTCTTTCCGGCTCCACCTTGGTCAGTCGTCCACCTGCCTGCACCTACGGCTCCGTCTGGCTCCTCCTTCCCTCCAGCTCCGCCTACATCCTCGGTCCCACCGGCTCAGCCTCTGCCCTCTGGATGTCCGCCTCCTCCTCGGACGCTCGTCGCCATGGCTCCTCCTCGGTCTCCAGGACCATCGGCTGCGCGTGGGCTCGTCGGCTCTTCAGTTACACCTGGGTCTCCAGCTGCATCTCCGTTGGTCGTCCCCAGGGTGTCGTCTGCCCCCAAGCCGACTCCACCATGGCTCCTCCCACCTGCGACTCTACCCTGGGGCCTCGTCCTGGCTGGCTTCTGGGGTAACATCTGGCTCCGGCTGCTCCTGGCTTCCCCCTGGCTCCTCCCACCCTCCACTCCCCCTTGGACTGTCTTTGTTGTTTTCTATGGACTCTTTTCTTTTTTGTTTGTACTCCGCGCTCCTCCAGAACCCCCTCCCTCCCTCCTCTGGACTCTTACGGCGCGAGGACGCGCCTATTCGGGAGGGGGCGAACTGTTACAGAGTCCCATGTTTGTCTTCCTCTGTGACCTAGTTTCCCCGTTCTGTTGATTAGTTCATTTGATCCACCTGTGTCTTGTTAATCATCCCATCACCTTGTTTAGCTCCCTTTGTTAGTCATCTGTATTTATACCCTGTGTTCCCATTCACTCCTTGTCCGTTCTCGTTGTCAGATGCTAGTTTGGTGTACTCTGCCTTTGTTTATATTAAAGTCTTATGTTTGTGGAAATCTGTTATCTGCCTCATCTCTACACCACCAGCCGTAACAATCTCGACATTTCTCAAAATTTAATGAGTTTTTTTCTCGTAATTTAACGAGTTTATTCTCAACATTTTATCTCAACTTTTCTCTTGAAATTTAACGATTTTTTTCTCGTAATTTAATGACTTTATTCTCAACATTTTATTTCAATTTTTTTTCTCAATTTAACAACTTTAATCTCGAGATGGTTTTATTTTTTTTATTATTGCTTGGCCCTAATCCTCTTCGGTATATGTTTGCCAGCTAACAATATTTTGGTGAAAAGAATACATCACAGAGATCCAAACATTTAGGTTTGCACAGTGTAGAAAATAAAATGTTACAGTCACTTGGAAGTATGTCTGAAACCAGTTTCTTTACGAGCTACAGTTTCTTCATACAAAAAAAAAAAAAATGCTTTCTGGAAGGTCAAGGCATACCTCAGATTTCGAACATAGCCTACCTAATAAAAACATTGTAGACAGCCGAAAAACATGATTTAAATCCAATAAGCTTCACAGAGTTATACTAAGTGAGCATCTTGCCCTTTAAGTGTCCTCCTTTTTGGCTGATCATGCACCATGTGTCGGTATCTTTTGTGATGTACTTCAGCATTTTTATTTGTTTATTTGCAAACCCAGCCAACCACACAAGTAGTTATCCTAACATGACCTCTCTGAGATGTACAAAATATGACAGCATGGTCTCTGCACCACAAACAGCACAAATTGAGGTGAACAGGGTGGCTAGACTGTTAACGCAGTATTCCTTAAAGGGATAGTTCACCCGGAAATTAACATTCTGCTATCATCCCTGTTGCAAAAATACAGCATAAACCAGCATGGATTCCATAGTGCTTTGGGGACAAGCATTGTTTTAGCTTGCATATTTCTATATCTAACAAATAGATTATGTAAAGGAAAAAAAAAAAAATATATATATATATATATATATATATATATATATATATATATATATATATATATATATATATATATATATATATACATACGGTTAAAACATATGATTTGTTGAATTATATGATTCTAACTTTGTGATTTCTTTTGCTCCCTCTGCTGAAAGCAGAACTGAAAATGTATTGCTTTAGTTATGATTACATTATTAATCAATTTCACTGGTAAAACGTTTCAAAGCATTAAAGGAATGGTCTCCTGTTTTAAAAGATCTGTGCACAAATCAGTTAAAAAGCGCTTGTATACATCGAAGAGCTTCTGTACATTCATACTTTTTTGGGAACCCACATGTGTCAAAATCCAGCTCTCAGTCATTGATTCCAATAATGCACATATTAAAAGGTATATAGCAGTGCAGTCAGGAGCATGAAATATTGTTGACAATAGTGATAGCATGTACTTTCAACAATTGCTGATTAATTCAACTAAAGTCAATGGCCAAGAGCCCAACGACAACACTAATCACCATAATGGCTCCAAAAAGGGAGACAGCGAAAAATTATGAGTAAATCCCTGCTAAAAAATCCAGCATTGCTGGTCAGCAGCATATGTTTTGCATGCTGGGACCAGTTTGAGATGCTAGTTGCTGGTTTGTTGGAACCCAGCATGTGATGCTGGTGTGCTGGTATGATCCCAGCAAGACCACAACAAAACTTTCTTATATGTTACATATCACATTTCTTAGTGTGTATTAGTAGTTAAAGACGAAAACATTTTTTTAAATTAATCTTAATGAATGATTTAATAAAGAAAAATGCATGTTGCTGATTACATGTTTATTGGTACAATGTTAAACAAACACTGCTCAGTTTTCAGATGGTCCCAACACTGAAGACAATAGATTCTAGAAATGTTGATTGAGCATTAGTGACAAACACCTGCAGTTAACAAACAGAATCACTAAAGATAAGAGGAACAACAGGAACAGAAACAAAGAAAAGAGATGAGCAGAAACACAACATCTACAACTGAATACTGCCTTACAGCCTTAGATGAAATCAACTGCAAATAAAATCAATACATCAGCAGAGAATGATTAAACAACTCCAAAAACAGCATTACCATATCCACTTACTACAAACCAATTTGGCTTTGTTTCTTTCATATGGTACATGTGCAAAAGTTGTTGAAGTTTCTTTTAGTGTTCCATTTAGTTTGGGCAATTGGCCATTGACTTTGGTTGAATTAATGTAATCATAACTAAAACAATATAATTTTTATGTAAATTTAATGTACAACAATAAATATTTGGTAAAATCATAATATTTTAGTCAAAATTATTGTGCTTATTTATTCTCTGTTGAAAGCTCTGCCTGTTTGACACAAATTTTTGAAGGTGAACCATGTCTAGCTTTCTGTTATGACAAACTGTTTTACACAATGGAAACATGCATGTGAATTTCAATTAATGATGTTTACAGAATAAAGAATATAAGAGTAAAATGAAAGTTATGCGGTGGAGAAAGCTGTATTGCACATTTTGATTTGTCCTGTTATTTGTCGTGAGATTTAGTTGAATGTTGTGAGTGTGAGACGTGCCAAATGCATGAAAGTAGGCAACCCTGCATAAAGGATGTGAGTGTTATGGTGGTCCAACACAACAAAGGCTTTATAAGTATGCGGACCAATGTTGCATCAACGCCACTGCAAATGTCATTTAGTGGCCCATTAGATGCATACAGCCATTGAATCAGCCATGAATTATCCAGGGCTCATCTAGTAACGATATAACCACACACCTTCCAGTAACGTTGTTGTGACCCTTAATTTCACGCCCCACTGCCCCCCGAGCCAAGACCTGATCTTGGATCGGGTCACAGCCCCACGTAGCCCAAGAGGACAGGGCCAACATAGAAAGAAAGAGAATGAAAACACACTTACCAGCCCTACTGTGAGCCGAGATTTACAAGCAGCAATTCAAAGGGGCAATTAAAGGTTAGATGTGTATGGAAATGGATTGACTTTGTCAGTGAGGGCAACCCTACCTCATTACGGCACTTTGAGTGAGTAGAGCTCTGGTAAGCTGTTCTTAATCTGTTTTATGTCTGCTGTGTTTTAGCACACACTGCAGAGTTAGTGAACGAAGAGTTGAGGATATTCCGAATGCTGTGATTACGGCTCAAACATGTGAAAATCTCATGAGAGGATATGTCAGAAAAGGCTTTAGTTTAGTAGAGGTGAATCAAATTATATTTGCAGAGGGCAATTAAACAGCAATAAAAATGAGAGCTATAGAGTAATCATAAATTATAAATGCGCTTTGTTCTGAAGTGCTTATTTCATGTCACACTTGGGAAGATTGCTTCTAAACTTCAAACTGTCAAACTTTGAATTCATATGTAATCATTTTTGTATGTTTGGATACTGAAGATCAGTTTACAGGGCTCAATAATAGTATGCTAGTATTAGAGAATTTCAGACCAGTTGGCAAGACAGTACTAATAGGGGTGTGCGATATAAAGGCATATCTTCTACAATGATATAGTGATTGTTGTTTCAACGATGTGCGATCTGACATTATAGTATGTCCCTCACTTTACAAAAACACATATTATTTAATATAGTTAATCAATAACACACAAAGAGTACCATTTTTTCTCCAAATATCAGCATGATTACAAATGAGATTTTGATTTTATACAACAGTTCAATAAACAAGAAGTTAATATAAAGGGACTTTAAGTGACATTTTAGACACAATATTGCCTGTTTTTGCTCTGTTTTGCCAATGAAAATATTCCCAAACAAAGCCACAGGATTGTTTTGTGTCTTTGAGCAACACACAGCAGTGAATTAACAAATCATTTGAATGGATGACTCAGTGACTCACTCATCAAATGCTTTGTTCCTGAATGAATCAGCCATTTGAATGAATTGGTTGAAACACAATGACTCACTCATTCACTTGTTGGAACCTACTTTGATTTCACATTTAAAATAATTTAAAAATATCAATATTCAAAGTTTTATGTTTAAAACATCAAACATTTTTTATGCATTTGTAATTACATGTTAAATGCATTCATGGTCCCTCTGAGCTGTATTAAACAGTGTAAATGCATCTACATGTCACTTCTGTGTTTCCTCTGTTTTGCAAAGATGAATTTTGTTGATACTGATTTCATTTGATTGGTAACATTCCAAATTTGACACAAAATATGATGCATACATTTAATTAGGTAAAAAAAAAAAAAAAGGCTTAATAAATGTAAAAATGCCCATAAAAGGTAAACAATCAATGTAAACATATTGGAAAACATAATTTCTGGGACTGCTGTGAACTCACCACACAGAATATGAAGAATGTCAAAAAACTTTAGGAGTCAGCTGTCTATGACAGCCCTAAACCTTCCAAAGGTACCAACACAATAAACACACTGAGCAAAATATTGTCTAATTATATTTATCAAGAAAATATCGAGATATCATTTTCTGTCAATATTACACACCCATAAGTACTGGTAACTTGTTCCTTCAAGTCATTTCTTGCACCCATAGCATACATCTCAATCAGCTCCGTAGTTCAGTAGTCAGGGCACTGATCAGGGAGTCAGCCACATTCATTTACATGATATATTGATATGACCTAGGAAGCTAGGGAGCTGTTTGAGACGCAGGGATAGCTTGTAGGGGTCTTCCTCGACTACTCACTTTCTCCTTGTCGTCTTGGTATCAATGTGTGCTCGGCAAGACCGTTTTGTGATTGAGCGCCACCAAGTCGTGTTTTACTGTAACTTCAGCAGCTCCAGGCACATGAACAAAAGCACCACTCTCATTGGTCGGCCAGTTTTTAACGCGTCAAACCAAAAAAACAAACCCAAGGCGTTTTAAAAAAAAATTACGCTTTTACGTCTCACGTTTTTCGCGTCGGTGTGCACACTCACATTGGCGCCCTTTGTTTAATCACGAGGCATTAAACGTAGGCGATAATCGTCCCGGTGTGTACAGGCCTTAACAGTAAAATATGCTTCTCCTGACAAATTAGTGTAGTATAGTAAAAGAAGGTCCAAATGGTTCCTGACACTTTTGATGTGATAATGACAAAGTAAAGCATGCTCTCAAACAGAATGCAATCTTTAAACCTTTAAAATGCTGTGCTAAAGGGTTAATTACATTAGCACTGGCACTATGATGTTGACATATTCTAACCTGCATATTCACCTACATAAAGCAGTCCACAGGGGTATGAAGCTTCTAATGTGTAGGCTATTGCATCATACTCAAGTACATGTTCATTCTATTAGTGTTTCTTTACAAAGAAACATCGCCAACTACTGGCAGGGCATGCATAATACAGCGATTTTTAGTCTTTTTGCAGACCCGCATGAACAGGGATCATTTTGACAATGTTGCTGTCTGTACGTGGAAATATACACGTTGTCATGTATACGTATCCTAACATTTTTCCCTGGCAAGCATCTACCTTACATATTGAAGCTCAAGCCACTGAGTGAACACCTATACAGTAATAACACAACACCAACACGCAGTCCCCACAAATTAGGTTACAGTATATCATGTTATTCATTTTTCATATCACTGATGTCATTATGTCATGGAAAAATGCATTAGCTAGCTCCAGGAATCAAGCTTTATAGCTCTTTCCTGTAGTATTTTTAAATAATATGTGTGGGAATTCCATCACACAACCTACAGAGGCTGATGTAATGATTAGTTACCCTAAGAGCTTGAACTCTAATGCGGTTTATTAATGATATGATATTCTGAGTTTTCCCGATTGTCTTTTAGACATGGGGGATGAGGGGTGTGATACCCCAGGCGATGCTGACTAATTAATGATACGGAGTGCATGAAAGCTGCAGATCTCTCAATCCCACGCTTTCAGTGAATCATTTGAGTTTCCCTGTGGATTAGATGTATGGTAGGATATATGATACAAGTTCATCCAGGATAGGGGTAAAGAGAATATATGTGCAGTCAATTAAATTTTCAAGATGTTTTTACCTCCCTCAAATTTCACATCAAAGCAATGGGCTATGAAATCATATAGGTCCAAACAAAGGGTATATATTTAAATCTAATAATCCACCTGTAACGGTCTAACAAGTCATTACAAGTGACAGACCGTTTGTATTATTGGCTATAGTTATGTGCACTTTATTTTCATATGCCTCCATTCCAAAGAAGAAGCTTTGATTTGCATGATATCCCGGTAACATCTGCATATGACTATATTGTTATGCTGCATTTTAATAATTCTGTTCATTCATTTGAATTTATGTCCTTAACAATTATAGCACACAAAAGCATGAAACTATGACTTTCTTATCTAAAAATTGTAAATATTTTAACATTGCAAATATACCCAAATAACCAATATTCCCTTAAAATATGGAAAACAATTTAAAAAGCTGAAAATTCAACAAGCCTTTAAGCCTCCCTGTTGTGTTATAGACAAGATTAGAAATAATGCAATCTCTGAGATGAGTTATTGTGTTCTACATGTTTACAAAAAGCACCCCATCCAAACAGCCCACAGTCATTCCCTATCAAGATCAATAAAATACACACATGGTTTATTATAAAGCAATCTTAAAGTCCAAAAATAAAATAATAAATAAATAAATAAAATAAAACAAGTACAGGCCTATTTTCTGTATTACATTGCATTGATATTCAAGAAATGCCTGTTTACATGACAGTATTTTGAACTAAAATCCGAAAAAAGTTTATACACCACTTTTTCTTCATCACTGGATTTTTTGTAATGCAGACCTCAATGTTCCTATAAATATGCTGCAGCCTGTTCAGTATGCTTATTCATTACTGGTTCTTTATCAATTACAACATACTACTTATAAAGTTGCTCAGTACCTAACAGACCTTATTACTCCTAACATCTGTTAAGGTAATTCCTGTGCAAAGAATAAATAATCCATTTTTACATGCCTAGCAATTTTCAGGACTCAGGCATACTGTACTCTGTTTAAGTCTAGACAGATACTTTGTTTACCCAGGCATATAGTTCAATTCCCACAGTCTGCTTTTAATCCTGCTGCACTGTATGCTGAGAACTACAGTTTGATTCTTTCCTCTACTTCTATTTCTTTTCTCCATCCATAGCGTAAGAAGCCCATTCCGAGGTTCACTGGCTCCTGTCACGCCCAGATTCACTCCTGGCCTCACATCTGTACCCCATCTGCCATCTTATCCAATGCCGACCAACGCCTGCATCCCTTCTGCCTGCATATTGCATCAGTTCCTATAATTAGATATCACTACAGTTGATATATATACACACACAACAAATTTGCCAATATTATCATTATCGCTATGTGGCCAGATTAAATGTGTTAAATTAAGAGTGCTAAAAGAGATTTAATTTAAACTACTGTCACTTAGTTACGTGTATGTTATGAATGGCACAGAGACGAGAGGGTTAGATCCAAATGCAGCTTTAATATGGCAATCCAAAAACGTAATCCAAACAGGCAAGGGTCAAAATCCAAAGAACAATCCATACAAAAAAAAAGAAAAAAAAAAAAAAAGAAAACGAACAGTGAAGCCGGTGACCGTAAATGAATCCACAATAACAAAAGCAGAAATATTAATAGACAGACACTAATGAACAAACACAAAACAGCTGAGTGCAATGATGGGATAATGAGTCCGGGAAGTGGGTTATGGGAAATGAAGTCCAAGTGTGGTGAGAAATAGTTTGTGTTGGAGTGCCCTCTAGTGGCTAACTAGGGCACTCCAACTGGTGATCATGACAGTACCCCCTCTCTACGGAGCAGCTACCAGACGCTCCACCGGACAAAACATAAAACAAAACTCTCAGGAGGGAGGTGGACTGGAGGAGGACCAGGGGGAGGGATGGTGGGCAAGGTTTTAGAGTTCCTGACTGAAGGCCAGGGGGGAGCCGGAGGAACAGACCATGGGGGCTCTAGCAAAGTCGGAGTCCTGGCTGAGTGCCAGGGCAGTGCTGGAGGAACTGACCAGGCGGGTTCCAGCAGGTCTGGAGTGGGATCTGGAGCGGACTCACGGGCTGGAGCGGGCTCTGGAGCGGACTCACGGGCTGGAGAGGATTCTGATTGACCCAGTGTTGTCCATTGCCTCCGATGGTGGAGATATTTAACAAACCCCCAAAAATCCAAGATCTACAGCCCCTCCATCTCCCATTGAGGCAGAGGGTCATTCAGACACTTATTAAAAATCTCCTTTAGAGCAGCATCATTATAATCCAGCCCCACCGCCATCGTCCAAATTGTCTGGGCGAAGCATCCTACCTCCCATCTCTCTTGGTGTAGAGCCATCAACGCCCGAAGTCGAGCCATTCGCTCCCTCATGGTGGCTGGAGGAAGAATCCGGAAAGTCATGCTGCTGGATCTATTAGTGATTGTGGTTTCTGTCACGGGATGGCACAGAGATGAGAAGATAAGATACAAATGCAGCTTTAATGGGGTAACCAATAATGTAATCAGACAGGCAAGGGTCAATCTTCACAGAACAGTCCATACAAAAACACAAACCGAGACCAGTGACCGTAAATGAAACCACAATAACAAAAGCAGAAACAAACCAGGTATAAATAGACAGACACTAATGAACAAACACAAAACAGCTGAGTGCAATGATGGGATAATGAGTCCTGGAAGTGGGTTATGGGAAATGAATTCCAAGTGTGGTGAAAAATAGTTCGTGTTGGAGTGCCCTCTAGTGGCTAACTAGGGCACTCCAACTGGTGATCATGGCAGTGTATCCTGCCACCATTTAAACTGCCCTGTCAATCATCTTGTAATTGTTAAAATCCTCCACACTGAATTTCGGAGAGAACAAACATGTAGTTGCATGTTGATTTACCAGTCGTGGGTGGAGAACTCTCCTCATGTGTTTGCAATTTGCATAATGATGCATTTAAAATTAAGTTAATGACCAAACATATCATTACAAAAGTTCACAGTGCTGCGACATGAGAAACATTATGTGGATAACACTGAATAAATATATTTTCGTCAGGTAAGATACTGATAATTAATCACTCAAACCCCTTTATCTAAATCTCTCTACTTAACCATCGGACTAGCACATCTGCCATGTTTGTATTTTTTTTTTTTTTTTTTTTTTTTTTTTTTCTCAACATTTTATTTGTGTTTGTAGTTCTGTTTGAATCCTTGTCCAATGCCCAATGGGGTGTGGGCAGTATTAGCTGTTAAGAGTGTGCACGGATCTGCACTTCGGATTCTAACCAGAAAAAGTAGTATCTTGGAATACTCAATACTCAATACCACTCACCCCAGATAGTGACAATAAGTAAAATAAATATCCATAAATGCCAAATACATTTTCATAAATATAAAGTTTATTAATTACAAAATTTGTAAAAAAAAAAATAAATAAAAAATAAGTTTGAAATGTATATACATTACAATTTACATTTTTAATTAATTTACTATTTAAAGGTAAAAAACCTTTAAAATACCTCATACTATAGCTTGACAACAACAATACCATTCAGCTATTCAGTGAACTGTAACTTGTGAACTTTATCTTTATTCTGGGTAATAAACTGGAAATGTTTAATAGTATTTTTCAAATACTCAGACTTTAAATATGTATTCCCTGCAAAGTAAAATGCATGACAACAGCCTTCCCTATATATGTACGCCTTCACATTACAGCAGATGGGGACGTGTGAAGATATCACACTGGGTCAAGCAACTAAACATTCCAAGGTGGTAGACGTACTTCACCACAGCTGAAAGCATGCACATCTGGAGCTGCTTGCTTCAGAAAACTAGCAACATGTGACGTGTATGTCTTCCTTCTCTTGAGCAGTTTCATAAAGGGAATGGGAACAGCTTTATCAGCAGCATAAATTACATTGCTGTAAGATGGCTAAATTCGGCAACCAATTAAAACAGCCAGAAAGTACACTGTAGGTGACAATTTCTACTCTGCTTGTTTTCCTTGCAACAGCAGCCATCATCTTTTCTCCATCTTCAAAAAAAAAATAAAAATCTTGGCTGCATCCAAATTCACGTTCTCTTATATATAAAAAAGTATGTTCTATATAGTATGAATGTGTGTAGTATAAATGTAATCCGGATGTAGTGATGTAGCGATAATAGTGATGTGTCCATTGTACGTTTTTCGCCAAAATTAATTTACTAGAGGTTCTGACAAAATGTTGCTGCCATCTATTTAAAAATGTTTAATTGATTTAAAAGAATTGTTTTTTTTAAAAATGGTTTGAATGAATGATTCAATAACTAAATAAAACTTCACTTGTTTCATTACTGGATAAATCAGCGTTTTTGAACAGATCTTGAACTAATGATTCAATGACAAATACATTGTTTTAGCAGTCACTTGTCACAACCTAGTGGCAAAATCGATACAATCATTGTTTGAAGCACCAAGTTACTTTCAAAAGGGGATTTGAAACTTATAATTCAGAGATTTAACTTTAGTGCCTTTTGGTGGTAAGTTAAAAGGCTAGCTCATAATCCCCACAGCATTTGGCTCACTTTGCCCCATGGCTGCCATTTTTTGGGGGAAACAAAAATAGCTAGCTTACCAGTTAAGGCTAATATTTAGCTAAATGATTTGCATGGTTTTATAATTTGCTAAATCACCAATATGCATCATAAATATTTTTAGACCTGGACAAATTTGCTTTGATGCAACAGCCATTACATCTGTTATGCTAAAATATTACTTTGACAAGCCAGAAGCAGTTTTTAAAGTAAATGGGTGCCTTCCACTCCTACCATGTGCTTCTCCTTTTTACAGTCTGGCAGAAATGATGGGTGGTTCCAAAATAAATGGCCACATGACAATGAAAGTGTACGGTTGCCAAGATACAGAGGGTGGGTCAACTTACCCACTGGCTCATCTTACCCCACACTTTCCTATAGTATAGTATAGTATTTTGTCTTTTTCTATCAAAGGGATTGTATTTGGAGGTCAGCACTTACTTTTGGACGTAACCGCACTATTGCATCATCGCAGGTCCGCGGCTAAAACATCTGGCAGTTGCGATGCTACATAGGGATTGTGCAAAACACTCTAACAAGAATGTTTTTGAGATTCATGGATTAATACTATAAAAAGTACATCCCAAATGATTCTGACACTAAGCCAACAAGACAGTAATCTAATGCGCACTCAACCTCATGGGCCTGTTTCTTCATGTTGGCCATTTGAGTTACATTTTGCAACTTAACCCATTCCTTGGATATATGAATATGGCATGCAAACAGTATAAATACAAATTTAAATAATTATATCAGGAACAATCCTTAGAATTAGTATTATGTAAGAGGATTATACGACAGTACATAGATAAATCCTTCTCTCCATCTTCCCTTTCTGACAAGTACAGTATAGAATGGGCTCATCAAAAACATAACGCTGCATTGTAAACTGAGCACAGTTGAGGAAATATACCCTGAAGGAATGATTACTTAAAGTCTTTGTCTTTGCCTAAAACATTCTCTAATTTCTTATGTCGCAGAACAGTGTTCAGAAAAAGGCCTTTCATCTAAGCTCAGCCATCAAAGTGCCATAACTGAATGCTTTGATAGCTGGAAAACGCTGTTCAGGAACTGCAGCAAAATGGCACAACTGAAGATAATATCAACAATCCAACATACAAGATTTATCCTACTTGGGGAAAAAATAAGAAGCTGAGAACCAAAAAACCAACTCTGATGAGATGGTTGCAGGTTTTTATAAAGTGCCACAGGGCCTATAGCAGGGGGCCGTGTTCTGACAGCTGAGGCGTGACTGCTTGAAATTTCAATTAAAATGAATCAAATTTATTCATTTATATTCCCTCAAACTCTGTGCATATGGATTGTTAAAGATCTGAAGGCTGTGTAGAGGGTTTTTTACACACTCTCTCAGTCACCCTGGGGTTGGCACTACAGGGGGCCTTTGGGAGCCAAGCTACTTCTGCTAGACTACTGTGACCCTAGCAGTGGTGGACAGTAACACAGTATTTTTACTTTGTTACTGTACTTAAAGGGATAGTTCACCAAAAATGAAATCCTGTCAACATTTACTCACCCTCAAGTTGTTCCAAACCTGTATGAATTTCTTTCTTCTGTTGAACACAAAAGAAGATGCACTATATTGCCAAAAGTATTGGGACACCCCTTCAAATAATTGAATTCAGGTGTTCCAATGACTTCCATGGCCACAGGTGTATAAAATCAAGCACCTAGGCATGCAGACTGCTTCTACAAATATTTGTGAAAGAATGGGTCACTCTCAGGAGCTCAGTGAAGCTCAGCGTTGTACCGTGATAGGTTGCCACCTGTGCAATAAGCCCATTCATGAAATTTCCTCACTACTAAATATTCCACAGTGAACTGTTAGTAGTATCAAAACAAAGTAAAAGCAATTGGGAACAACATCAACTCAGTAGAGAGCTTTGTGGAATGGGTTTCCATGGCCGAGCAGCTGCATCCAAGCCTTACATCACCAAGTGTAATGCAAAGCGTCGGAGACAGTGGTTTAAAGCACACCGCCTCTGGACTCTAGAGCAGTGGAGACATGTTCTCTGGAATGATGAATCACGCTTCTCTGTCTGGCAATCCAATGGATGAGTCTGGGTTTGGCGGTTGCCAGGAGAACAGAACTTGCCTGACTGCATTGTACCAAGTGTAAAGTTTGGTGGAGGCAGGGAGTTATAGTGTGGGGTTGTTTTTCAGGGGTTGGGCTTGGCCCCTTAGTTCCAGGGAAAGGAACTCTTAATGCTTCAGCATACCAATATATTTTGGACAATTTCATGCTCCCAACTTTGTGGGAACAGTTTGAGGATGGTCCCTTCCTGTTCCAACATGACTGCGCACCAGTGCACAAGCAAGGTTGATAAAGACATGGATGAGCAAGTTTGGTGTGGAGGAACTTGACTGGCCTGCACAGACTCCTGACCTCAACCTGACAGAACACCTTTGGGATGAATTAATATGAGCCAGGCCTTCTAACCAACATCACTGCCTGACCTCACAAATGCACTTCTAGCGAATGGTCAGAAATTCCCATAAACACACTCCTAAACATTGTGGAAAGCCTTCCCAATTAAATCCAATTGATGTTGTTACATGTGACTTTTTTTTATTCCAACTGCTTTATTCCACTGCTTAATATTTTTTTGAGGGAACCTTTTTTTTTTTTTTTTTTTTTCTTCAAAAGAACAGCATTTATTTGAATTATTTTATGTAAAAGTAGTTAACTTAATTCATCCCTGAATATTGTATTATTCATTTCATCATCATCAAAAAGAAAAAGAAAAAAAAGAACAGTTCTTAAAGGTAAAAAAAAACATTGAAAATGTGAAAATAATGATCAAGCATCCATTATTTTACTATTGTATGAGTATTGTATGACTGCTATGAAATGAAGTTTAATATTTCATATTTAGATTAAAAAAAACATGTAATATAAATGCTAAATATAACATATGCATACATTAAATACATTAGCCCATAAGTACTGTAATACAGTTTAAGCTCTAACTAATGGCTACACATTTGCAATGGTGTCTTTATATGCTTTTCGGCTTGTTTCATTGTGGATCAAACTGAAGTTCAGTTGTGTCAGACAGCTTTAGAGCAAATATGTACATATAAAGCCTATTGTGTTTTATCCATTTACTCTGGGGATGTGAAGAGTGTTTTAAGATGCATGATGTATAAACCTTTGCACTGTACAGCTATATTCTTGTACATTCAGAAGGATTTTGTGAGGGTCCTTGTTATTCAGCACAACAGATTAAGCCTGGCCTTGAGTACACTGACACCCTCTCAGCTGGACAGCATCCAAGGGTTAGTTCAGTTCATGCTGACAAAACAGGCATCGTGAGTATTAGTGCTCATGGCTGCTTCAGCATTTAGCACACATTACCCCACTCCAGGGGTTTTTAGTATACCTAAAAAAAAAAAAAAAAAAACATGATGGAAGGAGAATTACAACATTGAGAGGCCTTTCTTGCTAGATGTTGTGGTGAGAAAGTATCTGTTCAGAATCTTAAGGTGCAATTTTGCCAGTTTTCAACCCACTTTGTCTACAATGTCGGTAGTAAATGTGAATGAACAATGTTTACTCGTTCTCCACGTTAAGTGGACAGAGAAATTCAAGTTTATTTTGACAGCTCCAGAGCTTTCGAAACTACAGATTGTACTTCTGTATTTTTGTTCTGTTGAATCGACAGAGGGTTTATCACTGAAAATCATATTGTACTTTATCTACTGTTTAAACAGCATTGTGGTAACACGTAATATGGCAACAGCTTTCTTACCTGTACTCAACGGCATTTTGCTTGAAGTGGAACTGACAGAAACTCACTCCCGCTAAATGTTTACTCTTTGAATTCTTGCAGCCGGGAACAATACAAGTCGACACCATTATGACAAAAAGTTTGCTAAGAAGTATTTCCTACTAAAGCAAGGCAGTATTTAACCCTGGTAAGCGTATACATAGCGGACTTGTGGTAGTGGCCTTGAACGGCAACATGTCCAGTGCATTATGGGTGTTGAAGTTTTACTAATTGTTTGGCAAAAGGAAAGACAACAGCCAATCGCGCAGACTATCAGTTTTAGAGTCACTGTTCTAGAAAAAAGTAGGGATGGATCTTGGCTAGCATACAAGTTTGCTCCAGAAAGCACATTTGAAGACCAGCGCAATGTAGATCTTATTTGTGAAACAAAAGAGGTACTGACAAGATGTTCATCCTAAGGGCTGAAACTGTTAAAGCAGATTACTTACATGGCAGCAGGCACACCTGTCCTCTCTTGCTGATCCATGTGTACATGTGTATGATTGATATTTATAATGCCCTAGGGCACTGTTGCAGTGTCAGTTTTGGTCTGAGTGATTTGCAGTGATTGCCCTGCACTGTGAACTGTATAATGTCAGAAACTTTCTTGAACTGTTTGCATACACAAAGTTATACATCTTACATAAATACAGTGACATGATATCAAATGATAGCGCTTATTATATGAAATCTATGTAGTTTTGTAAGTGCAGTGTATAAATAAATATATTTTTATTTGTACCTCTTTTAATTGTATGTCTATATGTATAAACATTACAAATAATAATAAATAATAACATATATTAATTACAGTGCATTAATGGCCAATTTCAATATTAGTTGCAATGTTAATCTCAAGCATCCTCATTCTTCATTTAACTGTGCATTATTGATATGATTAAATCATTTATTATTCACTGTCTCTCATTATTAAATTATTTGCTGATATTAGAAACAGTAAAATCTTTTATAATCCAATAATGGTCACTGACTATATACAAACCCGATTCCAAAAAAGTTGGGACACTGTACAAATTGTGAATAAAAACAGAATGCAATGATGTGGAAGTTTCAAATTTCAATATTTCATGGCATCAACACATCTCAAAAAAGTTGGGACAAGGCCATGTTTACCACTGTGTGGCATCCCCTCTTCTTTTTTATAACAGTCTGCAAACGTCTGGGGACTGAGGAGACAAGTTGCTCAAGTTAAGAAATAGGAATGTTGTCCCATTCTTGTCTAATACAGGCTTCTAGTTGCTCAACTGTCTTCGGTCTTCTTTGTCGCATCTTCCTCTTTATGATGCACCAAATGTTTTCTATGGGTGAAAGATCTGGACTGCAGGCTGGCCATTTCAGTACCCAGATCCTTCTTCTACGCAGCCATGATGTTGTAATTGATGCAGTATGTGGTCTGGCATTGTCATGTGGGAAAATGCAAGGTCTTCTCTGAAAGAGACAACGTCTGGATGGGAGCATATGTTGTTCTAGAACTTGGATATACCTTTCAGCATTGATGGTGCCTTTCCAGATGTGTAAGCTGCCCATGCCACACAGACTCATGTAACCCCATACCATCAGAGATGCAGGTTTCTGAACTGAGCGCTGATAACAACTTGGGTTGTCCTTGTCCTCTTTAGTCCGGATGACATGGCATCCCAGTTTTCCAAAAAGAACTTCAAATTTTGATTCGTCTGACCACAGAACAGTTTTCCACTTTGCCACAGTCCATTTTAAATGAGCCTTGGCCCAGAGAAAATGCCTGTGCATCTGGATCATGTTTAGATATGGCTTATTTTTTGACCTATAGAGTTTTAGCCGGCAACGGCGAATGGCACGGTGGATTGTGTTCACTGACAATGTTTTCTGGAAGTATTCTTGAGCCATATTGTGATTTCCATTACTGTAGCATTCCTGTATTTGATGCAGTGCCGTCTAAGGGCCTGAAGATCACAGGCATCCAGTATGGTTTTCCGGCCTTGACCCTTACGCACAGAGACTGTTCCAGATTCTCTGAATCTTTGGATGATATTATCCACTGTAGATGATGATAACTTCAAACTCTTTGCAATTTTTCTCTGAGAAACTCCTTTCTGATATTGCTTCACTATTTTTCGCCGCAGCGGTGAGGGAATTGGTGATCCTCTGCCCATCTTGACTTCTGAGAGACACTGCCACTCTGAGAGGCTCTTTTTATAACCAATGTCATGTTGCCAATTGACCTAATAAGTTGCAAATTGGTCTTCCAGCTGTTCCTTATATGTACATTTTACTTTTCCGGTCTCTTATTGCTACCTGTCCCAACTTTTTTGGAATGTGTAGCTCTCATCAAATCCAAAATGAGCCAATATTTGGCATGAGATTTCAAAATGTCTCACTTTCAGCATTTGATATGTTATCTATATTCTATTGTGAATAAAATATAAGTTTATTAGATTTGTAAATTATTGCATTCCTTTTTTATTCACAATTTGGACAGTGTCCCAACTTTTTTGGAATAGGGTTTGTAGTATTTACCAATGTAATTCTGCAGTCTGGTTATTGGATAAAAAGGAATTGTGCAAAGAACCATGCTGTGAAACCACTGTGCCAATTAGGCTACAATTTCTCATAAAATGAGGATTGATATGAGCATAATTCATAATTGTCTTTTTAAATAATGCTCAGCACAGCTGAAAGGTTTGTTTGAGCTGCGCCCTCTACTGTACAGGTGTGAATTTGCATTTCTTTCAGCCTGAGGCTTATTCATTTCACTTTTGGTGTGTATGGGCCTTTAAATTAATTTTTGCCAAAAATAGAACTGTTTTGAGATGAGAAAATTAACACAAAGTAACTAAGTAACACAATTAGTTACTTTTTAAAGGAGAATATTGTAATGTATTACTTTTAAAAGTAAATTTCTCCAATACTGCTGACAACTTAAGACTTATACTGAGAATGGTGAAAAAAAAACAAAAAAAAAAAACTTCCAACCGAACAGCAAAATCCATAAAAAAGAAGAAGAAAAAAAAAAAGAAAGAAAAGAGAAAATTACAATACAAAACACCTGCAATAAAAATTAATGAATAAATAAAGAGTTAAATGTATTTAGTAAACACTGATGTTGAACTTTTTACACAAATTGGTATGGATGAAGCATCAAACAATGGCAAAAGTTAAAATGCCATTGTAGAAATGTCTTATTTACGCTCATTATTAACTTATTCCACAAACAAAAGTATCCAATATTCCAGCTGGTCGGTACTGTAAATGTGTTTAGGTGTAAAACATTCTTATGTGGGGAAAAGAAAAAAATAGTCACATGGCCAACACGTGAAGTTTGTATTCTGACATGTTATAGATATTATTTCTACTTATCTGTGTACTTACATATTTGTACTTATCTGTAACAAATGTAGTTGTATTTTTCCTTAGATTAGCAAAAGTTGTCTCTAAGCAATTGAAGTCTGAGCTTAAAGTCGGCATGAATTGGAAAACCAACTTAACTGCTGTACTGGGAAGTATTTTGAGTGAAACTTCTTATCAAACAAGAAGAAAAAAACATAAGAGGGCAGATTTTATCCAAAAGTTATCCATTGGACTTGATTTTATAGTAGTGATTTGGATTGTAAAAAGTGGCATATTGACATCGACATTGATTTTATGCTGATTACAAATATGCAGAAAAACTGAATGTGATTTGACACAGAATAAATGCCTGCAATGAAAATTGACTTGAAACTGCTATCGTTTCCATTTTCCTCACATCTGACACTCTCCACAAGGTAGTTATTATCAATTATTCAACTTTAGTCATTCCTTTCCTCTCTGTCAGCTATTTTTAGTATTTCTACAGCACACTACCTGTTTCACTTTTTATCTTTCTTGCCTTCTTTCTGATTCAGTGATCGGCCCTTTAGACACACGCTTTGTTTCCGGAGTGTTTGTGTATTTTCAGACTAACCCTTCAGCTTTTCTTTTCACTCAGTCTCCTATCGACTTTCCTATTTCTCTTTATCAGCCGCCAATCGCTTTTAATGTCTCTAAGGAGTACTGCAGCAGCATGCTGTCTCTTTCATCCCTCCCCCAGTCCTCCATTTTGTGGGGTTTCACACCCGCTTTCCTTTTTCTTTTAGGCTCTCTTGAGGTTAAGTGACATTCCCAAGGCCTCTGGGTCATATTAGCTGCAGCAACCTATTCGTCCTGTGCCACAAGGGTGAGCATTTTAAGTTTCCATAATGACATGAGACAGACATGGTTGAAGGTGCTAGTGGTGTTTTGGTGTTTTGTTTTTTCTGAATGACTGAAAACACTCTTGTGGCAACATTTGAATGTCTCCTAATATTTAAAGAACAATCAATCATAATCACCTTATTTGTCCAAATTTACCTGATGACCAGCTTTTGCTAAATGCTAAACTGTAATGTGATTCCCTTGCCCCTCATGTGATCTTGTCATGTGCTTCCTTTGCTTCCTGTGTTTTGTTCTGATTGGTTCATTTGTTTGTTGTCTTTGTGTATATACAGTATAAGGCTTATTCGGCTTCATGCAGCGCTATGCAGACCGATGGGCTGCTGACTTGAAGCAGTGCATGCTGGTTAGAAATTTTGTCAGACTTGAAACAACGTGGACGCCATGTGACTGTGACTCATGGTATCAAAGTACCACGAGAGCGATTCAAGGGCTTCTCCAGAGTGGTAACATGGGTTCTGATGACGACACAGCTGTTTCACGATTGGCCGGATTCACCACATGACAACGATCATGTGTGTTTTGTGTTTATTCTAACACCTTCAGTTCCACTAATGCTCACAAATCTGTATTTTTTTAAGCAGTTAAAGCTCTTTTTATGTACTGTAAAAAAAAAGAATTGTTGGTTTAACTTATAAAAGTAAGTTACCTGGTTGCTTTAAAATTTTGAGTTCATTGAAATTAAAAATTTGAGTTAATGCAATGAAGGCGATTGGTTTCAACATAATCAAACTCAAAATATTATGTTATCTGAACTACATTAAGTTGATAAATCATGAAAATAACAGTAATTTTACAGTATTTTTTTTTTAAACGGTATTTAAATAGTATATGCTTATGTTGAACTTTATTCTTACTTTATTAGATGTTATATTAAGCAGTACATAAAGTATTGAATGAAAACGCATCTGACACATCTGTGTATTTGAGAAATATTTGACAAATATAGACATCAGTGGATTTTGTTATAGAGCACTGAGGGGGAAAATAGGCATACACAAGGTAGGTAACTGTCAGTGAAATGACTTTAAAATTCATCATAAGTAACATGAACAGTGTACAACAGTCAGGGCTGCATTAACAATAGGGCTAAGTGGGGCTGAAGCCCCAGAGTCCGAACAAGGAGATTGTGATTGCTGTGCAGTATATTGACTGGCTATCGGGAGCACCTGAACTTTTCCTGGTGGGCCGATCGCCAAAACCCCACCACACCCCACTTTATCAAACACCTATTTAGTGGAGCACATGGGAAACAAACATTGAAAGCCAAGTGATGAAATGGCGCTATTAAACCACGCACGCATCCAGGAGGCGCAGCACATGAGCAGCTGGACCCAATCCAGCCCTGATGATTCTTCTCCTGCAGGGACAGAAAGAAGACCTTCTAATGATGAAACTATTTAAAGTAAACTCTTTGGCAGTCATATACGCAAAATTTGTTGCTGTTTGAAAAGTGTTTGGTTTGAACTCATATCTGGTGTTAATGCATTTATGCAGGAATATTTTTATATTTTATTTAGAGATACAATACATTGTATTATAGTAGAATTCTAGTATCTCTATGTGTTAAAGATATGATTTTTTTTTGTTTTGTTTGTTTTTTTTTTGGTGGTTGTGACACCAAGATAGGCTACTATGAAGTGGGTTCTTGGAGCAACGTTCAAATGATCTACCCAATCATCATAAGAAGAGACCTATAAATATGTAGTTGACTCACCAATGTTCCTCAACATTTTTTTTTTTTTTTTCTGCATCCCTCCACCACCCCGTCTCCTCACATTCACCTAGTTACTATCCTAACCAAAGATACGAGGTGAGTACTCTGGGTTTGGGCCAAATACCAAGCTTGGAGCCCTCTCCTCAGACACCACGCTAAATACGCATTCTTTGACTGATTATTTGTAAGTGTGAACTTTTTAAATGGAGTGTATTGTTCTGTCTATTGAAGAAATAAAAAGTGTGAATCATACATAAAAAGTGTCATATACATTTCAATTAAAGGTGCAATGTTAAATTTTAGCAACTAACGGCGCACACCCCTTGCACCCCTCCCTTTCGGAGAAGCTACGGTGGCTGTCTGGCTGACATGAAAAAGATGCCGTCTGAGATAGCAGAGAGTACATATAGCAGAGAGTACATTAGCCAGTGAAGCAATGACTTTTCTTCTTACTTCAAACAAAGAACAGTCTCTGCTTCGAATAAACCAGATGACAACGACTACTACTACTAGGGCTGGGTATTGACACAATATTCATGATTCGATTCAATTTCTATTCACATGCTAGCAATTCAATTCTGATTTTGATTCGATTTGATTCAATATCGATTATTTTGGATGTTTATTAGATACAGTACATGGAAAATTTTCTAGAGGAAAAAAATCAACTAATGCTGTAAACTACACATTGTAGAGTCAGTTGGTATTACATTACTATAATATTGTAGGTTAAAATTAACTTATTTATATACAAACACTTAAATTACACTCAATTATTTTTTTTATAATAAATAAAGTTTAGAATTACAATCATATTTCTACTCCAATTCATGTTTTTTTTTTCTTCTTTTTTAATATAAACATTTAAATCGTGGCTGTCATGACTGATTTATTCAAACATGCATTAAATATTGAAGAACATTAAAAATTGTAATGAATATGTAACGATGCATATATTTATCAGAATGCTGCTCTCTAGAGTTCATTTTTCTAGCTGAATAATGAGTTTATGGTCAATGGTTTTTCTGAGGTAAATGTGACGTTACGTGATTGTTTACAAGGTGTTTTATTGACGTCTTTCCGAGGTTGAAACACTGATACAACACAAGACATGATACGGATTTTTGGTAAGTTGTACAGTATCTTTTAAAATACCTTCAGATGTTTATTCGTGTTTATTTAGTGTAACTGGTATTAAAGTGGAGGAGAGGATGTTCACATGCGCGTGCTGCCGCTTCTCTTTAAATGAGGCGCTAAAGCGACCTGTCAGGCCACATTAAACAGCGCCAAAACGGTTTTTATTTTTTTGAATCTCATAATAAGATGGATGTCATTTGAGACTTGCTTCATATCAAAAGTAACAAAGCACATTACTGCGATTTATTGAATGGGAGGCGTGCTGTATGTTCTGTTCATTCATCAGCTGAAAACAGACTAATCGATTCTTGGGATTTAACAATCGATATCAGTTCGTAAAAATGAGAATTAATTAAAATCGAGAAATCAATATTTTTACCCAGCCCTAACTACTACTACTACTACTTCGTATTCAACATAGTGACGATGCAAGCTGTCTCTAAAAACATCAACGAACATATGAAACGCGATTTTTAGAGCAGTTTGTCCATTTAGGATTACTGTAGAAACATACCGGTGCATAATGGCGACTTAACATGGAAGGGGGACACTTGACACAGGAATGGCTCATTCTAAGGTAATAAAAACAGTTCATTATGTAAGGTCTTTATACACCACTGGAAACATAGTTATGTATATTATATTGCATTTCTGTCAATAGATCCTACCAAATTTTACACATTGCACCTTTAAATGTGTACCATGTGTAACTTAGCATATTACTGAAGTGTGTTGCAATAGAAGTGAATACATAAAATAAATAAACACAGAGCGAGAACGGTGTTAATGAATCAGTAACATGCCTCAAAAGTGTCCAATTGCGCAACACGAGCTGGTACTTTTTAGTGAACAAATGAAAAATCCAGCTAAAACCAGCCTAAGCTTGTCAGGCTGGTTTTAGCTGGTCTCCCAGCCTGGCCATAGCTGGTTTTAGAGGGGTTTTGGTTAGCTAGGAGATTT